>NC_133334.1:111906956-112219121 GCF_042186555.1 Aquarana catesbeiana
TAAACTGTGTAGGTTTAGGAGATCTTCATTTTACCTACAGGTAAGCCTTATTATAGGCTTACCTGTAGGGAAAAAAAAAATGTAAAAAAGGGGTATACAACCACTTTAAGAAAGATTCTGTACCTTTTTATTGTGTTAATTCAGTTGAACTATTGAAGACTGTACAGGAAGGAAATGAGCGGTTTGCTGTAGAGGGTGACAAGTCCCATGGGGACACTTGGTTAGCCCAGTGTCCCTGGCTTTACCATAACTTACAGTAAATTGTGTTTTTTATGTGCATTGCCATAATATACAAATGTGAATGGGCTGGCAGTGCACTAAAAAAATAAATAAGTAAAAAAAAGAAAAATGACACCAACATATCTCTGTAACATATGCTAACATGTGTTACTGCAACACACATTGTTAAGGCAGATAGAAACAAGACTCTCATAGTGTAACAACATTTGGATAAAAACACTTAAAATGCCACTCAATATTCCTCTAACAGCATGAAATATTTCAGTGCTGTTAGGTTACTTTATATTGCGAGTGGTATTTTTAAGAAGTGATTGCACATTTTTCACATCTTTAATGATGAATTTGATGCGTTTTTCATGTCTCATATTGATTTGGAGGGGTATTGGATTTTTAAGGCAATTTAAAAGGCACAGTGCACTTTTTTAAATAATCAATATAACTGACAGGTGCAGTGTTTACACCTAGCTTAACATGACCATTTGTCTCTCCATCATAAGTGGATTTGTATTACAAAATTAAACCAAGTTTCAGAATATAAACGCAAAAGACACTGTAGGGATTTGAACCCCATCCTGATTATACAGGAGTGCCAGCCACCAGTGACTTTTTGCTTTTTTTTTAAATTTATAATATAAAAACAGACAGGTCAAAAGCAAAACCCGAGGAAACTCTGAAAGTCTGAGAGATGAGATTGCCTTTGGTTGTATAATACAGTAGAAAAAAAAAAAAGGCAATATAGACAAACAACCGTTTTGTTTATAGCATTTACAACAGGCCATCTTTAATTAGGTTTTGCAAAACAGGGGGGGGTGTAAATGATACAATTTTACAATGAATTGTGTTCATCTTAGTACCTTTTGGGTTTCTAATTATACCTTAGACATGTTTTCATGAGCTGAAAAAAAATGGGCGTGAAATTTCAGACCTGCAAAGAGGGGCATATGGTCTAAGGACAGATCTGATTAAACCATGGGCAAGGCCTTATGGTTTTTGTATTAAATCAAATTTAAGAATGCAGTTGTGATGTTTTTTGCAACTTGTTACAGATTATGTTTGCAATGTTGTCAGTGGATACTGCTTGATGAAAGATGTCATTTTAAATTTAAATGTATATGGCAGATAAGACTTTAGCCCATCAGGATTTCAGAGTCCTCTCAGGAAAAGAAAACCTGCATGGAAAAACATTCGGTCAACTTTGAAAGGGAGACAAAAGGTAAGAACTTTACATAGGTTGGTGAAATAAGGGATAGCATGAAGGACAGAAAAAGGAGAGGGTGAGATAAGAAAAGGAAATGAGGGGGGGATAGAAAGAGAGAAAAAAAAAAAGACTAGATACTATGTCTAGGATGTGGAAGATCTAGGAAGATTATTGCCAAAATGCTAACTCGCTAAACTAGCCTCCCAACTAGGGTTCCTTGGGCAGTTGCAGAATATAAGGCACTCCTTTACACTGACCACCACCAATGTAAGATGCCACTGTTCACTAATGTAAAGTGACACTACAGTTTTTAGGACTATTTGTCCTAAGCCTGGTACACACTGTTCGTTTTTTTCCTGTTTAACCCAGTGCTGGTCGGAGCCGTTGTCCTAATGATCTGACATTAGTACAGCAATCACCAGTGCTGAGTGGTTGTGTTCAGACGGGGGGATGTGTGTGGACCCCCCAGAACACTTGGCTGAGAGCGTTTGATCGGGAGTCGGTTGGCTGCTGGTTTTCCAGCATGCCCGTCCAACAGAAGCAGGCCAAACAGTCAGCTTCTGTCGGACAGGCTGGCATACATACGGGCCGAATGTCGGACGGTTTTTATGGAACTGGCCGATGTCGGCCAGCATTTGGCTTATGTGTACTAGGCTTTAAAGACTAGGGAGGAGAATTTCAGAAATCGTCACTAGGTGTCAAACTGTAACCCACATTCCTAATACTTTTATTAGTGGGACTGCTTTAGCAGTCCCACTATTGTTATTCGATTCTATTTATTTTTAATTGTATTATTTAATTTTAATTTTATTCCGTACGTTTTTTGGCTCTGCGTAACTTCTGCATGCTTTCAGCCATTAAAACCATTCAACTATTAAAATGTTCGTCTCTTTCAGCTGATGGGACTTTTTCAATTTTTTTCTACTAATTTTATACTTTTTTTAAATATTAAGCTTTAACACTTTTTTTTTTTTTTTTTTTTTAACATTAAAGTCAATGGGAGCATGCTTCAGATCCTTAATCTTCTTCCACTCCCAAAAGTTTCAGCTCTTTCATACTTTCACCTACAGACGCCAAACAAACTTTAAAATGTTCACAAAATATTCAGCTATATCTTTTCAGTTTGATATCTTTTTACAGTTTTTGTGAAAAAGCTGTTTAGTGGGCATTTCAGGAAATTTTAGCCATTAAACAGTGTACTGTGCTGCTCTTGTTGCCATGGTTACCAAAGCTTCTGTTATACACAGGGGGAGGTGGCTGGAGCATCTCAGCTCTGATTACAGAGCCCGGGGGAGGGGACAGACACACCATGTACTGATTTATAATAGAGGAATATGATGGGGCAATTCTGATGGGGCAGTTTTGATGGGGACAATTCTGATGGAGCAGTTTTGATGGTGGCAATATGATGGAGCAGTTTTGATGGGGCAATTCTGATGGGGGCCGTTTTAGCAATTCAGCATTCCCACGCATTTTCCCCAGGAAATGCATTTTCTAGTTTTATTCATTTTATTATTAGTGGGACTGCTTTAGCAGTCCCACTATTGTTCGATCTATATTTTTTAATTTTAATTTTAGTCCGTACGTTTTTTGGCGCTGCGTAACTTCTACATACTTTGAGCTATTAAAACCATACGACTATTAAAATGTTCGTCTTTCAGCTGCTGATGGGACTTTTTCAACTATTTATACTTTTTAAAATATTAAGCTTTTTAACACTTTTTTTTTTAACATTGAAGTAAATGGGAGCATGCTTCAGATCCTTAAAATCTTCTTCCGCTCCCAAAAGTTTCAGCTCCTTCATACTTTCACCTACAGACACCAAACAAACTTTAAAATGTTCACAAAATATTCAGCTATCTGGCTCTGTCTTTTCAGTTTGATATCTTTTACAGTTTTTGTGAAAAAGCTGTTTGTTTAGTGGTCATTTCAGGAAATTTTAGCCATTAAACAGAGTGTACTGTGTTGCTTTTGTTGCCATGGTTACCAAAGCTTCTGTTATACACAGGGGGGAGGTGGCTGGAGCATCTCAGCTCTGATTACAGAGCCCGGGGGAGGGGACAGACACACCATGTACTGATTTATAATAGAGGAATATGATGGGGCAGTTTTGATGGTGGCAATATGATGGTGGTAGTTTTGATGGTGGCAGTTTTGATGGGGCAATTCTGATGGGGCAGTTTTGATGGGGACAATTCTGATGGGGCAGTTTTGATGGTGGCAATATGATGGGGGCAGTTTTGATGGTGGCAATATGATGGAGCAGTTTTGATTGGGGCAATTCTGATGGTGGAAATATGATGGGGGCAATTCTGATGGGGCAGTTTTGATGGCAATATGATGGGGGCAGTTTTGATGGTGGCAATATGATGGGGGCAGTTTTGATGGTGGCAATATGATGGGGGCAGTTTTGATGGGGACAATATGATGGGGACAATATGATGGGGACAATATGATGGGGCAGTTTTGATGGGGGGCCGTTTTAGCAATTCAGTTATTCGGCATTCCCACGCATTTTCCCCAGGAAATGCATTTTTTAGTTCCGTACGTTTTTTGGCTCTGCGTAACTTGCATACTTTCAGCTATTAAAACCATTCAGCTTTTAAAATGTTCATCTCTTTCAGCTGATGATGGGACTTTTTCAACTTTTTTTCTACTATTTATACTTTTTAAAATAAGCTTTTTAACACTTTTTTTTATCATTGAAGTCAATGGGAGCATGCTTCAGATCCTTAAAATCTTCTTCCGCTCCCAAAAGTTTCAGCTCCTTCATACTTTCACCTACAGACACCAAACAAACTTTAAAATGTTCACAAAATATTCAGCTATCTGGCTCTGTCTTTTCAGTTTGATATCTTTTACAGTTTTTGTGAAAAAGCTGTTTAGTGGTCATTTCAGGAAATTTTAGCCATTAAACAGAGTGTACTGTGTTGCTTTTGTTGCCATGGTTACCAAAGCTTCTGTTATACACAGGGGGGAGGTGGCTGGAGCATCTCAGCTCTGATTACAGAGCCCGGGGGAGGGGACAGACACACCATGTACTGATTTATAATAGAGGAATATGATGGGGCAGTTTTGATGATGGCAATATGATGGTGGCAGTTTTGATGGTGGCAGTTTTGATGGTGGCAGTTTTGATGGGGCAGTTTTGATGGTGGCAATATGATGGGGCAATTCTGATGGGGCAGTTTTGATGGTGGCAATATGATGGGGACAATTCTGATGGGGCAGTTTTGATGGTGGCAATATGATGGGGACAATTCTGATGGGGCAGTTTTGATGGTGGCAATATGATGGGGGCAGTTTTGATGGTGGCAATATGATGGGGGCAGTTTTGATGGTGGCAATATGATTGGGGCAGTTTTGATGGTGGCAGTTTTGATGGTGGCAATTCTGATGGGGCAATATGATGGGGGCAGTTTTGATGGTGGCAATATGATGGGGGCAGTTTTGATGGTGGCAATATGATGGGGGCAGTTTTGATGGGGCAATTCTGATGGTGGCAATATGATGGGGGCAATTCTGATGGGGGCAATATGATGGGGCAATATGATGGGGGCCGTTTTAGCAATTCAGTTATTCGGCATTCCCACGCATTTTCCCCAGGAAATGCATTTTTTAGTTCCGTACGTTTTTTGGCTCTGCGTAACTTGCATACTTTCAGCTATTAAAACCATTCAGCTTTTAAAATGTTCATCTCTTTCAGCTGATGGGACTTTTTCAACTTTTTTTTCTGCTATTTATACTTTTTAAAATAAGCTTTTTAACACTTTTTTTTATCATTGAAGTCAATGGGAGCATGCTTGAAATCCTTAAAATCTTCTTCCGCTCCCAAAAGTTTCAGCTCCTTCATACTTTCACCTACAGACGCCAAACTTTAAAATGTTCTCAAAATATTCAGCTATCTGGCTATATCTTTTCAGTTTGATATCTTTTACAGTTTTTGTGAAAACTGTTCAGTGGTCATTTCAGGAAATTTTAGTCATTAAACAGTGTACTGTGCTGGTTTTGTTGCCATGGTTACCAAAGCTTCTGTTAAACACAGGGGGGGAGGTGGCTGGAGCATCTCAGCTCTGATTACAGAGCCCGGGGGAGGGGACAGACACACCATGTACTGATTTAGAATAGAGGAATATGATGGGGCAATATGATGGGGCAGTTTTGATGGTGGCAGTTTTGATGGGGACAATTTTGATAGCAATATGATGGGGGCAGTTTTGATGGTGGCAATATGATGGGGCAATTCTGATGGGGCAGTTTTGATGGTGGCAATATGATGGGGCAGTTTTGATGGTGGCAATATGATGGGGCAGTTTTGATGGTGGCAACTCTGATGGGGGCAATTTTGATGGTGGCAATATGATAGGGCAGTTTTGATGGGGCAATTCTGATGGGGCAATTTTGATGGTGGAAATATGATGGGGGCAATTCTGATGGGGGCAATTCTGATGGGGCAGTTTTGATGGCAATATGATGGGGGCAGTTTTGATGGTGGCAATATGATGGGGCAATTCTGATGGTGGCAATATGATGGGGACAATATGATGGGGCAGTTTTAGCAATTCAGTTATTCGGCATTCCCACGCATTTTCCCCAGGAAATGCATTTTTTAGTTCCGTACGTTTTTTGGCTCTGCGTAACTTGCATACTTTCAGCTATTAAAACCATTCAGCTTTAAAAATGTTCATCTCTTTCAGCTGATGATGGGACTTTTTCAGCTTTTTTTTCTACTATTTATACTTTTTAAAATAAGCTTTTTAACACTTTTTTTTATCATTGAAGTCAATGGGAGCATGCTTGAAATCCTTAAAATCTTCTTCCGCTCCCAAAAGTTTCAGCTCCTTCATACTTTCACCTACAGACGCCAAACTTTAAAATGTTGCCAAAATATTCAGCTATCTGGCTATATCTTTTCAGTTTGATATCTTTTACAGTTTTTGTGAAAACTGTTCAGTGGTCATTTCAGGAAATTTTAGTCATTAAACAGTGTACTGTGCTGGTTTTGTTGCCATGGTTACCATGGTAGCTTCTGTTAAACACGGGGGAGGTGGCTGGAGCATCTCAGCTCTGATTACAGAGCCCGGGGGAGGGGACAGACACACCATGTACTGATTTATAATAGAGGAATATGATGGGGCAATATGATGGGGCAATATGATGGGGCAGTTTTGATGGGGCAATTTTGATGGCAATATGATGGTGGCAATATGATGGGGCAATTCTGATGGGGCAGTTTTGATGGTGGCAATATGATGGGGCAGTTTTGATGGTGGCAATATGATGGGGCAATTCTGATGGGGCAGTTTTGATGGGGCAATTCTGATGTGGCAATATGATGTGGCAATTCTGATGGTGGCAATATGATGGGGCAATTCTGATGGCAATATGATGGGGCAATTTTGATGGTGGCAATATGATGGGGCAATTCTGATGGGGCAATTCTGATGGGGGCAATTCTGATGGGGCAATTCTGATGGTGGCAATATGATGGTGCAGTTTTGATGGTGGCAATATGATGGGGCAGTTTTGATGGTGGCAATATGATGGGGCAGTTTTGATGGTGGCAATATGATGGGGCAATTCTGATGGGGGCAATATGCTGGTGGCAGTTTTGCTGGTGGCAATTCTGATAGGGACAATTTTGATGGCAATATGATGGGGCAGTTTTGATGGTCGCAATATGATGGGGCAGTTTTGATGGTGGCAATATGATGGGGACAATTTTGATGGGGCAGTTTTGATTGCAGTATGATGGGGGCCGTTTTAACAATTCAGCATTCCCACGCATTTTCCCCAGGAAATGCATTTTCTAGTTTCCTTCTTTAATTTTATTCCGTACGTTTTTTGGCTCTACGTAACTTCTGTATACTTTTAGCTATTAAAGCCATTCAACTTTTAAAATGTTCATCTCTTTCAGCTGATTATGGGACTTTTTTCAACTTTTTTTCTACTAATTATACTTTTTTAAAATATTAAGTTTAACACTTTTTTTTAACATTGAAGTCAATGAGAGCATGCTTGAAATCCTTAAAATCTTCTTCCGCTCCCAAAAGTTTCAGCTCCTTCATACTTTCACCTACAGACGCCAAACAAACTTTAAAATGTTCACAAAATATTCAGCTATCTGGCTATATCTTTTCAGCTTGATATCTTTTACAGTTTTTGTGAAAAAGCTGTTTGTTTAGTTGTCATTTCAGGAAATTTTAGCTATTACAGAGTGTACTGGGCTGCTTTTATTGCCATGGTTACCATAGCTTCTGTTATACACAGTGATGGGTGGTGGGGGAGGCAGCTGGAGCATCTCAGCTCTGATTACAGAGCCCGGGGAAGGGGACAGACACACCATGTACTGATTTATAATAGAGGAATAGGATGGGCCAGTTTTGATGGTGGCAATATGATGGGCCAGTTTTGATGGTGGCAAAATGATGAGGCAGTTTTGATGGGGCAATTCTGATGGGGCAGTTTTGATGGTGGCAATATAATGGGACAATTTTGATGGAGCAGTTTTGATGGGGGCAATATGATGGGGCAGTTTTGATGGTGGCAATATGATGGGGCAGTTTTGATGGTGGCAATATGATGGGGCAGTTTTGATGGTGGCAATATGATGGGGCAGTTTTGATGGTGGCATTTTTGATGGGGCAATTTTGATGGGGCAGTTTTGATAGTGACAATTTGATGGGGCAGTTTTGATGGTGGCAATATGATGGGGCAGTTTTGATGGTGGCAATATGATGGGGCAGTTTTGATGGTGGCAATATGATGGGGCAGTTTTGATGGTGGCAATATGATGGGGCAGTTTTGATGGTGGCAATTCTGATGGTGGCAATTCTGATGGTGGCAATTCTGATGGGGACAATTTTGATGGGGACAATTCTGATGGCAATATGATGGGGCAGTTTTGATGGTGGCAATATAATGGGACAATTTTGATGGAGCAGTTTTGATGGGGGCAATATGATGGGGCAGTTTTGATGGTGGCAATATGATGGGGCAGTTTTGATGGTGGCATTTTTGATGGGGCAATTCTGATGGGGCAGCTTTGATAGTGACAATTTGATGGGGCAATTCTGATGGGGCAGTTTTGATGGGGGCAATATGATGGGGCAATTCTGATGGTGGCAATATGATGGGGCAATTCTGATGGTGGCAATTATGATGGTGGCAATATGATGGTGGCAATTCTGATGGTGGCAATATGATGGGGCAGTTTTGATGGTGGCAATATGATGGGGCCAATATGATGGTGGCAATTCTGATGGTGGCAATATGATGGGGCAGTTTTGATGGTGGCAATATGATGGGGCAGTTTTGATGGGTCAGTTTTGATGGTGGCAATATGATGGGGACAATTTTGATGGGGCAGTTTTGATTCCAGTATGATGGGGGCCGTTTTAGCAATTCAGCATTCCCACGCATTTTCCCCAGGAAATGCATTTTCTAGTTTCCTTCTTTAATTTTATTCCGTACGTTTTTTGGCTCTACGTACCTTCTGTATACTTTTAGCTATTAAAGCCATTCAACTTTTAAAATGTTCATCTCTTTCAGCTGATTATGGGACTTTTTTTCAACTTTTTTTCTACTAATTATACTTTTTTTAAATATTAAGTTTAACACTTTAACATTGAAGTCAATGAGAGCATGCTTGAATCTTTAAAATCTTCTTCCGCTCCCAAAAGTTTCAGCTCCTTCATACTTTCACCTACAGACGCCAAACAAACTTTAAAATGTTCACAAAATATTCAGCTATCTGGCTATATCTTTTCAGCTTGATATCTTTTACAGTTTTTGTGAAAAAGCTGTTTAGTGGTCATTTCAGGAAATTTTAGCTATTAAACAGAGTGTACTGGGCTGCTTTTATTGCCATGGTTACCAAAGCTTCTGTTATACACAGTGATGGGTGGTGGGGGAGGCAGCTGGAGCATCTCAGCTCTGATTACAGAGCCCGGGGAAGGGGACAGACACACCATGTACTGATTTATAATAGAGGAATAGGATGGGGCAGTTTTGATGGTGGCAAAATGATGAGGCAGTTTTGATGGGGCAATATAATGGGACAATTTTGATGGAGCAGTTTTGATGGGGGAAATATGATGGGGCAGTTTTGATGGGGGCAATATGATGGGGCAGTTTTGATGGCAATATGATGGGGCCAGTTTTGATGGGGGGCCGTTTTAGCTATTCAGCATTCCCATGCATTTTCCCCAGGAAATGCATTTTCTAGTTATATCTACAATTTCCATACAGTAGCATACTTGGCATAGTTGACACCCCCAGCCCCCCTTCCTGCTTGCTCCTCTATACATCACACATTTTATCCAGGGCTGGCCTGGGATGAAAATCTGGCCCTGGACTTCATCCAGACTGGTACACTTTAATTTTGAAAACGCGCACAAAAACCAAGTGAAGTGGCTAACGTCATGCAGGAACATTGCTACAGCCTCACTGACTGGAATTTCAGAAACCGGCATTGCTGAAAAACCTTTGGCTGCCTTTTAGCAAAGCAGCTGTGCAGAGGCTGAGCTGGGTTTGCACACTATGAAGTGAGGCGATGGGCAGTGCAGATGACAGGTCTCTCCCATAACGGCTGGCCGCACAACCCCCCCCCCCCCGGCCAACCCTGATGGCCATGCAAGCCCCCCCCTTTCACTGTCCATTAGCTGTTCTACTTTGTTTCTCTTATAAGCAGTACACAGTGGCAACTCTAGGTACAATATATAGGGGGGCACATAAGATACCACAGTCAAAACTGAGGGGCAATGATAATTTCACACTATAACTACTTGAAGTCCAGTGCCGTACAAGAAAATAGTGTATTTAGTGCAGGAGTACGTAAGGTACAATATAGTGCAGGAATGTGTAACGGACAATATAGTGCAGGAATATGTAATGGACAATATAGTGTATACAGTGCAGGAATATCCAAAGGTACAATATAGAGCAGGAATACCTAAGGTACAATATAGTGTCTATAGTGCAGGAATTTGGAAAATAAAAACCTTCACCATTACACATTGGCAGCATTGTCAAATTGCACTCCCTATGTCTGGACCTCATTCAGCTACTAAAAATCTCAATGTCTATACCTTCAATGATATTATATTAAATATCATGAATATAAGTCTCCCTGAAAAGCTCCACAGAAATATATTCCACAATCACCAAGAATCAGTTTAGCAGCAATCCATCAATGTCCTGTACATATTACCCAGCACTAGGCATATACAGAGGTGCTCTCATGTCAGTGTACATGGTCTGAGGAAAAGAAAATTAGTGCATCCTAATACCGCTCTTATTAGATTTGTCAGTAAAAAGCACATACTTTATTCTTGTTCATATATCAATTTACTGCAACCTAACATGACAGCATGGCGTAATAGATCATTGGAGAAATAAATAGCTTAAAAAATATAGCACATCCATGGACAGCCAAGCAATGCTGTTTGTGACTTGACTAGAGTCCAGATGTGTTTCTTATCAATGGCATAAGATATTGTGGCTCTAATATAGTGATAAAATAATGTTATCTCTCTACATTTCAATCACATCAGATCCTCACTCAGGTCAGCCACAGCATGAAGTTGAAGGGCAATACAGCAAACCTTGCAGACTGAGATAAGGGGCGTGAGAAGCTGCCACTGACTCCAATCTTAAATAAGAGGTATAAACTAACCCCTTCACTCAGGATGGAGGGTAACTGACTACACTGTTACTAAGTTAACCCCTATGGGTTCACAGCTTTCATTCAGAACTAGTTTTACTTGATGTTACACAGCTTACCACCCGATGTAAAGCCAATCCTCACACTCTTCACTGATCCATACAGACTTGTACATTGTTGTCATCTGGTGTTGCTGATGTCCCCTCAGGCTCACTTGTCATATTTCCCGCTTCTTTCTGCTTGTTTCCAAATTGGTCAATACTGTGCTGTAGTTCGGGAACTAGTATGGTCGTGCCTGATGTCACCTGACATCGGGATCTGCAGGCAGCTGTCACTAACAGCAACAGGTAGCAGGAAAAGAGCAGCGGGGACACCGTGGGCAGTGACAGGAACGTCTGAATTCAAGTTGGGCAGCCAGCTCAGCACTGTCAGCAGAAAAAGAGGATCACACACACAGCACTCCCTCTCAGAGCAGGTCAACGAACCGGAGAAGAGGAGGTGGGTGGAGCCAAGCACTCGGCATAGTTGAGGAGAAAGTTAAATCCCCCTCCGCTGTGAATGCTGGGGCCGCCTCAGCCTCCTCCTGTGTCCGTGTGCCTGATGTCACTGGTTGCTAGAAGCCAGGTGGCTAGCAACCAGTTCGGGAATTGGGCAATATAGCCGATAGCGTGAATTTGTAGAGCCAATTTGTGCCTGTGTCAGCTCGGCAGTCAGGGGAAGATGCGGGGCTGCGGGCACCCGCTACACAAAAAAAAAAAAAAAACCTGAAACCAGCCCACTGAGCCATCGGCCCACCAGGAGACTCCCAGTAGTCCTGATGGCCAGTACATGCCAGATTTTATCAGTAGTAATCATGAAATTAGTTTTAATGGGCAGAACAAAATTTGACACAAAATTACAAATTTCTTTACTGAATGTTTTATATACAGTGGCAAGGCAAAGTATTTGAACCCCTCGGAATTAACTGGTTTTCTGCAGTAATTTGCCATGAAATGTGAACTGATCCTCATCTAAGACCCCATACACACTAGATTATCTGCAGATTTTTGTCTTCTGATTTACCAAAACCATATAATATGAGGTCAAACCTTAAGAGTTTAAATTTGTATGCCATAAGGCAGGGCAAGTCACAATAGACACACAACGTGCTTAAGCTAATACAAAACAATTCAAATTTCTCATGTCTTTTTTGAACATAACATTCACAGTGATGTAGGAAAAAGTATGTGAACCTATAGACTAGTTAAGAAGGGTGGTGTTTGTTTTCCTATTTAGGGACTGGCGAGGGGTGTGCCGGTATGCTTGAGAAGGGAGGCTACGCCTCAAAACTCATATCCATGGCAATCTGCCTTAGCACTTCCTGGATGCTTGCTGCTCCAGACTGACTGCCTATATTTCCAGCAGACCTCTGTCATTTGTCATTAGCATGCTGCAAGTGCACCCGGTTCTTTTTCTACCCAATGCCTAGAGGTAGAGGAGAGGGAGGATTCAGATGGACATTACACACCATGCAAGATATTGTCTGATGGGCATGGTTCTTTACACAAAGCATGCGAGTACATACTTGTTTTTATTTTTCTATTAATAAAGAGTCTTATTGCACTATGATATTCGCTTCCACTGTTTGTTTCAAGATTGTCCCTAGTCCTTGCTCAGACATAAGGGGATGGCTGCAGAGATGCAGGTGTACTAAATGCTATACAACTATTTTGGGTTCTGGTTGTGAACACCTCAGCATGAGAGTTGGATGATTTGTTTATTTGTTGTTAAAATTGTATAATGCAGTTCTTAAAAAGCATCAGCGGATGTGAACCATGCAAAAAATGAGCATTCCGAAGACATACAAGAGTATTTGAGCTGCATAGGGCTTAAAGGAGATACAAATCAATCTCATCAGTCAACATTTAGGGCACTTTCACACTGAAAGGACGTCAGTGGTAGTGGGGAGCTTTTAACCCCCGCTAGCGGCCGAAAAGGTTAAAGGCACCCACAAAGCACCGCTGCCGAAGCGCTTTGCGGGCTCTTCAGCAGCGCTGGCCATTGATTTCAATGGCAGGGGTGTTTTAGGAGCGGTGCATTCACCGCTCCCGCAATGCCCCAAAGATGCTGCTTGCAGGACTTTTTTCTCCATTCTGCAAGCGCACCGCTCCAGTGTAAAAGCACTCTGCCTTTCACACTGGGGTGGCATTTTTTAGGCGCTAGTTTTAGCCCTTTAGTGCCTGAAAAACGTAGCCTTAGACAAATTGTCCATTATAGGAGACAGTTTACTACTGTGGCTACTCTTTCTATAAGTGGGCACCCAGCCAAGATGACTCCCAAGGCACAACCCAGAATCCTCAATGGGGTAAAGAACAACCCACAGGTAACAGCTAAAGGCTTTAATACATCACTGGGACTGGGAAACCTCCCTCTTTATGAGTCTACCATATGCAAGTCTTTGAGCAGGCAGGGTTTCCCATGGCAGAACACCATGGAAGTCACTGTTCTCCAAAAAAAAAACAATGACATTTACCAAAAAGCACTTTGACAAACACTACTGGGAAAATGTTTTGTGAACTGAGGAAACAAAAGGTAGTGTTTTTGTAAAGAATATTTGGCACTATGTACAGAGCAAAAAAAGCACAGCTTACCAGCATCAAAACACCATCTCAGTGATGAAGTATGGTGGGGGGAACTTCATGATCTGGGCTTGCTTCATTGTCTCAGGGCCGGGACCACTTGCCATTATCAAGGGAAAAATTAATTCCCAAGTTTACCAAAATATCCTACAGGATAATAGCAGGGTGGCTGTCTGCCAGCTGAAGCTTAGTTGAAGTTGGGTGATGCAGCTGGACAATGACCTCAAGTATTGAGATAAATCCACCACAAACTGGCTTCAGAAAGAAAAATGTGCCTTTTGGAGTAGCCCAGTCAGAGCACAGACCTTTAACCCCATAGAGATACTGTGGAATGACCTAAAGAGCCAGTCACACCAGATATTCTACAAATGTCTGAGCTGAAGCAGTTGTGTAAAGAGGAATGGTCAAAAATGCCTCCTGCATGTTATCCAGAGCTACCAAAGCACTTGCTTTAAGTCATTGCTGCAAAAGGAAATTTGACCAGCTATGGACTCCAAGGGTTCACGTTTTCCTCCAGCACTGTGAATGTTTAATGGGTGTGTTCAATAAAGACACAAGAAATTAGAATTTTTTGTGTTTTATCTTCTTTAGCACATTGTATTTGTCTATTGAGACTTGGAGGAGGATCAGATCAAATTTTATGGCAAATTACTGCAGAAAACCAGTTAATTCCAAGGGGCTCACATACTTTTTCTTGTCACTGTATATCATGTTAAGAATAAAATTAAATGTTAAATTCTACTCTTGAGACAGGTGACTGGAGCCTCAAATTTACAATCCCCCGATACAGCACTGTTAATTAAACCCATCAAGCATTCCTCTCAAGTTACCCAGAGATTGGCATTCTTTATCCTCTTAGCAGCCAAGCTCACCATTGCAAAGCATTAGAAGAAGCCTTTAGTCCCTGTGTCTCAGGTACAGAAGAAGGTTTCATGGATCACCATTAGTGAAAAGTTGCTAACATAATCAAATTCACAAAACAGTTTGATAACGTTTGGAGTCCCTGGGCAGGCTCTCTGTACACCGAGTTATAGGACTATTAGCCAGTAACATTTATCCTTGGGATCCCTCTTATCTACCGTCCTTTTGCTTTCATTTTTTTTTCCCCCTCTTACAGTTTTGCCAATCCTGTTGGGAGATCCGGCTTAAGTTTACAAATGAGAATAGTAGGGGTTTTGTGTAGAACGCATCTTGGAATGTATTTTGAAACTTAAGCCTTTCATAAGTTGTCTTTGCTCTTTTAAGGACAAAACATGGTTTTATTGTCTGTAATTGAAATGGTACAACAATCTATTCTCCTGCTTTGTGTAATGACTAATATTTAATAAAAAAAAAAAAATTAAGAAAAAAAATGGAATGTTTAAGCAGTCTTCACTAAATGGAGGAATGCAGACTGACAATGATTACAGCTTAGTGAGGATCCAGCACAGCAGAATGGCACTCTTTCCAGCTCCTGCCCCCTATCTGCCCAGCTCTAATGGATCCTCCTGATCTATGGTGAGACTGATTTTTTTTTTTTTGGAGGGGGGGGGGGGGGGGGGGGAGAGACACATGTAAGAGGGCATTCAGTTGGGGCAGCTGATATATTGGGGCACTCTGATGGGGAAACATTATGTAAGGGGGTATTCTGGTGGGGACTCCTTTATATAAGGGGCACTCTGATGGGAGCACTCTGGGAGCAACTGATCTATTGGAGTACTCTGGGGATACCATATGTAAGTAGGTACTCTGATGGGGGACACCCAATCTAAGAGGGTACTCTACTGGGAATATCTGATGTAAGGGGTGTCAGGATTAGAAAGGGTGAACAGCCAGCTGGGAGACCGTTCAATAAAAGTAAGATGTGCTTTATTCAGCATGAAACCAAAAATTAAAAAATTACATGTTTATCTTTAACCACTTCAGCCCTTGACAGATTGGCCCCCTTAATGACCAGGCCATTTTTTGCGATATGGCACTGCGTTGCTTTAACTGACAATTGCGTAATCGTGCAACGTTGTACCCAAACAAAATTGAGGTCCTTTTTTCCCCCACAAATAGAGCTTTTTGGTGGCATTTGATCACCTCCTGCGGTTTTTATTTTTTGCGCTATAAACAGAGGGACATTTTGAAGAAAAAAAAAAAATAAATCGCAATAGGCGTATATTGATTGGTTTGCGCAAATCTTATCATGTCTACAAACTACGGGATAGATTTAGGGACTTTTAGATATTTTTATTGTTTTTACTAGTAATGGAGGTGATGTGAGATTTTTAGCAGGACTGTGACATTGCGGTAGACAAATCTGACCCCAAATTACTCTTTTTGGGGACCAGTGACATTATATTGATCAGTGCATTTTTTATAGCACCGATCAATGTAAAAATGACACTGGCAATGAAAGGGGTTAACAGTAGGGGGCGATCAAAAGGTTAAGCATGTTCTCTAGGTGTGTTCTAACTGTAGGGCGGATGGGCTGGCAGGGACATGACAGAGATCACTGGGGACATTAGATCTGTCATGGCTCCTGTCAGGATGGGGATCCGCCTTGTTTGATTCGGACCTTGGCTGGAAGAAAGTTTTAGTGGCTGGACTGCGTTGAATTTTAATTACCCCTGGTTTAAAAGCATCACACAGTGCACTGCTGCAAATAAAAATAATTTTATTTTATCCATCGTGAAGATAATTTCCCAAGGTCTCAACAGCTGTGCACGTTGCACTCTACAGTAAACAAAAGATAATAACAGTGGTGGACCATGGCAAAGAATAAGGATAATAGTGTCATGGTTTGATAGGGAAAGGCTTACAGGGGTCTAAAATATATTAATACCCTCTAAACAGGGACTTTAAATACATGATCAAAAAATGGATATCCAGACAAATCATGGTCTCCAAATGAGCAATTTTATATAATACACAGATCACAATCCATCAGCTGTTAGAATATACAGTTGGATTGTCTGTCATCTATATAAATATAAAAAATATAAATATGTAAATAACATAATACACTATATATATATATATCTCTATATCTATATATATCTATATATATATCTCTCTCTCTATATATCTATATATATCTATATATATCTCTCTCTCTATATATCTATATATATCTATATATATCTCTCTCTCTATATATATATATCTATATATATATCTATATATATATATCTATATATATATATCTATATATATATATATCTATATATATATATCTATATATATATATCTATATATATATATCTATATATATATATCTATATATATATATATATAGATAGATATATAGATATATAGATATATAGATATATAGATATATATATATATATATAGATATATATATAGATATATATATAGATATATATATAGATATATATAGATATATATATAGATATATATATAGATATATATAGATATATATAGATATATATATAGATATATATATATAGATATATATATAGATATATATATAGAGATATATATATAGATATATATAGATATATATATAGATATATATATAGATATATATATAGATATATATAGATATATATATAGATATATATAGATATATATAGATATATATATAGAGATATATATATAGATATATATATAGATATATATATATATATATATATAGATATATATATAGATATATATATATATATATAGATATAGATATATATATATCTATATATATATCTATATATATATATATATATATAAATTTTTAATAACAAAACAAGGTCACTGATCCAAGCACATAGGTCAAAAGGTTCAATGCACAGCAGCAGATATTATAAATAAAAACAATCAATAAAATATGCTAAAAAAAACAAAACACAAGGCAGTAATCTCAGCATTAACAGCGCTAACAGAATATTTAAAACCATACTCGGTGCAGTCTAAAGGGAGTCCCTTTAACCTCCCTGGCAGTTTTCCCATGGCTCTGGGTTAACTTTTAGTACCATTAGCGGTAACCCCGAGGCACACTCGGGATTGCATTGCAGGATCCTGGTGCAGTATACTTACCATGTCCCCAGGATCCTGCAATTATAATTTATGGTTTTGTGTTTCAAACTTTATCATACCCGGGATATCTACTAGACTCTTCTTTTGACAGATTTACATGCGTTATTGCTAAGAATTACAGGCCTACAATATAAAATGCCAAATTTCTATGCAAAACAATTGCACCGCTTTGAGACACAAAAATCTGATATAATCATACCGCCAGGGTGGTTAAAGGGGGTCATTCCACTTAAAAGTCCACTTTAAATTCAGATGTAGTAAGAAAAAAGGTGTGCTCCGTAACCATTAGCAACCAAGACTAAGTTTCTCATCTGGATACCATCACCAACACCGCGTGCATGGAAAATCCTCGTTGGTAATGCACTCACTAGACACAGGATTAAAACGGGTCTTAAATCTCCAATCCACCCAGCACGAGGTGTATTGAACACTGAGGTCTGACACCACCTCAGACTTGGACCTGGCTCCTTATCCCCGAATTGGACCACTTTTCAGATGAACAGTTCATAAATGCTAACAAAGAAGGGGGAGCTGGCATAGCGCAATACTGTTTATGTTAAAATGCACACACGGTCATAACTGCTTACATAAAATATATAAACCAGCATGTAGTAAAAAAACCATCCGCAGTACAGCACAAGTCACCTCTCACCACCTCCTAAAGACGGTAATTGGCTGCGATGGAACCCGGGATGACCGGTGCTATGACTGACAGACGAGGGAGCCGCACAAACAGGACAATATGTGGGCAAAAAATGAGCAATTGTGACACTATTATGGATGTACATTTATTTACATTAGGCAGGGTTGGTGCAAGGATTTTTGGCACCCTAGACGAAACCTCATTTTGCCACCCCCTTTGCCCTGCCCATGTATATGGTGGAGGTGGTGGGGTGGAGAATTTTGCAGCGCCTCCCCACCTATTTCTTCAGCCATAGCCTGCCCCTGCACCTCTGGATCCAGCCTGAAGACAAATAGTTACAGCTCCAGCTCGCTTCCTCATGCCAGCCTGTGGTCTGCAGATATATGGACAGTTTAGGGTAGTATATTGATTTTTAGTTTGAGCATTACAGGTTAGCAATATTTGGGCTTATGTATAAATTAAATGACCTTAGCAACCAGCCACTGCTAAAATATGATGGATTCCCTCTCTGCTTTCTCATATATTCTGCCGCTACAGAACTTACTAGGTAACCTCCCTGGTGCTCTCGCTCTCTGCAGAGCTTCACCTCACGCATGCACCAGAGAAGGCAGGCTGGGAAAGAGGCCTGCCACACCCCTTCCTCAAGTCTCGCACAATGGAAATACAGGCCGCTCAGGCTGCACTCCTGTTTTCTGTGTCTCGTGGGTACCCCGGCCCCTGCAGCGCCACAGCTCTTCATAAATGTCAGTCTGTGCGAGCAGCCTGCGGCAAATATGAGTACAGCGTGTGCTATATTAAGGGGAAGTGGGGCGGCCTTTATACAGAGTCTCACAGCGGCCCAGGGGAAATTGCTACTCCATCCCTGCCGGCAGGGCGCCCCCGACTGATGTGCGCTGTAGGCCGGCACCTACCTTGCCTATAGGTAGCGCTGGCCCAGGCTGCAGGTAAAACAACGTGTGCCCAGCGGTGGTTGCTTTCATAAAGCACCCCCAGGACAGCTGTATCTAGATTGGACTGCCCTATACCTCATACAAGCCTCCAATCCTTCTCCTTCAGGTACACCACTGCTTGCTTACCTAAATGTATCTTGAGCTATTGACATATTTTAAGGCTCAGGGAACTACTAAAATTCTGAAGCTTGTTCCATGGTAAAAATGTTGATAATGGCTGTTCTAAACAGATACCGTATGAGAAAACATATGGCAGCTTATACAGAACAAGAATTGTATGAGCTCTGTGGGACAGGTTCATTGTATTTATCTGCATTTCAAAGTTTTGCTAAATGTTAAAAGAATAGCATGCTGGTTATACTCACTGTGGAACTTAAGGGGTTAAACCTCTGCATTGTGTAAAAAGGCTCTTTGATCCTATATGCACAGATCATCCCCCTCCTGCAAGGGTCTCTCCAGGCAAGGCCAGATTATAGTCAGAGTGGTCCCCCTGCACATGCTCAGTTTGGTCTCTCTCTATTGCTGGAGAGAATATTTCCTTGTTGAGCTGAGATTTTCAGGTCACATTATATTGACATCACACATTTAAGCATGTATACAGATCCTAAATGACAGCCCAGTCCCTCCCTCCTCCATGCCCAGTAACTAAAAAAAGAACACAGTGGGTGGGATGTCACATCTTGATTGATGGCTGGTCTGTCTCCTATAACAGCATGAGGACACAGGCTGTAGTGGAAATCTCCTCCTACCTGAACACTTAGCACTCAGGCAATGCAGTTTAGCACGTGACCATGGTATACAGATCAGCCAAAAAGGTATATAGTGGCAGTATTTTAATGTAAAAAGATGATTTATAAACTGTGGGCACTGTGGGGGGGGGGGGGCGGGGATTTAACTATTTTCATATTACTGGGTTTAGTAACACTTTAAGTCTAGTAGGAAAGCTGTCTACACAGAAACAAAGGGACTGCCCTTGCCAAAATTAAAGCAGAAAAACCCTTTGTAGCCAAGCAAGCTGCCATCTCAGCCTTTGATCTGCAGTTACCATGATGCTGCACGCGTGATTGGTTACAACACCATTTATTTGATGGCTTGACAGTTTGGTTGAGAGTTTAGGCAACTTCGTTAACGTTATTCATGTCATGCCTTAACCATTTTGGGAAACTTAATAGAAGAGTTTAGTTCTGCTTGTGCCTGACATTATTCAAATGATACTCCAGCCTTTTATTTTTTTTATGGAATTACGTGAAGCCAATGACAACCACGAGTACAGGCTGCTTTTCTGAATTTTAACTTACTCCTGTATACCATTTTCACTTTTGCCCCCATTTATACCTTTATATTAATTATGGCAGCTCATTCATTTTGAATTGGCTCACAGTGCACCTTAAAGATTGTAGATCAGGCTTCTCAACCCGATACAATCAGTAACTGGGGTGTCCATTTCGAGAACTCTGGAAATAGGCCTTTTCCCTAAAACTAGATATTGATGCCCCCAAAAACCTAAAAAAAAACCCCGATATCTTATATAATAATAAATAGCAATTGCTAGGATTTGGAACCAGCCACTGGTATCTTTTGACTATGTCAAACAGAAATTAAAATTGCATAAAATCAAACTCTTCTGCACCCTCAATAATACTTGGTCAAAATTCGAAAACAAACATGGAATCCTTGGTGTGGCAAGACTGGGCTCAAATGATAGGAAATCTTATACTCTACTCTAAAGTATGATAAAAAAAAAAAAAAAAAAATTTTCAGGTTTACATCCACTTTAAGCTGAATCTGTTTGTAAGTCGGAACAAGTAAATTTTTTTTAGTGTAGCTCCAGCAAAAAAAAATATTTTTAAGCTTTTTGTTAAGCATAGGAAAGGGTTAACAAGCATTCGTGAAGGTACCTTTTTCCCCATAATAACTCTTACAGAAGTGAATTTCCCTTCCTAGGGGTAGATTTCATCACTTCCTGTTGTCTTCCTCCGTTTGTAAGTAGGAGTTGTTTGTAAGTTGGATGTTTGTAACTAGAGGACCGCCTGTACCCACAAAATTAAATAACTGGACCGCTTCTTGCTTTGCAGCACTGTACAAAGTTTCAGCGTGGTCAGTCAAACCTACCAACTGGTCAAAGAGCAGCAGTAAGGCATGGCAAGGGGTAAGGTCACACTTTACCTACAATATGAGGTGCTCATTTCTGTGGATCTGATAGTTTTCACTAAAGTGTTCTCTGATTAAAATTTTCTGTGCTGCATACTATATGCACACATTTCAACCTTAATTTAGGATTTTTAAAGGACAAGTTTACCTTTAGTAACAGGTTATACCCATATTTAGGGTGTAACAGGTTACTGAGCTTTTATAAAAAGTGAACGTTTCCTTTACCCTGTTGCAGGTCCAGTACAAGGGGTGGGCGAAAGGGGCAGATGCCCTGGGTGGAGCAATTTATTGTAGGAAGGGGGCGCAGTGCTGGCAGTGTGCTGTTAAACTTTCTGGGCAACAGGTGACTACCACCGGCCGCCCCTACAACACTGCAGACCTGCTTGCAAAGATGTTAAAATGGCATGGGGGTCCCCCAGGCACTATAATATATATATATATATATATATATATATATATATATATATATTACACATATACATATATATACACACACACACACACACACACACACACACACACATATATATACACACACACACATACATATACATACACACTATACGGACTGCACTATATACTCTGCATAAAAATTGGGCCTTAGGTGTTGGTGGTGCCAGAATGCTGTAACCCCTCACAGTTACTCTTGATGGGTGCAGGAACTGGCCCTGCTAATAAATATAACAAAAATGTTAATTACATGCCCCTGTTAAACAGGGGCAGAAAAATTGGGCCTTGGATGCTGGTGGTGCCCTAAACCAAAAATTTTGTTGGAAGCCAGCATCATCAAGATTCAGGAGGAATAGGATAGGCAGTCTTCAAGGGATCCCAGATCCATAGCAAATGCAATCAGTTACTGATACATCAGGTGCTTGATAGCTGCTGATCCAGAACCGATTCATTTTTTAGAAATGTGAGCCTATCAACGGAGTCTGTGGACAGGCGCACTCTTTTATCCTGATGCAGAACAGGCCAGTAGCTCGCATGCATATTGAGCAAGTTCTGGCCAGTGGTCCATCCTCAAGACCCAGTAACCCAGTGGATGCTTTGTTGGAAAGGTCTCCAAGTCTGCTCTTGCCCCTAGATGTTCCTGCACCATATAATGCAGACGCTGGTTGCTTGAACCTATCAGACCTTGGCACTGAGGACTGAAAAATTGTTTAAAGGCATCGGTCAGCCCACCACCTTCTCCACCGCTTTTCCTGTGACCAAACAAAGCCATAGAAACACGTTGTCCAGCACCAGGGAATGGTAACCTCCCACGGTCTGGAAATGCGTTACACAAACTTTTCTGAAGAGGTTTCATCCTCTGCGAAGGCAGGATGAGTTCTGCAACTTTACCCTTGTAACATGGATCAAGAAGGGTTGGCAGCCAGTAATGATCCCTCTCCTTGATACCACGAATCCTAGGGTCCTTTCGCAGGCTTTGCAGAATCAGGAAGGCCATGTAGCGCAAGTTAGCAGTGGCATTCAAATCTGAGTCCTCTGGGTTACTAAGGATCACATTACTTGTAACTACCTCCTCCCAGCCATGTACAACTTCTTGGGTTTCTGGGGACTGAAAACCATCCCTTGAAGACTGCTGCGTGTTGTCCTCTACATCCATGCTGACACAATCCTCCTCCTCCTGTGCGTTTGGCGGCCCCGCATCTGGATAAAGGGGGCCTTGAGAGGAAAGGAAGTCCTAATCTTCCCTCCACTGTTCTGTCTAAAGTGCCCTGTCCATGATTTCACTAAGCGTGTGCTCCAGCAGGGAGACTAGAGGGACAGCGTCACTGATGCATGCATTGTCGCTGCTCACCATCCTTGTGATCTCCTCAAATGGTGACAGGACAGTGCATGCATCCTTGATCAGTAGCCACAGGTGTGGCGAAAAGCCAAGCTCCCCAGACCCTGTCCTGTGCCATACCCACATAGGTACTCATTGATGATCCTCTGCTGTGTGTGCAGCTTCGACAGCATTGCCAACATTGGAGTTCCAATGAGACAGTTGGTGGGAAGGTTCCATTCCCTTTGAATGTCAGCCAGCCGAGCACTGACCTTGTATGACCAGCAGAAATTACCACAGACTTTTCTGGCCTGCCTCAGAAGATCTTGTAAGCCTGGGTACCTGGTCAAGAAACGCTGCACTACCAAATTCAGGACGTGTGCCAAAAATGGAACATGGGTCATGTCCCTGTTGGAGGGCAGAGAGAAGGTTGGTGCCATTGTCGCATACAACCATTCCTGGCTGAAAGAGAAAGTTGAGGGGGGGAGGCTATAGTGGATTTTAATGGTACCATACAACTGAATTAGACAGTCATATGTAGTATAATCAGTATATCTTCATACATGTGCATGTGGTGGTATATGCTAGATGTATTCATGTTGTATTTTGGTTCTGTTTTCAGAACTTTGCGAAGAATTTCTGTATAGTATCCCAAACTCTATCTTTATGTGGAATACACCTGCTCATGGCATTCATATATATCGAGGTATTCTATCTATATCTGTATTTCCATGGGCTTGCCTATTAGTCCTATACAACACTCAATCTGGGGAATTACCAGTATACCTTTTTTAATTTACAGATATACCCTTTCACCTTATAGATCCACTTTATGTTAGAGAGATTTTATATGGAATATAGAAACCACTTGACTGATTTCAAGTACCTTTTGGTATAATCATTTGATATGGTTGAACATTCATGTTATCCTGATCAAATTGAACTACCATTCTAAATACAATCCATTTTTTACCAGACTTTTTTTGGTGTCCTGTGCCTTGGTGGGGGCTCTCATGCCCTCCGGGGTGGGCCATCATTCCTCATGCTTCCAGCAGCTCGACACAACTCTTACACACAGGTAAGATTTTTTTTTGGGGGTGGGGGGGGGGCACCCACAGCAGATGCTCATTATTATTCTACACCATATTTTGGTATATGTAACATTGTTATATATGGTTTGACTAATAAAGAGAACATATGTTCTCTTTATCTCATAGTTATACGATAATAGTCTTATAAATGTGTGTGATAGATATTTATACACATATACATACACACACACTGCTGCAACTAAATAACCTGCCAGCTTAATCTAACTCAAGCTCTCTGTCAACGCCACCAACACTACATGTGGCCGCTATGTAAGCAGCCTTATATAGTGTGGGGCATGGACTTAGTTCCCCTGAGCCATGATTGGCCAAAGGCCCCTTGCCTCTGGCCAATTATGGCTTTCTCCGCAGAGCACGCTGTGATTGGCCAAAGCGTGCAGGTCAGGTGCATGCTGTGGCCCATCATACAGCAATCTTGCAGTGCATTATGGGGCATTCCACGGCGCTCGAATTTCCCACAAACGCCCCATAATGTTCGCTGTTTGGCGAATACCCGATGATCGAGTCGAACTTGCGTTTGACTCGAACATCAATCTCATCCCTAGTAGTGCACAACATGCGGACTCTGCAGGGCACAGGAGTACGTACTGCACAGAATACATAAAAAAAAAATAAAATAAACGACCCCCCCTCCTGCCTGTACAAATTGAAATGCATACTTTTTTGGGGGGGGGAAGTGTGAACCAGTTTACTTTAACCATTCATTTTTATTTTTTTAACCACTTCACGACCGGCCACTGTATATATGTCATTTTTTTAAAGATGGATATCTCGGTAACGGCAGCAGCTGCTGCCACAACAGAGGTATCCATCTTTAGGGCCGGCGTTTCTGTACACGATAATGGTGGTCTCTGCGGCGGGTTCGCCGCGAGATCACCGTTATCGGCGGCAGGAGAGGCGCCACCCCCCTCCCGCCGCTCTCCCGTGCCCTCCGCCGCTTACCGGAGCCGTCGGTAGCGGCGGGGGAGATCGGGACCTGTCTCCGCTGAGGTACTGAGACGAGTGAGGCCAAGATGGCCCACACCCGTCTCTATACCATGTGACGGCCGGAGCGACGTCATTACGTCGGCTCCGCCTACTTCTCTCAAAGGCACAATTTTTTTTTGTGTCATTTTTTTAAACAACTTTTTTTTTTTTTGCATTTTAGTCTAAATATGAGATCTGAGGACTTTTTGACCCCAGATCTCATATTTAAGAGGACCTGTCATGCTTTTTTCTATTACAAGGGATGTTTACATCCCTTGTAATAGGAATAAAAGTGATCCAAATTTTATTTTTTTTTTTAAAACAGTGAAAAAATAAATAAAATAAAGTAAAAAAAAAAAAAAAAAATTTTAAAGCGCCCTGTCCCGACGAGCTCGCGCGCAGAAGCGAACGCATACGTGAGTAGCGCCTGCATATGAAAACTGTGGTCAAACCACACATGTGAGGTATCGCCGCGACCGGTAGAGCGAGAGCAATTCTAGACCTAGACCTCCTCTGTAACACAAAACATGCAACCTGTAGCATTTTTTTTAAACGTCGCCTATGGAGATTTTTAAGGGTAAAAGTTTGACGCTATTCCACGAGCGGGCGCAATTTTGAAGCGTGACATGTTGGGTATCAATTTACTTGGCGTAACATTATCTTTCACAATATAAAAAAAAAATTGGGCTAACTTTACTGTTGTCTTATTTTTTTATTCAAAAAAGTAAATTTTTTCCAAAAAAAGTGCGCTTATAAGACCGCTGCGCAAATACGGTGCAAAAAAAAAAGTATTGCAATGACCGCCATTTTATTCTCTAGGGTGTTAGAAAAAAACAATATATAATGTTTGGGGGTTCTAAGTAATTTTCTAGCAAAAAAACCTGTTTTAAACTTGTAAACACCTAAAATCCAAAACGAGGCTGGTCTTTAAGTGGTTAATGTTATTGGCATCACAAGGGGCATAACAAGCTACCTGTGGGATAGCATTGGCAAGTCCTCTTAATGGACATAACAGGGGTCTCCCCTACAGCTAATTATGAACAAATTGTGCTAGATTAGCTGCTTCCCTAGCCAAAGCAGACAAGGAAAGACAGCTTTGAACCCGAAAGTGACAAAATCCTTGTCACTTTCAGATTAGTTGCAGAGGAGATTAGGGAACAGATGTTCTGGGCTCTGCCTGCTCTCAATATTGGAGTTTAAAACAGTCCCGGGCTCCCCTGGGGAAAAGGAGAGCCAGGAAACAATTTTTGGTGCCGGCAGCATCCTTGGAGCCTCGTAAAAATTACCTAGTCATTTGGATCACTTATCTGGAAGTCAATCTCCATCTAAAAACAAGCTTTTATTAACCCCTTGAATGCCAGGGCATGTATTAGCACTTTGGTAGACAAGGTGGCAAAAGGTCCAGATAAAGGCCTACAGGATGAATAGCATGGTACCCCATCCAAAAGGATAGAGGCAAACAACCAATATGTGTCTTATATATATATATATAAATATTGGGGCATTTTAATTTTTATTTCTAATCACCTAGAAAATTTTGCCAGTTATATATGCAGACAAGGGAAAAAAAATAGTGTTTTCACTTAGATATGATACAAATCTACACTAGCATAGAAGTATTGCCATGAAGTTTATCAAAATAGGGTTTATGTTGAAGTGCCCAGTGGTGAGCAGGGATCACTAATGGCCAGTTATAAAACCATAAAGCACGTCAAAGTATTTTGCTAGACAAAGCCTTAAGTAATATATCTCAAATGAGCTTAGCTCAACAACCTGGCTGTAATCATGCAGCCCCATCCACTTGATAGTCAATGCTGGAGTCCATACGAATGCTGCAGAATTAAAAAAAAACAAATGGTTCTGTATATAGCAGAAATCCAATCCATTTCAGCTTACAAAGTCTTAGGGCTCATTCACATGTGTCAATACCCTGTGTTTATGTAGTATTCAACATTTTTAAAGCCTCATAACTGCCCTCTTGTGTGAACGCCTGCAATAAATATTATAATGGCACAACACAATGCTGTTCAAACAGGAGTGATAGTGTTGTGTCACTAGTCATGGTCTTATGCAATGCTTGTCAATACCTACTTTCAATAAAAAATACTGTACAAGAAAAATTAATCAGCATGTCTTTCATAAGGCATTGACGCTTGTCAACCACCTCCACTGATTTTCAATGGTAATGTTCTACAACCGCACCTACAGCATTGGTGTGTTAGTGAAGCATTTATAAAAAGTGTTAACTAGTCACTGGAGGAGAGACAATTAAGGCTCCTGTATCCCAGAATGCACAGGGAAATAGAGAACTAGGACAGAGCAGCTCCAGTCACTTCCTGGGTGTACAGAGTAGCTGTGTGGTAACACCACTTGCTTCTGTGTGTGGGCAAAAGCACCAAGTTAGGCAGCAACGCTGACAGTGCCAGGCAGGAGCAGAGGCATTGAGCTTTCTTGTCAATGGCAATGTTTTTTTTTTTTGTGTCGGCAAAGTTGAGTTGGACCAAGCCAAGTGTCAAAGAGATTAAAGTATATAAATCCATCTTGTAGGGAATTCACAAAAATGTCTGCCATCACTCCACAACCTAACCACATCTCAAAAGAGATCATTCCCTTTACATCACTTACTCTTTAAGAGCTTCCCACTAGAAAAGAAACTTTAATGGGTTTTAATCAAACATTCTTAAAGAATTTTTAACGCTTCATAAACACAATGTAAACAAGTCAAACTCATCAGAAATGCTATAGGAGCGTTAATGAGCACTGCTTCCTTCTTCATAATTAACACATGGGTCAACACGCCCTTATCAGTTTTGAGTAATGCCTGAAACATGTTGGCTTTCTGGTGTATACTGGACAACTTGTTTTTTAATAAACTCAGTGAATTATGTATACACTCCAGAGCTGACGGTGGTTTAACAAAAAAAATTGTAGCAGCTACATGGTTTACCGATATACTTCAGGGCAATGCAAATCTACCATCCTGGGTCTATAGCTCTTGACCTAAGAAAACCAAAAGGCAAAGTCAAGTCAGGTAGAAGTCATTTTTGCGCTTTATTCTGTCAAACCCTATGTTATTTCCTTATTGAGCTACAGTTTTGATGCCTTCGACATCAACTAGTGTTGATATCAAATGCAATTTTATGGGCAAATCAGATCCCTCCTTTACTGCCGTTTCACAAAGTACACAAAAATTTTAATGTTTCACAATTACTGCTGTTTCACAATGTACAAATCAGACAGACGGACGGTCTCCAACAATTTACCACCTGCTTAATTAGAGAGCAGAAGGCAATGTTCTCTCAGCTAAAGACTGCGCATTATATTGAAAGTTGTGTTTTGCTATTTTAAGCCAAAATTGTGTGTTGTGATTTATCTTGCAGTTTCCCAACCTACACTAGTTCAAGCATAGAGATCCATTCTATGCAGCCTCAGCACAGAAATATTAATGTATAGCTTTTTTTAGTTAGCACTACTGTCAATGTAGATAAAAACCTTAAAGTAGCACTAAAGGCCCCGTATTTCTGGAAACAGCTAGTCAATAATGCACTCCCCTATTACAAAAACGCGTATGCGCTAGGGTTGCCACATCATCCCTTTAATCCAGGACGCATATTAAATTACACAGGTTCTGAGGCTGATTTAACCAGTTCAGATCTGCGCTATAGCCAAATGACGGCTATAGCACAGACCTGCTTTGCCGGGACTACGTCTATTGATGTAGTCCTGTGCCCCCTGCAGGGCACGCGCAGCGAGCTCTATGATCGAGTCTCATAGACTCGCTGGATCACAGATCGGAGTAAAGGGTAGATCCCGATCCCTTACCATGTGATCAGCTGTCAGCCAATGACAGCTGATCATGTGATGTCAACAGAGCAGGTAATCGGCTATTTTTTCTCCTCGCGCTGACAGCATGAGGAAAAAAAAAAAAAAAAAGCGATCACCGACGGCTGTGAGAGGAACATCAGTCCCGATCACGGCAAGCTTCCACCAGATCATCAGTGCCCACCTATGCCCCCTGCCAGTGCCACCTAGCAATAAGCAACAGTGCTGCCTACCAGTGCCCACCAGCGCCGCCCATCAGTGCCACCTATCCGTGCCATCTTATCAGTGGCCATAAGTGCCGCCTTATCTGTCCCCATCAGTGCCAGCTTATCTGTGCCCATCAGTGCCGCCTTAACTGTGCCCACCAGGGCCGCCTATCAGTGCATATCAACAAAGGAGAAAAATTACCTGTTTGCAAAATTTTATAACAAACTATTAAACATGATTTTTTTTTTTTTTTTCAAAATTTTCCATTTTTTTGTTTAGCAAAAAATAAAAATCCCAGCTGTGATTAAATACCACCAAAAGAAAGTTCTATTTGTGGGGAAAAAAATGATAAAAAGTTAATTTGGGTACAGTGTTGTATGACCGCGCAATTGTCAAAGTGCGTCAGCGCTGAAAGCTGAAAATTGGTCTGAGCAGGAGGGAGGTTTAAGTGCCCAGTAAGCAAGTGGTTAATGCAGATAAGGCACCAAGTGAGTTTAATTACCACCTTAATCAGCCACAGAACCTGTGTAATTAATGTGTGTCCTGGATTAAAGGGATGATATGGCAACCCTAGTATGCACACAGAGGTTGCCCCAGAAAGTATGACAGTCTGGGCCAAATGTCTAGCGGAGACTTTCACTGCTGTGGATAGTCAATATGGACACGTCATTTACAATTTAATCTTTCTAGCTCAGCGAGTGCATTAAAATCATTTGGGTTTCAGTAACTGATGTGGTTAGGGTTGATAGGTGTACACAGGTCTTCTAGTTTAAATTTGAACCCCCCCCCCTTTTTTTGTATGTTAGTACAGTCCTCAAGGCCTCTGTATCAGATTTTCATTTTTCTGCCTTTGTGCCCCTGCGTGGGCTCAGTGCCTAAAATGGAAGGTTTTGTCGTGCTGTATGATATGCATGTTGAACTACACTAAAATTGAATTTAAAAAAAATGATAAAGGTAGCACTAATGGCAAGTTATTTGCTCTGCGTCCCAATGAAGTTTCCCTTCACTTTACCAAAATCAAAACAAAAACAAGAAATGAGAGGAAAGCCCAAGTGAGGGAATCTTGGGGTGTCACTAGAACTAGTGTCCCCATTGGAAGATTTCCACTCCATTACTATTCTGGGGACAACCAAAAATGTGGTATTTTCTTTTACTTTGTTTAGATAAATGTTAAACATAACTAGAGAGGGCGAGTCTCCCAACAGGGACACAGCCAGCAATAAAAACCTGACAAGAATTCTAATTCCTCTCCAAATAATAAAACTTATTTAATTACAAAATGGCTTTTGCAGCAATTTTTGGTTATTAAATTACCTTTCCATTTCATCCTGCAGCCACTGCAATTTTCTAAAACAGTTAGAACATTCAGGGCCATATAGCAACCTGGAGATGTTCTCGCCATGGTTAGTATACAGAATGCCCCCAGAAATGTAATTTCCTGCTAGTATCACTGATTTTCTTAGACAAACACCAAGATACAAGAAAAAAAAAAAAAAAAATATATGACAAGCTTGCCCTGCAATAAGGAGTTTTTGGTAGAATACTCCCTTAAGGGTTAACTCCTTCTAAAGGGATGCAACAAACACTGCAGTTTCTCATTAGAAAACTGAAAGGGCATCGGGTAATTTGAATGTACACAGACCCTCCCATTCTTCAGAACAAAAAGGTAGGACTCTGCAACATGTTGTCCCACACGTTTGCAAGGGGCATGCTGCAGGGCAGGGAATGCCTCCTCTGCCTAGGATTGGCTGTCGACTTTGACAGCTTCCCAGCAGAAGTGCGTTTATGCTTTTCGCATGCCTGTACTCATCACTTCCCTGCTCTGGTGGGGGAGGAGCGCTTGAGCACTGGCGAAGCATGCATTACATCTGTCTCATGGAGTTGCCGACCCCTGGTGTAGAAAGTTTTGATCCTACCTTGTTTTTATTTATTATTACCAAAAAGGGTCGCTTCTATTACAGATGGCTGTTAGATCTCCAATGTTACATTAAGTTTTGATGGTCACAACATTGAAAAAAAGTGTGGCTTATGTGTACCATACTGTACACAAGGACTCAGGGCTATACAAGGATTTGTTACACAAAATACATCTGGATAGAGTAAAATGATGATCGCCTTGTTCATGAAAATAACTGCAGTTATAACTGAGTTCTAAGGCACTGTACCATGTCACATTGCCACCTAAAGCTAACAAAGCCAACAGTGAATTCTAGGTGAAAGGCAGCTCCAACCACTGATAGAAGCTGCACACCAGGACAAAGATGTGGAGTACTGCCATTCTGAGCAGGGGACAGTGCAAATGCTGAGTAAGGATGCAGTCGGCAGAAATTGTTGGCGGCTATGACCAAAGGGGTACCAGGGGAGCAGCCAGGAAATAGTATGCTGCATAAGGCCGCGTTTCCCCTCTAAATTCCCTTGAGGAGTTGGACTAAGTGGTATAAGCATTGCTTGACAGGTGATATCAAAAAGGTGGTAAGAGTGCATGTGCATCATGGGAAGCGTGGTGGTGTAGGAACAGAGAAGAGTTAGAGAAGGGGGGACCCACTGGACACAGAAGAGACCCCATTGTAGGACTGCAAGGCAAGAGAAAAAGGCTGCTACATTAATCTGCAAGGGATGGGAGGGTTGTATATCTGTCCGAAGGGAGAGGAGACAAAAGAGTTGCTGCAAGGATAGGTGCCTTCTTGGGGGCACAGAGTAGTGAGGGGTTTGTCTGCTGCTCAGTATTTGCTTGGCACTGAGAGATACTGTCTACAGAGAGAGAGGGTTAGAGGGATTTGTGAGGGCTGGAGCGGGGAGCTGCTGCGAGAGGGCAGACTATGAAGCTGCACTAAAAGTGCTGGTGTCTACCGTGGTGACTAACAAGAGTGGACTGCCACCTGTTGTATACCAAGAGTGGGTAACTGCTATGGGAGGGCTTTTAGGGGGGCTGGGGGGATTGAGTAGCTGTAGAACGGAGGCAATGAGTTTGTGAGGTTTGATGTTTTGTGTTAAGTGCATAGTTTCATGGACTTTCATGTACTAAAAATAAAGAAACTGAATTGGAGTTTTCCCATAAAGCTAGAGATTACCACTCATGGAATACATAGTTATGCGATCAAGTGCATATCCTGCTCTATGCATGCACTCCTTCAACAATCATTAAACAGTGAATACTGTTGTGCAATATGTGAGCAAGTTGTTTAGAAGCCTAGATTCTGGATCTAAAGCATTAGCTGGCAACATAGCTGAGGGCTGGGGTAAGCAGTGGGGTTAGACAGGAGGTCTTGAGTTGATACAGCCCAATAAATATGGCAGGTTATGTGATATCAGTTCAGAAATAGCATTGCTGGAGCATAATACCTCCATTAGCTGCCAGGGGAATCACTGCTACAGTAAAGGGACATTTTAACCTCATGTACTGTACATGGCCAATCCAGTAGATGTGGGATTTAATCGCAGTTGTTATCCAAGTATGTATTGGATTGTATGAGAGGAGGAGAATTGGCTATATAGTGATTAGTAGGAGAAGGTTAAGTTTATGACCAGCTATGGAATCGAGTGCAACCACTGAAATGGAAATTGGGATTGTATAGAGTATGTGGTCCCCTATAAGGATGTGTTTAGCGTGTGCAATTTAGCCTAACTCGCATGTAGGCCTGACAGATGCAAACCCTGGCAAGAGAGGAAACCATGAGGGTATGTGACGTACAACAAAAGGTCATCTGCAAACAAAGAGAACTTATGTGAAATGCCTGCTAGAGCCACCCCTCAAATATTTATCGCCTTATATGTGCCGCTAGGTGTTCTAGAGTAATTATTAACCACCTCAATACCAGACACTTTCACCCCTTCCTGCCCAGGCCTTTTTAATGTTCTCAGAGCTGTCACACTTTTGACAATTACTAATCCTGCAACACTGCTGTACCCACATTCAATTTTTAGCTTTTGTTGGTGGTAATAAATTACCACTGTTTTTTATTTTGCTAAACAAAAAAAGATTGAAAATTCTGAAAAAAAAAAAAAAAAAAAAGTTTAGTTTCGGTTATACAATTTTGTTGCAAATAAGTAATCTTTCTTAAAGCGGAGTTCCACACAAAAATGGAAACTCAGCTTTTCGGAACCCTCCCCCCCTCCGGTGTCACATTTGGCACCGTTCAGGGGGGAGTGGGGTGCAGATACCTGTCTAAGACAGGTATTTGCACCCACTTCCGGCATAGACTCCCATGGGAGTCTACGCCTCTTCCCGTCCCCACCACGCTGTCTCCTGGGAAACACACAGCTCCCAGGAGAGAGCGGGGACCACTTGGGACGCACAGCGCCACTCGCGCATGCGCAGTAGGGAACCAGGAAGTGAAGCCGCAACGCTTCACTTCCTGATTCCCTCACCTAGTATGGCGGCGGCAGCTGCCGAGAACCGAGCGGAGGAGGGCCCTGCTCATGGAGCTTACAATCTAAAAGGGAGGTGAGAGGTGGTACAAAAAGGTAATATATGCAGGGGATGATCTGATGGAGGTGGCTCTGGTACAGTTCTTTAGGTGGAGGGAGGTGGGGTAGGCTTCCCTGAATGAGTTTTCAGAAATCGCCTAAAGGCGGACATGGTGGTGGCTGACTAAACCTCTTGAACCCTCTGCCCCAGTATGTCCAGAGAGGCTCTGGATAAGTCCTGGAGGAGGTAACAAGGGAGCTAGAGAGCAGGTGGTCTTGGGATGAGCAGAGAGGACATTTTGGGTGATATCTGCAGAGGAGGTTGGTGATGTAGCTGGGGGCAATATTGTGGATGGCCTTATATGTTGTGGCTTGTATTTTGAATTTTATACGGTGGGGTAGGGGAAGCCAGTGAAGGGATTGGTAGAGAGGAGCAGCAGTCACGGATTGGTTAGTAAGGTGTATAAGTCTAGCAGCAGCATTCATAATAGACTGAAGTGGGGATAGCCTTTGTAAAGGTAGGCCAGTGAGGAGAGAGTTGCAGTAGTCAAGGTGGCAAACAACCAAGGAGTGAATAAGTTGTTTTGTGGTTTCATTAGTCAGGAAGGGGTGTTGCAGAGGTTAAGACGGCAAGATGTGGCCAGTGATTGGACATGGGGGCTGTAGGAGAGGCGAGTGTAGGAACACACCCAGCACCCTGGCGTGTGTGGAGGAACCAATTTGTGCTGTTGATCTTAATGGTAAAGTTATGGGGAGGGGAAAATATTACAAGCTCAGGTTTTAGAAAGATTGAGGCAGAGCCTTGGGGTACCCCAACAAAAAGAGGAAGAGGAGCGGAGGAGATGGTGTTGTATGTGACACTGAAAGTGCACTAAGATTGGTAGGAGGAGAACCAGGAAAGAGCAGAATCTCGGAGGCCAAAGGAAGTGGAGTGGTCAGCTGTGTCGAAAGCAGCAGAAATGTCCAAGAGCATAAGTATGGAGAACTGGCCATTGGTTTTAGCAGTTAGTAGTCCGTTGGTGAGTTTTAGTAGGGCAGCTTCAGTGGAAAGTTGTGGGCAGAAGCCAGACTGTAGTGGATCAAGAAGGTTGTTGTCAGTGAAGTAGGAGCTCATACGGTTGTGGACAAGGCATTCAAGAAGCTTGGAGGCAAATGGGAGCAGGGAGATGAGTCAACATTTATTCAAACAGGTGGCGTCCAGTAAGGGTTTTTCTAAGTATTTGGGTAACCAGTGCATGCTTGACCGGGGAGGAAAAAGGTGCTGAAGGAGAGGGAGAGGTTGAAAATGTGGGTTATGGAGTTTAGGATACAGCAGGAAGGTGATCGCAGTAATTGTGAGGGGGCAGGGACAAGTGGGCCCTGGAAAGGAGTTTGGCAACTTCCTCAGTGGTAACAGGGCTGAAGGAGGAAAGTATTGAGTGCGGTGTTGGACCAGGGTGTGGGTTTGGGGAGGAAGCTGGGCACTTATCACAAACTGCGTGGATTTTAATTTTAAAATGATTGGCAAACTCCTTTCCAGTAAGCAAGTTGGTGGGTGGAGGCAGCGGGGGTTGAAGTAGGAAATGAAGGGTATAAAAAAAAAAAAAAAAAAAAAAAAAAAAAAAAAAGGAGTTGACAAGGTTTGGATGAAAGGGTTTTGATGAGAGAGGTGTAGGTTTGTTTAGCAGTGTGGAGGCAGGAGATATATTTGAGAAGGGCAGATTTGTATTTGTAAAGCCTTTTTATATTTTTGCTCAGAGTTTCTCTTTGCATATGTCCTAATGAACATTGTCACTGGGGCTGAAAGTGAGACTCCAAGATATGTTTTCACTGGAACAGAATTAGGGGAGAAATTTTCCAAAAAGGACACTTGTTCTGATGGCAAATAAAGGCAGTTACAGTTTAGATTAACTTGAGGTACTATTTTTTATTTGCCACAATGGAATTGAATGCAAGCACAGTTCCCAAGACAGGCAGATGTCCTGAGAACACATCAACAAAAATATGCAAAACTCCTCTCCTATAACCTCTTTCCCCCTTGCTTTTAGATCAGCCAAAACTTTATATTAGCAAACAATAGCTGGTAAACTGATTTGGCCTATAGAACATGAGATACATTGGCGTCCCATAAATACTCTATATGTAGACTTCATTCTGGTATATTTAACACCATTCAGACAGCAAAATTCTTTATATCCATTGTGCAGCAACTATCTAGGAGCTTTCCTTATTTAATAAATGGCAACAATTAGCCTAACTTCTATACAATGAGGATGTCACAAATGACTTAACTCTAAACTACTAGTCTAGGTCTACTAGCTACAATGAAGGCTCTGTAGCTAGAGAAGTTTGAAATATTGGCATTTTTTTCAAAATTCAGTGGTCAAAATAAGATGGCGAAAACTAACATTGTAAAATGACTGGTAGGTTTATTATTTGCAGCCACCAATTTATTCTAAAAGCATGAAATTCCAGGAAGTTAGCGATTTGAATGTGTTACCCTTTATTCTGCTCACTTTCAAGATATAAAGCATTTTTGAAGCCAGTTATAAATGAGATATTATTGTGTCCCATCAATTACCTATGTATGCAAGATGCATATAAGAAGTTGATAACCACACACATAGGTGGACTTTTCTAGAACTGTTTTACTGACAAAGTGATCGAGCAGGTTTTTTTAACCTAATGCATTAGGATAAAAGGCCTTCTGTGTGCAGCAGCCTCTCTAATACTTATCTGAGCCGCATCTAGATCCAGCAATGTTGTAGGAGTGTCTCGGCGGCCCGGGACTCCCCTCATTGGCTGAGACAGCAGCATGGCGCCACTGGCTCCTGCTGCTGTCAAAGCCAGTCAGCCAATGAGGAGAGAAAGGGGGCTCCGTGTCTGAATGGACACATGGAGCTGTGGCTCGGCTCGTGTGGGGGCATTCAACAGGGGGGAGGGGCCAGGAGCACCGAAAAGGGACCAAAGAAGAGGAGGATCCTGGCTCCTCTGTGCAAATTCACTGCACAGGTTGGGCAAGTATGGCATGTTTGTTTTATTTTTTTTTTGTTAAAGAGACTTTAGTATCTCTTTAATGTGCTATGGTCATATGGAATGGTAAATATCAATGATCTGCAATTTTACTTAAACCTGAGCCTTTCTACAATAAATGCCCCCAGATTATGTGGGTGTGACTTAGCCCCCCATGAGATGTGCCACCACAATGCCAGTGTCCATCAGCTGCCAGTCAGTGCCCACACAGTAATGCCTGTCAGTGCCCATAAAAGTGCCAATCAGTGCCCCATCAGTAACGCCTCAGTGCTTATCAATTCTACATATTAGTGCCACCTCATCAATGCAGCCTCATCAGTGCCCGTCCATGAAGGAGAAAACTAAATTTTATAACAGAAACAAAGAAAAACATTTTTCCCCAAAATTTGTCTTTTTTAGCTTGTTTAGCAAAAAATATAAAAAAACCCAGTGGTGAGCAAATACCACCAAAAGAAAGCGCTAATTTGTGCAATTGTCAAAGTGTGACAGCGCTGAAAGCTGAAAATTGCCCTGGGCAGGAAAGGGGGGGGGGCGCGGTGGAAGTGCCCTGTACTGAAGTGGTTAAAAAAAAAGGGACAACATTTACATTGTATCTTTACAGTGTCAGAAGAAACTAGTTGAGAATTAGAAATAGTTGAAGGCAAATCTAAAGGTAATTGAATACAAAAACTGTATAATGTATGGCCAGCTTTAGATTATACTTGGTGTTGTACATAACATACCAATTAACCCACAAAGGTGATTAGTCTGGAAAAACTGTAAGGCCTCTTGCATACACAGGTGTCCGGGCCCCTGCAACATAAATTCTGGTGCATTTTCACTGCTTGGGAAGCCCAGCTGCCTATAGGCATGAATGGCTGTACTCGGGCATACGCTGGTTCTTACCAAGAAAAAAAAAGGGAAAAAATGTATGCCATTTTGTGCAGCACATTTAACTCCTGCACTTGTAAAGAGCATGCCAACACCCTTAATCATACCTCCCAACTTTTTGAGATGGGAATGAGGAACACCTATCAGCAAAAGTATGCAGGCATAGGACACACCCCAGGCCACGCCCTCTTAAACATCCCTGGTGGTATGATTATTTCAGATTTTTCTCAAAGCAGTACAATTATTTTGCATAGAAATTTGGCATTTTATATTGTAGGTCTGTAAGTCTTAGAAATAACACACTTAGATCTCTCCACCAAGAGTCTAGTAGATATCCCAGGTATGATGAAGTTTGAAACACAAAATCATAAATTATAATATAATAAATAATTTTAAATAATTAAAAAAAAATAATAAAATAAATTTCCCCAAGATTCACTATCAATTCTGCAAGTGTTCTAATTTACTATTGCTGTTTTCTAGCTGGTCTAAAGCCACTTTTGACGTAAAGGGACACTTTTTGGTTTCTATGGACAATCTCAAGTTTCCAGGCAGAAAGAAAAGTATATGCAGGGCATGGGCCAAAGCACTGGGGACAAAAGGGAAGTGAAATTATTTCATACAGTACTGTAATCTGTAAGATTACAGTACTGTGTTATGATTTTTACATTTTGTTTAAATTGCCACCAGGCTCCACCCCCGTGCGTCACGTCGTTCGCAGGAACGGAGCCTGGCACAGAGGCTTCGGGCAGAGGACGGAGCCCGCAGACAGCGTGGGGGGACATCACAGGATACTGAGGACAAAGTAAGTAACCTGCACCAGGATCCTGAGATGTAATCCTGAGTGTGGCTCGGGGTTACCGCTAATGGTGCTGAAATTTAACCCCGAGCCACACTCGGGAATACCGTCAGGGAGGTTAAAGAATTGTACAAAAAAAAAAAAAAAAAAAAAACAAACAAGTTTGGCTAAACCCACAAGTGCTTTTTTTTAAAGCTACCATTCCTTTATATTGGCTTTTGGAATATACAAATGCAGCCATTTAGATATCAGCGCTGGAAAACACTTTGATAGATAAAAAGTGCATTTTATATAGATCAGGTCAAAATGAGGGACAAATGAGCAGGAATGAGGGACAGAGGGACATTGCTCCATATCAGGGACAGTTGGGAACTATGCCCTTAATCACAGCAGCCAACTCCCAAAAAGGACATCCTCCCAAAGGGTACTTCACCCTGTGCCTCCCCACAGGATGGGTATAACAGAAAGGAAAGCTATAAGGGGAAAAACAAACAAAAAACCTCCAACCTACCGCCGACACATAGAAGCTAGCAGAATCAGACTGCATGGTGGGGCACTGCTGACTAGAGGAAATGTACTGTAATACATCTGGGGAAGGTCCATGTGTAAGTACTTTTGCTGCAGAGCATATACATGTTTAGGATTGTCCTTTATTCTATTACTACACATCGCATTAGGAATTTTAAATTAAAAATGCAGAAGGATTTTATTTCATTTAAAAAAAAGCATCTAATGATGCGTCCATGGGTGGGACTCGGGGCTGTTAACTAAACAACTAGAACATGACACCATGGCCCCAAAGGTTTAAGGACAAAAAAAGAACACAAAAACAAAAAAAAAAAAAAAAAAAAAAAAAAAAAAAAAGACAGTTTATTTGTGCAGTTCCAGTAGTAAAGTTATGGCCACTACCAGATGAGCAGGATATAGAGACTTTATAAACCCATATCATTAATTTACTGTACTTTTTTTTTTTTTTTTTTAAAGGGGCAAGCCCCTCCAACCATCCCAAACAGAAAGACTAGAAAACTAGTATCCTCAGACGAGAAGCTTGTCTGAGGGAAGGGGAGGGAAAAGAAAACTCACTACAAGCAAACAATAAAACATAACCTATATTTGTGGACAATAAATATTTCTCTGCCCCTGAAAATAGTCAAAAATTAATTCATTCTGCTTATAAATCTTAATACTCTATTCAGAATATCACAGCAAAAGGGAAATATCCAGCTCTATAAGTTAGTCTACTTATGCAGTATCTACAAACGAGGAATACATGAATAAACTCCCAGGAGAATAATAATCTAGAATTTACAAGGCTGGCTTGTTACAAGTAAATGGAATATCTTCTACTGGACTATAGAACACACACGTTTCAGAGAGATGTTTTAATCTTCATGGCAGAAGTTTGATGCCATGTAGTCTTATTCGGTTTTTACTTGCTTTGTAACACCCAAAAAGAGAAAGGAATCCCAAGGGTGAATGGTCTGTTTTTAATTTATCGAGAATGGCATCATTATAAAGCAAGCCACTATTGCCCCTTTCACATGGGGCAGACTCCATTCCAATCAGCAAGGGATCTGCTCACAGATCCCCTGCTGAGTGGAGCAGAGTGGGAGGTAGGGCTGGGAGATTTTCTTAAAAAAAAAAATCTTCGATTCTCTTAAAAAAAACTCACGATTCACATCGTTTTTTTTTTTTTTTTTTTTTTTTTGGAAATCACGCCGGTCCCGAGGCGCTGCGGGCATGAGCTTTTAGGCGAGGCCGCGGCTTCGGCCTAGTCCGCAGCGTCCGGCCTCGCGGACTAGGCCGAAGCCGCGGCCTCACCTAAAAACTCCTTGCCCGCAGTTCTTCAGGCCCGGCGCGGTGTCCGCGCCGGTCCGGAGGCGCTGCGGGCATGAGTTTTTAGGCGAGGCCGCGGCTTCGGCCTAGTCCGCGCCGTCCGGCCGTAGCCGCGGACTAGGCCGAAGCCACGGCCTCGCCTAAAAACTCATGCCCGCAGCGCCTCCGGACCAGCGCGGTGAAAAAAAAAAAAAAATCTAAAAAAAACTATTTGCTTAAATTTTGAATCGATTTGACCTCTTAACTTGATTCAAGATTTAAATCGATTTTTTTCCCAGCCCTAGTGGGAGGATGACAGGCCTCTGTCCGCTTAGTTAATGCAGAGCAGACCCAGATCAAGCCCGCTCTACTCTATGGGCGGCCAGGTGTAAACAGACTCCGCTGTCAGTTTACACCCGACTACTCAAATCTGGTCCACCTAGACGGAGACCGGATTCCCTTCCACTTGTTTTTAGTGGACTGGATCAGAGGTAGGCGCATGTAAATGCACACAATTCCACCTACAGCCACTGGTCCATAGGGATGAATGGACCGTTCGATCAGGTCTGCCTGAAAAACCGACAGGTGGACCTGATCTGAATGGTGGCATGAAAGGGGCCTTATGGCCCGTACACACGATCTGAAAATCGGACGAAAAATACAGCTTTCATCACGATCATACGATAATCGGATCGTTAGTACAGAGCTTTCAGGAGCCTATCACGACTGTTCATCCGATATTTTATAGGACATGCATGAAAATTACTCTTGTACGATACCAGATCGTATGATTTAGTTTAATCAGTACAGTTGTCGGCCAAAAATGCAATACAAATACACTACAACATATCACATCACTTACGATTTTTTATTCTGTCGCAGGAGAATTTTCGTAACTTTAGTAAAATTTGCAGGTTGGATATATGACTAGAATGCAAAAAAATAAACGGACGATCTGTCGTCCGATTTTCGGATCTTGTGTACGGGCCATTAGGGAGGCACTGCTCAAAATAGGTCAGATTACAAAAAGGAATCATTTAGCCTACTTTCATACACCGGCACATTAGAAGAGTTTAATTGACCACAGATGAATCAAAATTCGGCTGGTTCAGCAGGGACCAGCCAATTTTCAATCTATCTATGGCAGTTCCATCTAGACAGAAGTCAATCTAATGATCTACTTCTCCTAAATGGGAAGGTTGGAAAATTCTTGTTCGATCAGTGCTGCAGCATTGATCAGTGTGGTCTGATATCGAAAGAGTCCTGCATTCAGAATACCATAGAGCAGCGGGGAGGATTCCCTCATCCACTTAGATTGTGTGGATGGGGGAATCCATTTGGTTTTTTGATCAGCTGGCCTCCTGAAAAAGAAAAAAGAAGTATCCATCTAAGCTAAAATTGAGATTAAAGTAGAACGTAAGGGAGGGTTATTGTAACCCCTATAAAAAGTTCATTTTTGTCCTGTGTCTACCTTCACTCGCTCCATAGCCAAAACAGGAAGTGAGGAAATTCCTGCAAATTACGGGAATCTCTTGGGGACCCCCAGGACACCAGAACTAGTGCCCCCATTGGAAGATTTCCCTTCTTTCTTTTCAGGGGACAAACTAAAATTTGGTATTTTCTTTTACTCTCAATAATGCTAAACAAGACAAATAGAGAGCGTGAATCTCCCTTATGGGGACACAGACAGCAATAAAAACTGACAGTTGTTCGTATCCCTCTCCCCGCTTTCCAAAAATAAATGCATTTAAAGAATTTTCCCAAAATACCCTATCTTAACACCTTCTAAATAATACATAAAGATCCAGTCTAATGGGCTTTCACAATATATTGATTTTTTCCCCCCTCTTTTTTACCATAGTTCATGGTGTTAAACACTACTCGTGTTAAAAAGGATTTCTCTCATGTTACCCAAATATTGCTGGGAGTCTAGTTTCTATGACTCTTTACAGGTGTGTTCTCTTATAGGACCATACCTCGTAACTTTTACATGCAAGAATAAAATTACCACTTTTCCCAAAAATCTTGCATAAATTTTACATTGAAATAATTAAAAAACCTAAAACGGTTTTTAAACAAATTGAAGGCACAGCTATAAGCACCAATTACACACCTAGCACACCTGGATAAAACATACATGGGATAACAAACCCTTCGCCTTCTACCGAGTATTTTCTAGAACTGTTCTAAAGAGGATAAAGTCATCATTTTAGATTGGGATATGGAGAGCACACCTCAATGTGTGGCCCAGTGCAATCATAAATTTGACTTAAATTTACCCATTTAATGGGATTCCTGAAGTCTGGAGTTTCCTGACCTTTAGCCTGGGTTCACACATGTGCGGTGCAAATTGAAGCTCAGGTTTCACTGGGAAAATAAAAATCAGTTGTTCAGAGATTCCTCTGTGTTCTAGCTGCGGATCAGTGAGCGGGGGGGGGGGAGAAAATCCATGTTCAGAATGCAATGCATCTGCGAATCAGATGCGTTCCCATAGAAGATAATGAGCTTGTAATTTGCACCGCAATGCCCAGAAAACACACACGTTTTTTGTGCAGTGCGCATGCAACGCACATATGTGAACCAGATGCATTCATATGAATGTATTTTAAAATGTCCTGCGAATTGGATGCGATGTAAGCCGCATCTAATTTGCATAGGTGTGAACGGGGGCTGAATGTTTTCATACTAATTTTGGTATAATTGATTTAAAGACCTTTTAAACCATCTTCTGGTATCTTATAAATTACCGGTAGTTGTCACCATTCTAGATGAAAACAATTATTCCATCAAGTCTTTTTTTTAAAGGATAAAAAAAGCACTGCAGTCAGCATGAGGAATACATAGCACAGAGTAACGTCCTAAAGTAGTCATGATAAAGGTTACCTTACCAATAGAGTTGAACCCCCTATATAAATGTACCCTTGGTAGACAAAGGGTTAAACATGGTGCTAGCTTTCTCAATAACAGACAATTAAAATCCAAAACATTTTTTTCCACATATTATATAGTTTTCGTGTTGTGCCTCTGGTTTGTACAATATTGAAAGAACTACATGATCATTACAGGCTTGGGGAACACTGCAAAATACTACCAATTTTTAGGATTTTCATTTCCCTGACACTTTCTCAGGGCTCACAACAGCACCTGTGAAGGCCTAACATGGTTTGTGATGGAGCGTATTTCCCAAAAATACCTGACCAATGAGAGATTTAAAATCCTATGTAGGCGAGAGACAGAGGCTCCATTCACACTAGTGCAATTTCAGATGTGACTTCAGTGGCACAGAATCGCATAACAATGGTGGCCATTTACATCAATGCAACTCAGCACAGTGCAATTTTGGGAAAGGTTCCTGTACTACTATGATATTTTGGTATAATTGATTTAAAGACCTTTTTGGTATTTAAATATTTTGGTATAACTGATTTAAAAAAGACCTTTCCAGCACAATTTTGACCCCATAAAATATACAAGCTACTTCAAAGTAGCATCCAAGCTGCACTGAAAGTCGGATCAAAATCGATTGCAGCATTGTGAACCTAGCCTTACTGGTTGTTTATATAGTGGAAGAGTACAAACATTATGGTCACAGTAAGGCAGAACAAAAAGGTACAGTAAACCCCACCTCTAATGTATTGTGAGCTAAGCCTCATTGACACAGATTTACTTTACTGTACAGCCATGTGAAGGGCCATTTTTGCAGGCACGGGATGCAGTCTTCTATGCATCACGAGCAGGCAGTCCCATACATGTTTGTGGCTGCACGGACACAGCCACTGGTCCTAATTTGACAGCCATGCATGTGTGTGCCCTATACATGGCATCTCTTTTGGTTGTATGATTTGGCTCTAAATGAACAGGAGTAGCTCTCTGCTGCCATCTACTGACCACTACCAGCGATCAGTTTACTATACAGCATGTATAAATATACAAGTTACCCAATAAGCATGTTCTAAAAGTGGCATAAGTTTATTTTTTCCATTTTGGTTATTAAATTATTGCATCTATTGTACATTTTAACCTTTTTTGTGACCTTTTATTGCATTTAACTTTTTTTATACTTTGTGCTACTACGAATGCTGAGAATGCACCCAATGCCTTCTAGCGCTTTGCCAACTCCCATGTGACAGCTTGAAAGGGATTGCCTTTTTGAGTCTAGTTTGTAGCATTTGAATCTTTTTTAAAGAATCACAGACATTACAAGCTAGGCTCTGAACACATTACCAAGACTACCACCCAAATGACATGGAAGTGGAGGAACGCAGTCTCTTGGCTGCTTGACTGTGTACTTTAAATCACTGAGTCTTTTGGTGCGTATTCCTGTATCCTGGTGTAGTGTTTTCCTGATTAGGCAGGCAATAAAGAATAGAATACATGTCCAAGGTTTACATTTATAGAGGAGGATCTATTATTGTTTGGACAACCAACAGATGTACTTTAATTCATGCAGTCAGAGGAGTATATCAAAAACTTAAGAAGTGAAATATATCACCATTATTTCTGGATACTGCATTGGGAAATCCTTATTTATACAACGTTTGGTGGACACAGGTTCTACTTTTTACTTTTCTTCAATTCTTTCAGATAAAGCTGCAGGCATAGTTTAAATGAGTTGAGAACAAAACAGTAGAGAATACTTATCAACTTTTTGCGCTGAAATATCACAGTAGAAAGTGAACATGATAAATCCAAAATGGCGTACCCAACATCTGACAATCCTAATATTATGGAACCAATGAGATTTATTTTTTCACACCTCATTTGTGTCAGGACTTTGACAATTGTTTTATGTACTATGCATAACATTTAGTTTAATTGAGATCTTACAACACATACCATTGGTTAGTAGCCTTAGATATCGGCAGCAACATTTGCTTGAAAGCAGGGCCCCACTGTGTTTGCAGAACTTGTTTTGAGATATGTCATGGGATAAGGTTTGTTTATTCTATTTTCAGAGGAGAATAGAAATGTATTAAAAAGTGTACATTTGCACACAAAAGCATTATAGAACACCTTAAATAACCAGTCTGATTTCTAAATGTGGCTCTGTGGTGACTCTTTACAAAGATCTATATAGATTCCATAGGTGTACTTTTACCTTTAACTATACAAAAGCCCACCTTTGTAAGGGTCCTTTAATATAAGCATCAGTTTGGTCACAAAAATTGATGAAAAAAAAATTACACACATCTGTCATCAGTTCAGTTTACATTCATCTTTTACATGCCTTTTTTTATTTAGATGTTGAAGATAGTCATAACGTTTCTTGGCTAAAAACAAACATCACCCGTTCTCAGTTTATTTCTGTGGACAGTCCCAGATGTAATTGGATGTATGTCCATTTACATCTGCCCATCCACTGACATGCATTATGGTTTGGTCTGCATCCGTTTCAAAAACAGGAAAGGTGGATCTAGACTGAACATGTGTGAAAAGGGCCTTAAGGCTAAAGCAGTTTTTTAAATTCAATTAGTAAAAAGTATGTTTTGTTTTTTTTTTTTTTTTTTTTTTTTTAAAGGAAAATCCAAGTTTTATATATATAAAAAAAATGACATCAAGTCTTGATTGGGCCAATTCATGAAAGCATACGATAAACAGTAAAGATAGGTTGAATTCTTTACAAGGCAACTTCAGTTGGAAAAATTAAGACTGAAGAAAATTTAGGTTGCCAAGTATAAGGTTGAGAGACAATTTTACACTCATCATATACCAAGTTAAAATAAAAGCCAAAAACCCATCTACCACTAAAAGGACAAGGTCCCACATTATGTTTTGCTGTATAAATTGACAAAATTCCCAGCAGTAGCTTAACCACTTCAATACTGGGCACTTCCCCCTTCCTGCCCAGGCCAATTTTCACACTTTGAATGACAATTGTGCGGTCATGCTACACTATACCCAAACAAAACGTTTATCATTTTTTCCCACAAATAGAGCTTTCTTTTGGTGGTATTTGATCACCACTGGGGTTCTTAATTCAACTAAAGTAGTCTTACACCTTCTTTGCGGGGAATATAGAATATGATATTTTAGTCCTTCTAGAGCTAGGCATCATTCACATGGGGTGTATTCCTGTGCAAAGCGCTATGTTTTCCCACACAGGGATGCAGAGGTGTTCCATTGACATCAATTAGGACAAGGTGGCTGCACAGTCCCAAATGCAGACAATATGCACCCGCACTGATGTCAGTGAAAGCAGTGTCTGTGTCCGTACAGCCACTGCATCCTAAGTGACATCAATGGGACTTCTTGTGTGGAACACTTGTGCATCCCAGTGTGGGTAAACACAGCCCTCAACAGCCATATACTTTAGTACACCCTATATGTCCCTATCCATTTTTATAATGAAACCTGGCTGCAATCCTCATATCGAGGGCCAATGCAAGTTTATTTTCCCAGTATGCATAAGGCCATAGTGGTACAGCACTTGTTAACCTATTTAAAGCCAAATTTCTGTTAGTGTAAACAGAGTGGAGCTGCATGAATTTTCAATTTATGGGATAATGCTGATTAATCACTTTGTATATGGTCCTTCTGTATTTAGAGAAGTACTTTCTAACTTTAATATGTGGTTGTTTCTAGCTTGAGGAAGGATGTTTGGTTTGAAAGCTTCCTTTATCATGGAACACTACTTTTGCTATACAGCATGATGAATTTTTAATAAATTATATTAATTACATATTAAAACACCACACCTAATTCTTTAGGCAATTGCCTCCTGACTGTCACTTCCTGGAGTAATAACAGAGCATTGAAGAATGTGAACAAAAAATAGATAGTTTAGCAGTATCTATGCAGGAACAAGGTTTTCAGAGTGCATAATGGCAAATGTATGAATAAGTTTTAGCATACGATAAAAAAAAAGTAAAGTATTGACGATCCCATAACATAACTGCACAAGTTAACATGCTCAGGAAGCTTAGAAAATGTAATCTTAAAGATCTCCTCCCGTGATAGTTATTCCCTCGGAAAAACCTGGAGAATATTCAAAATGTCCTACAGATTGACATTAGATGATACATTACCATATAACCAAGTTAATATAGAACTTTAAAAAGGAATAGGCATTAAACCTAGACCTCCATTAGCATGTGTTTTGTAACTGACTGGCTATACAGATCAGTTTGGATTTGGCAACAAAGCTTATGCCGTTGAGCCACATAGTACAGAATCTGGACAATAAAACAGAACTGTTAACACTCAAAAAACATGTAGTGTTTAGTTTACATCGCTTTGTGTTGCTGTGGCAAAAATGAAGCTACATGTAGAGTGTGGGAGGAGTTGAAGCTCATCAAGGCCTTCCATTTAAGTCTATGGTATTGTGGCGTAAACGCACCAGTAGCGTTTACAGCACATTTAGAGTGCGTTTGACAAGTTTCTTTATCAAGTAACAGTTGGGCGGAAAAAACACCCAAAAAAAACAAAACAAAAAACAACCCCTAACACCTTGGGCGGCTTTCTAGGTTGCATTTTTTTTTGTTTTAATGTGCCTTAAATGCATCAAAAAGTGTTAACACTATAGGCACGTTGGTTAGTGTTAAAATTTTTTGTGTGAACTAAAAGCTTGGCACATTACTGTTTAAAATGTGTAGTTTGTCTGGAGTATAGCTTTATTCATGTAACGGACAAGATATCCAAAGCTCAGTAATGGAAAAATGATCCAACTGAGAGGCCCTGCCTGAAAAACATGAAAGGCAGAACACACCAGCATTTGCCTAGGAAATAATTCAAACCCAATAAAAGGTTTACCATTCAAAAATGCTAATTCCTAAAATAGACATTCATAGGTGACTACTGTACAAGATTTTAGATTTGCAACCCCCAAGCTGTTGCAGGTCCATGGTAAGCAATGACAGTTGCATTGTTGAACCCTAGGGATCATCTTGTAAAAGGCCCACTGAAAAAAAGGAGAAAAACCTCACAGATCCTCGCATCTGCACATACTATCACAAATGCTGTCCTAGCAACCTGTAAATCCGATATTTAGCCTTTTTACTCCTTTCAGGGAGAAACAAAAGGCCACCTGTAAATAACTGAGATTGTTAATATGGTAGGAAATACTGTTTGTCTAAAACCAAGAGCTTGTCTTATCACCTGTTTTGGTAATGTCCTTTTATACTGAACTACTGGACCAAGATTTACTTACTCCCATCCCCTCGGATTTTGCCACCCCCCCCCCCATTTTTATGTAAACAGAAAATCAGAAAATAAGGTAAACTGTGTTTTTTGTGGTTTAAATAAAAATCTGTTTACTATCACTTTAAGGGCTCTGTGCAGGGAAGATCAGCATCTGAACCCAGAGAAGCTGGAGGTTGATAGACTGGAGGTAATACAATCACATTTAAAATTATTATATATATGCAAAAAAGTCTCAGTCTTTGGTACTACTTTAATATAAAAGATTTATATCCTCCTCCACTTTTCATATAGCTTCATGTCTGACTTAAAATATCCTGTATTTTTAACCACATGACGGGATTAAAATAAATAAATAAAAAAGGCATGGTTCTACATGTCTTGTATCAAGCTACCTGCCTATGCCAAGGGACTCTGTCATGCATAAGAATACAAACATCACACAAAAAATGTGATCTCCAAGTCTGATATATATTAGATTCAGTAGTGTATATACAGGTCTTCTGTTATTCTCAGAGCCGATTAGATATTTTGTTCCCTAACCATATAGCTGGTTATTTATATTTACCACTGCATATAGCTATTCAAGAATAAATTATTTTTTTAAGCTTTACATAATAAACAAAGTTATACACACAAAGTTTGTTATCCGATCAAAATATTTGGCCAACTAATCGATAATGAAAATCGCTAGTTACACCCCTACACAAAAATCTATTTTACTCATTTGGAAAGAATCTCCCTACCTTACTATATAGAGGTTTACTAAACCAACTGATGATGCCCTTACAAGCTCCTTTTTGAAGCCAGCGAACTACAGCCAGTTGCTATGGTGTTTTTCCAATTTTCTGACATTTAACACAAAACATAGCAGTTAAAAAGACCCAGACACCCTGGTTGTCATGGATGGATCAACTTGGGTACAATCAGCCTGCCCATACATGGATCGAATCTTGGCCGGTCCCTGCTAACTGGTCGAGATACAAGCCATCTATGACTGGCTTAAGCTTAAAAAAAAAAAAAAAAAGATTTTTTGTGCTTTTACCTGCAAAGCCTCTTTAAATAATACTGTATTGTGCTCCAATACCTCATCAGCAGAGCCTTTTTAATAACAAAGAAAAAAAAAGCTATTGCACCGACTGGAACCCAACAGTCATTGAACAGGGCACATAAAATGGGCCAGGAGAGTGGAATCTTTGTCAATACCATGACTACCGTGACTGGATTTTTTCAGCCCTGCATTAGAATATTCCTTAAACTATAAAATAGCATGTTGAATAGATTAAACACTACAATGTAAATCATTCTGCTGACCTCAGGCACCACTATTGTCTGCAGTTTCCAAGCCTTTTATTCTTAATGTCAAAGTTTGGTGAACATTTTTCCCCTTTTTTAGGGTGGCTATGCTGCCTTATAGGGTCAGAGTCCCACTCTTCCATGTTCATGCCCAGGAGGAGCTACAGCCCAACATCCAGATGCTGCCTGCACTGACACAGCCCAGAACACTACATCAAGCCACACTCTGCTTCTGCAAGGCAACTGACCAACAGCCGCTATGATTAGTCACACAAGCTATGGAGCTAGGGATATTGGGACATGCAGTCCTCAGGAAGGTAATCACTTGGCTTTTGGTGGTGTAAACCAGTGGTCATCAACCCTGTCCTCAGGGCCAACTAACAGGCCAGGTTTGCAAGATAACTGAAATACATCACAGGTGATATCATTTGCTGCTCAATGATTGCAGTATTTTAGTGTGCTTCTCCCCAAGGTAATACATAAAACCTGGCCTGTTAGTGGGCCCTGAGGACAGGGTTGATGGCCGCTGGTGTAAACCATGCATGCTTCCTGACTGGAAGTTCAGGGATCAGCAATGACCACTGCTGCAGCTTCTGGCTTGCCAACCACTGTTTTGGGACATCTTTACACATAATGTAGTGAGCAATGCTAAAAAGGAGATCAATATTTTATACTTAAAAGTGGAGGTTTTTGTACTGCTTCAAGTCTGGAAAAAAATAAAAAAGCAACTAAAAAAGTGACAGGAATGCAATCTTGTGCTGCATTTGAATTCCGCACAAAGAAACCCTTCTATAAAAACTTTATTGGGGTAAATTACATTTCCTCTGTCAGGAAATGAAATACAGCAAAAGTACCAAAAAAGATACACTAGAGCTCAACACTGCAATTGCTGAAATTAAGAAGGGGAAAAAACCCCACTGACGTTTCTGCTCAATTATTTTTGACTTAAAATGCTGAGTGTGTGTAATTGTGTTTTCAGGTACTTGTTACTGCTGGACCTACCTTTCCCAAAAAGGTTTTTTTTTTTTATTTTAAAAGCAAACATTTATACTTTACTACCCAGAAACAGATTTGTTACAAAGTGCCAGATAAAAACACAAAATAAAGATTACTATTGGTTAATAAGAAAACTACTAATATGAACATGAACTCGAAATCCACTTTTTAAAAACTTTTAAAGTGACACTAAAAATAAATATCCTTACTCTCCAAAAAATAATCCACACATCTCCACTTCATGGCCCTGGTAATCTATATTTTTCATGAAATTGCTTTGCACCATTTTATTGCATCCTTGTAACATTCTATGTGAGTTTCCAAACTTCTCCTTTTCCCCCCTCACTTCCATTTTAGCAACACGTAATGCAAGTTTAGTTTCAGTCATATGCACTGCTCTTTATGCACTACAAATCTCCAAGTCCCACTCAAGGGTTGAGCAAGAGGGTGACTACATAGTTGGACAAAGGGGAATGAATGTAGCCACCCTATAACAGGAGGATGAAGCACAGTAACAAAAAGTAAATTACAAATCAGAAGAGAAAGTTTAGAGATTTAAGAATCAGAGCAAAAGAAGCTACATTTTTTAGTTCAAAATACATACTTAACCACTTCAATACCGGGCACTTTCCCCCGTTCCTGCCCAAGCCAATTTTTAGCTTTCAGCGCTGTTGCTATTTAAATGACAATTGCGCGGTCATGCTACACTGTACTCAAACAAAATTTTTATCATTTTGTTCCCACAAATAGAGCTTTCTTTTGGTGGTATTTGATCACCTCTGTTTTTTATTTTTTGCTAAACAAATAAAAAAAAAAAAAAAAAAAAGGAAGACTGAAAATTTTGAAAACATTTTTCTTTGTTTGTTATAAAATTTTGTAAATAAGTTTTCTCCTTCACTGATGGGCACTGATAAGGCGGCACTGATGAGGTACTCATAGGTGGCAGTGATATGCAGCACTGAAAGACGGCACTGGCAGGCATTTGCTGATGGGTGGCACTGATTGGCATCATATGTAGGCATTCATTGACATCCCTGGTGATCCTGGGTGGGCAATCGGGGTGGGGGGCCCTTGATAATCAGCGCAGACCCCCACTGTCAGGAGACACGGCTCTCCTCTACTAGCATGTCAGACACGGGTGAGGAAAAGCCGATACACAGCTTTTCCTGTTTACATAGTGATCAGCTGTGTTTGGACACAGCTGATCACATGGTAAAGAGCCTCCGTCAGAGGCTTTTTACCGAGATCAGTGTTGCGGTGACGCACAACACCACCGGTCACCGCGCTGCGTGCCCCCCGCAGGCACGCACCAGCTTGTTATCCTGATCACGTCATATGACGTCTGGCCAGGAGAACACAACCACTTTGCGCACATCATATTGCTATATGGCGGGCAGAAGTGGTTAGAATATTTTTTGAACCAGAGTTTAGAATCATATTAAGCTGTGCTCTTGTGTGCACTGTCCTGTTGTAGTTGCTGCATGTCAGGTGAGGTCTACAGATTGAAGGGCAGCTTGGTGCACTTCTGACCAAAGCTATGATGTGCAAGGATTAGAGTGCAGCTTTACTTCTGAATGAATAGGTAGTGCCACCAATTAGAACAGATTAAGGTGTACCACAAGGCTGCTTTTATGTAATTTTTTGTGCCATATATTAAACTTAAAAGTCCACTAATACAAGACTTTATGTTCAACATAGCTCATGGAACCATTGGCTGTAAGGATATTCATAAGAATTTCACAAATCACAAGAGTATTTACACTTTGCAACAAAAGTACTGGGTCTTGTTCATACTTGCTCAATATACTAATGTTGCGCCAAACACACCTATTTATTACAGGTACTTAGAGCATTATTGAGTATGTGGCACACTTGACATGCATTAAAGGAGTGTTACCGCTCCTCAAACATCCTACGCACGTTTGATGCACATTAAAAATGCACCCCAGATGACTTTTTTTGTGAACAAGGCCTAATGCGTTGCAAAGGTGCCACGTTACTATGGAGTTGAATGAAAGGTGCTTTAACAAACTCGACACGTAGCTTCATTTTTGTAGCGCATCACAAACGATTCATGTTTTGATAATATGATCCGCTCAGTGTGCTGTCCATATCATCAACTGCAGACTGCTTTACTAAGCGTCTAAGGAGCATTCAAAATTAAACTTGCATGCCTGCCTTTAATGCCAGTGTGAAAAGGGGCCTTGAGGAGTTAGAGAATGGTCACTAGTGCACATACAAGATTTGTTCAAAGATACTCCCATTCATTTGTTTGACCATTTTCCCCAGTTCTACATTTTGGGAAGCCCATACATAATTCGGAACCAGTGAGACTTTCCCACCATCAGAATACAATGATCCGTGCTGCCAGCTATGCCAGTCAGTTGATCAGTACAAGCATAGGAAACCATACGTGGATGGAAATTAGTCCGGTCCCTGCTGAACCAGCCGAATTTAGATTTTTGTATGGCCAGCTTTAATCTTCAGAAATAAGGTCTAGGTAAAGGAACTGCAGTAGTTCGTAACAAATGAAGATTTCATTATAAATTCAACTTGCAGAAACGAACCCATGTTCAGTATGCCAGACCAACACATTGTTATTCAGTGCTAGTCTGAATGCTTGAGTCCTACATAATTAACCACTGGTGCAGACTAGGTGTCGGTTCACACTACAGCGTCTTAGGATCTGACATGCAAGTCCTCAAGTCGCTGGACATAAGAAATGCCATAGAAATGAATGAGAGCAGTAAATGTACACTACTGAAGTCGCTCTGACTTCAGAAAAGGTTCCTGTACTATTTCAAGGCAACTTCTACCCATAGATTTCAATGAAGTCGCCTCCAAGTCAGATCTCCATCTATATTGAAGCGACTTCACAGGAAAAAAAAGAATTTACCCAGGTACTCCCCACATTTACCCAGGCAATCCCCTCCCTCCGATTATTCTGTGATTGGCCACAGCCAAAGTTGGCTGTCCTGGAGGCGACTCTAAGTCGCGTTGTAAGTTGCTCAAAGTCACTCTGAGGTCGCCTTGCAAAGTCGCGCTGCAAGTTGGGTTGCCCCTGTGTGAACCAGCAATAAGGCATATTTATAGTTGGTTTGCAAAGTGAAAACATTTAAAATGCAATAATTTATGATTAAAGCATAACAAAGTACACATAGCGATAAGAAGCTTGTATACGCATATATAACTACCATAACTGTAGCCACCAGTGGCATAGACTGAGTGTAATCAAAAGGTATGCAAATAAACAGAACATTGGGTTAATGAAGCAAAGATGGTCCACCTAAGCTAACCTAAGGGTTCAGGTGGTTGGTAAGGTTCTGGTCAAACCTGCTAGTAGATCAAGTTGGAGTGTAAAGTCTTTTTCAGGAGGGGAACAAAAAGGAAATAAAAGACTCCCAGATAAGTAGGTGAGGAACGGTATAATATATAAAAAAGAAAAAGAGAGGACATTGAAGGTGTACACCCAAGGTAGGTCCTAAAGCTCGACCCCTACATGGAAGGATAACTAGTAATTGTCATTGAGGAATGGGCATATTGTATTCAAGGGAGTCCACACCATAACAAATTTGTGTGTCTAGAACGCTTGTAAAAAAAAAGTGTCAATACACTGACAAACGTCCGTGAAAAAAGTAAACTTCTTCCAAGCTATAGCTATGGTTAGTTTTGCTGCTAGTAAAACTTAGGTCACTAGTTGGAACCAAGCTTCAGAGAGGCCCAGGGGCTTAAGATAGAGGATCTCTAGGTAAGGGACAATTAACATCTGCAAAAGTTTGAGAACCTTGGTCCAAAACCTTGCAGGCATGCAGCAGGTCTGCCTTATGTGTAAGACATCTCCCAAGAAAGTCCAAACGTAAAATCTTATGGTCAGAGAAAGATGGGTGAAGATGTGCTGGTTGAGATGGAACCATATACCATCTTGGAATGGTCTTAAAATTCTGATTCACTTTTTTTTTTTTTTTAAAAAGCCCATGGCGTGTGAAACACTCAAAAACTTCACCCAGTGCCAAAAAAATGTGCACACACAAAGAGTGAAACACAAAAAAGTGCAACAGGCACACAAGCCCTCTAAAATCACAGGGCCTGCCCTGAATCCCTGGGGGCGTTAGGCTCCTGACGGGGACAAGGGTACTTACACTTGGTCCATATGGCCGAAACCAGACGGACCCCTTTCTCTGGAGGATCTGCCGAAACAGACCCACCCAAGTATTCGGTGGGGCTCCCCCGAAGGGAGACCCCATGAGAGAGGGCGAACTAAGCCAAAAGGCCAGGTCAGCCCCTCCCAAGACTTTCAGGGCAGGCCCGAGGACCTGCAACCATACCAGTCACACAGTGCAACAAACCGTGTAAAACAAAAAAAATACAAAAACGTGACACACAAAGGAAGTGGATAAAAGAAAGTGGGGGAGAAGGAAGTAGAGGAGAGTGAAAAGGTGGCCATTGGCAATACAGTATTTGTAGTTGCTGACTGCTGCACCAGATTTTGCACTCTCCAGTTTTGGTAAATAACCCTAGTGTGTCATATTGGCTGGCCAATGTACAGCAATGCCAAATCAGGCTTGGGACCAACATTTAAAAAAGGAAAATTGTTTTAGTGGCGATTATATTTTCCAACAGGAGCCTGCAAAGCATTGCACCTGAGATCAGTGGATAGTGATTGCAATATCAGGCTCCTGCACTCTTACAGATTTATGCCCATACATCCATATGCAAAGCTTTAGGCCCCTTTCACACTGGGGCGGTAGGGGGCGTCGGCGGTAAATCAGCGCTATTTGTAGCGCCGTTTTACCGTGGTATTCAGCCGCTAGCAGTGCGGTTTTAACCCCCCGCTGGCGGCCGAAAAAGGGTTAAAACCCCTCGTATAGCGCGGCTATAGCCGCGCTGTCCCATTGATTTCAATGGGCAGGAGCGGTGAATACCCTGCTCCTTCACCGCTCCAAAAATGCGGCTTGCAGGAGATTTTTTCTTCTCCTGCCAGCGCACCGCTTCAGTGTGAAAGCCCTCGGGCTTTCACACTGAACAAACAGCGGAGGCTGTTTAGGGGCGGTTTGCAGGCGCTATTTTTAGCGCAATAACGCCTGCAAACCGCCCCAGTGTGAAAGGGGCCTTAGGAATGGATGGACTACAAGAGCATTTATCAGCTCCATAGCAGTCCACTGAGAACTGCAAGCTGTATGCCGCAGAGGTAGATGGGACTTGTAGTTTATTCATTCACATATTGCTGTGAATTAATCAGGCAGCTCTGCAGGTGGAACCCTCGCACAGCTGCAATGTCTAAAAGGTGGGTAGTGGAGAGGATACCCCACCCACTGTCAGAGTGGAAGAGGTGAAGGGGTGACTGGGGCATGAGTTGGAACATGTTACACCCTAAATACCATACATACTCTAAAAAGATTTTAAAGAGTGTTCCAAAAGTGTCCTAAAAAACTGTTGTTAATTACATCATACATATGCAATAGATTTACTACACCAAGTATTTTCTACAATGTGCAGAAGTGAACTAGTTTTCACTTAATGTAAATTGCAATTCTGCTGCAAACCAAATGTAATGCTTAACCCCTACATGACTGCAGTTTGTATAATGTTCACATGTACAGTTTCCTGTATTCCCCAGTTACCCATCAAATTTATTTCTAGGCACAATTTTTCTTTTACCTCGATTAAAATGAATGTAGGTTAATAAACTGGTTACAATTTTTTTTTTTTTTAAAAGCCGATAAAGTTTATAACCAAGTCATAGTTTAAAGGTTAACTTTTGGCCCTAGGGCTATTGTCAGTTCATTTTAGATATACAGTATTGGGCAGGTACATCTGTCAAGTTTACTTTTATTGTAGTTCTAGAGATTCATAGTAAAAAATTTTAACATTCTATTACAATTACCAAACCATCAAAAATGTACAGCACTGACCTAGGAAAAGCCTGGGATGCTCAATTTTAGTTTGTGTAATTTTACTGACAGCCTTACCATCTTAAACCATTACAAAAAAACTTTCATCTATTGGCCTTCACATAAACATGGTCACAGAAGTAATTTTATGGCTAGACATTTGAAAAGCGGAATGCAAGCAACTCTGAAAGAGTTTGCAATACCTAACAAACCTCTGATTTGCGCTTTTGATCCGTTTAATTATACAACTGAAAACAATTTGCACGAGGAGTCCAAAAAAAAAAAAAAAAAAACCTCCTGATCCTACCAGAAGATCCTGTGATCTGATAAATGCCTGTTTCCCTCCACTCCTGCTGACTGCATTGATAGCTACCTGTTTCTTTGCCCCATCCTCCACTATACTCAAGGCAATATATGCTAGGCGTAGGATTATGTAGGACTACTTCTGTTGTATAGAGATTTCAGTAGGAGCATAGAATTTAGTTTGTGGGCAGTTTAGCTACAGTGCTTGTTACAAGTACAATGATTGAACATTCTGTATATAGGTGCATCAGTTAAACCAGTTAAAAATTAATTTTCCTGATGATTTTTTTTGTTCACTTCTATTTTATAAACTATTAGTAGTTAAGTTGTGTTTGCTTTGTTCATTATTTTTACACCTTTAACATATATATTACATGTTTCACATTGAAAAAAGTGCAAAATAAAATTACTAATTTCAATGGCTTCCTTCACTACCCTACTTAGGCATACGTCTCACTCCTAAATACGATGGTCTATATCAGGCAAATTTTCCCCCTCTCGGAAACTCACTAAAATGTTGTCCTCCTGGTCCCACTTCCCATTGTCTTGGTTTGGTAGGATCTCAGCGGTCCATATGACTTACCTCCCTAAACTGCTGTATATTTTTCGAGTATTACCTGTTCCAATCCCCTCTTACATATTAAGAATCCATCAACGTAAAATTTTGAAATTTATATGGGGTTCTATTCGCCCCCCAAAATAATAAGCGGATTATGTATACCCGGCGGATCAATGGGGGTCTTTCGGTCCCCAATCTTCAGGCATACTATACGGCAGCGGGCATTGCTCCACTAACCCGCCTCCACGACACCTATCAAATGCCGTTGTGGGTCACTATTGATTTGGTCAAATCACACCCTATACCCATATCTTCTGTACCCTGGCTCCCACCTTTGAAGCACCCTCATGGGTTCGGGCCATGTATGGCTTACTCTCTACGCCTATGGGACTCTGTTAAGTATTTAACAGGCCTATTATCTCCCCATCTACCTCTATTGCGCCTTATTCACTGCCCACTGTTCCCTCCTAGCTGTGATAACCCTAATCAATTGTTGTGGTGGGCAGAGAATGGATTCACAGATGTCCATTCTCTGTTCACCCCAATGAGGATAATCACGTTTGAAATGCTTAGATCTTCTCATGATATACCCCTACGAGAACATTATAGTTACCTTCAAATCAAACATTTCCTTCAACAACTTATACGGGCTCAACCCACCCCATACACCTTGACTCCCTTTGAAAGAATATGCAGGGCTACCCCTCACTCCCCGGGGGTCATATTCCTACTTTACTCCTCCATCATCTCCAGTAGGAAACCCCCAGTGAGAGCATATCACCTACAATGGGAGGAAGATCTCGGCAAAAAGTTGGACCCGGAGGACTGGCAGATTATGACGATATCCCTCACAAAAACCTGTAGAAATGTTCTGACTTTAGAAAATGCATATAAGGTCTTCTATAGATGGTACTACACGCCTGCTAGGCTAGCTCATTTTATCCCCTCCTATCCTTCTCATTGCTTCAGGGGTTGCTCACTAGAAGGAACCATGGCTCACATTTGGTGGACATGTCCCAAGGTTTGTAGACTTTGGGTCAGGGTTTAAACCCTTTTACGCAATATGTTCCACTCTAATCTGAAGAGAGATCCATATGAAGCCCTTCTATGCAAACCAATCCTGGAACTTCTTCGCCTAGAACATCAACTGGCCCTATACCTTTTCAATGCTACTAAGTTGATCATTGCGTGGTCATGGAAAACCCCTGTACTCAGCTTTGAAGCAGTGAAAAAAATCAAATGAACGATATAATGATTAACGAGAAACTAACGTCCCTGGCTTCTGACACGCACAGTAAATTCTGGCAACCATGGATATCATACACCCAACCCTCCAGTTCTATAACCTACTTTTATCAATCTAGAGGCCTCCGGATGCACCCCCCCTCCCCCCGTAGAATGGACTCCTCCCTCTTTTTTGCCTTTCCCCCTTGTTTCTTTTCTCTTGTTGATTTTCTGCTGTCAACTTATTCTCTACCATTTTGTCTTTTAATGTAATCTCCTTTGTGACTCTTGTTCGTAAGGAGTCGATTTACTTATGATGGTTACAGTGATACGAGGCAATCAAAAATTGATAAACTAAACCAAAACTCTTATTTTTATTTATAATCATCTTGCGGTTGATATAAGAGTAGATGCACCCTTTTATGTTGTTTCATCCTCCTTTATTGTTTACTGTACATATACACCCAACAAACAAAATTTGAGACATAGATTGCATTTTTGCTATGATACAATGTCATTGTTCTTTGTCTATATCTATCTATCTCTCCTTATACCCTGACCCCTGAGCTCCTACAAAAGAAGGTCCCACCATGTCACTTTTGCACCTCCACATGAAACCCTATTGGCAGACCTGCAAGGTGCTGCAACAGTAAAAGATGATCATGTGCACACATTACTGGGGAGGGGTGAACAATTTGGCATCTTTGCCATGGGGACTGGAAGACCCTGTCCTGGCACGGGTTCTACAAGATTTACTACTTAACACCACTTTTTCCAAAACCCAGCAGCCCTTGCTTAACACCCCCTATTTTTCCCCTTCAGCTAGGTTCTCATCCCTTTTGACTCCAGATACTCACCCCCATATTTATACTCCTAACCACTAAACATTCATAACTCCCACTCAACAGCACAAGAGAATAAGCATTGGCTTGTATTTTATTATGAGGTTTTCCTGATGTCACTATGCTAAATCCTTACCATTGTTTTATTGATACCCATGATATTGTTAACTTTCTCTTGCTCAATACTGCTACAGTCATCACAAGTCAAGTTTCTATATACTATGTCCAAATTTTTCTTGCACAGGTTATATCTTCTTGTGAAAACTAATAAAAAGTACAAAAACTTGGCGCTACCTTTGTTATCCCCACAAGTTTCCTGGCTGTCTGACCAAGTTACTGAATTAGAACAAGCTTGCAAACTTGGTCCCAAGCAGTGCCTGTAAAATACTGCAGCCATCAGAACAGCCAGGTACTTGGCATTTTCACGAGAGGTCAACAACGCCAGCCTTTATAAAACCTCCCTACAGTTTTCCGCTTTAAAGGTACTTACCTGTATCTGAGCACCACAAACTAAAAATGCTATTTAATTCACTTTTATTATTCAAAGCATCCCCCAGCCTTGTTACAATGCTTTATTTTGTTGAGAGATCACTTAGAAAAAACATCCCCCTAGCATTACTAGCTGCAGCCATCTTGAGTATGAGCAGACGATTCATGTAGCATTTACTTCCTGGAATCCAACTGCCCTTAGTTCAGGCATGCAGGCAGGAGGGTGTGCTTAGGTGAGAAAGCCCCTCCTCCAGATGGGAAAAAAATGCCCATAGACTCATGGGATGTATGGCATCATTTTGGCATAGACCAGAAACCAGGAAGGAACTGATGTGTAAAAAAAAAAAAAAAAAAAAAAAAAAAGTTTAACACAATATATATATATTCCCATCTAGTTAATAAAGGAGAAGTAGGGCCAAAAGGTCTTCTGGCCCTACTCCTCTTAAAGATCACAGGAGGATACTGTTCTGCACTCCTGTAACCCGTATTCAGCCAATAGTGGGCTAAAGTCCATCGTTGGCTGACATCATTCAGCTGGTCCGCGCTCTGGAGTGATTCCGACTTTAATGTTGGACCCACTCAGATGCCTGACCAACAGCTGGGTTCAGCCAGCCATCCCCACACCCTTCCACAGTCTGGTGCTCCAGAGCTCTGGAGGGGAAGAGCAGAGAGCTGGTGACTGACCTTCTCTGAAGACCGAGAACTGAGCGATCAGCAAACTTTGATGCTCAGTTATTGATGTAGAGGCAGCAGGAGACAGATGCAGCATCAGATCTATGGTGCATCCACCTGGGAGAGTATAAATGTTTATTTCATATCCCACACTTCTCTTTTAATGTTATCAGAAGTGTTAACAGTTAAAGCAGTTGTAAACCACAGCTGTTGCAGAGAAAAAAAAACCTGCAAGGCAATGGCCTAACGTGCTAGTATGCATCACACATGAAATACTCCATTTGTAACGAAGCCCTTCGCGCGCTCCACCTATGCGATTGGCCTGAGCCGTGATAACATCACTCCCACACATGCGTGCGGGAGCCCTCAGTTCTGGCACGAAGCCCTGCAGGCCTGGCAAGGTATGCTGGACCTTCAGAGCACATGCGCCGGGCATGTAACAGTGCATGTTTAGGAGATATTTACCACTTACGGACCGCCCACCGTGGATATACGTCGCTACTTTGAAGTTAACCACTTACCGACCGGCTCATGCAGCTGCTACCACAACCGAGGTATCCATCTTTAGAGCCGGCAGTTCTAAAGATGGATGTTTACATTCCTTGTAATAGGAATAAAAGTGACCCAATTTTTTTTTTTTTTTTAAACAATGAAAAAAAAAAAAAAAAGTAAAATAAATAAGGAAAAAAAAAAAAAAACCAAAAAAAAAAAACAATCTCTTTAAAAGCGCCCCGTCCAAACGAGCTCAAGCACAGAAGCGCACACATATGCGAGTAGCGCCCGCATATGAAAACAGTGGTCAAACCACACGTGAAGTATCACCGCTATCGGTAGAGCGAGAGCAATAATTCTAGCCCTAGACCTCCTCTGTAACGCAAAACTTGCAACCTGTAGAATTTTTTTAAACATCACCTATGGAGATTTGAGGGTAAAAGTATAGCTGGGTGATAAAAAAAAAAAAAAAAAAAAAAACACACACACCTCAAATTTTTTTTTTTTTTTAATGGACACCACGCTGGTCCTGAGGAGCTGCGGGCAGGAGATTTTAGGCGAGGCTTCGGCTTGGTCCGCAGCGTCCGGTCTCGCGGACTAGGCTGAAGCCGCGGCCTCACCTAAAAACTCCCGCCCGCAGCTCCTCAGGACCGGCACGGTGTCAGCGTCAGTCCTGGTGAAAAAAAAAAAAAAAAAAAAAAATAGATTTGCTGAAAATTTGAATCGATTTGACCTCCCAACTCTATTCAAGATTCAAATCCATTTTTTTCCTAGGTAAAAGTTTGACACCATTCCATGAGCGAGCGCAATTTTGAAGCGTGACATGTTGGGTATCAATTTACTCGGCATAATGTTAGCTTTCACAATAAAAAAAAAAAAAAAAAAAAAAAAAAAAAAACTTTGCTAACTTTACTGTTGTCTATTTTTTTTTTTATTCAAAAAAGTGAAATTTTTCCAAAAAAGTGTGCTTGCAAGACCGCTGCGCAAATACAGTGCGAAAAAAAGTATTGCAAAGACCGCTATTTTATTCTCTAGGGTGTTAGAAAAAAAACAATATATAATGTTTGGGGGTTCCAAGTAATTTTCTAGCAAAAAAACCCAAACTTTTAAACATGTAAACACCAAAATCTCAAAACAAGGCTAGTCCTTAAGTGGTTAAATACCGTCATTTCATTAATTTTTTTTTAACGACAGGCAGTAGTCCGCTTTAAGATGTGCGGTTTCCGGGGCAGATTTGCTGCAAGATCACTTATCGACGGGAAAGGTGCCCACCCCCCCCCCGGTCGTCTCCGCTTACCAGATACGTTGGGAGCGGCGGAGACGATCCAATGTTTTCCCCTGATAGGCAGGAAGTCGAGTAAGGGAATGGTGGCTCCCACTCGACTATGCCTGACAGGAGGGACATTAAAACGTTACTTCTGCCCAACGGCCTTAAAGGGACAATTTTTTCTTTTTAAAATTGTTTTAAGTGTAAAAGTGGGATCTGAGGTCTTTTTGACCCCAGATCTCACATTAAAGAGGTCCGGTCATGCTTTTTTTATAGGGATGTTTACATTCCTTGTAATAGGAAAAAAAGTGATCCAGAAAAAGGGTTTTTTTTTTTTTTTTTTTTTTTTTTTTTAAAAAAGGGACAGTGTAAAAAAGTCAAATAAAAAAAACATTTAAAGCGCCCAGTCCCTCCATGCTCAGCAAACGCAAGTCACACCAGCATACGTAAACAGTGTTCAAACCACACGAGCGAAGTATAGCCACGATCGTTCGAGCAAGAGCAATAATCCTAGCAAAAGACCTCCTCTGTTAGGCTTCATTCACACCAGGTGGATCCGCTGCCACGGAGTCTGCCAGCTCAGCGGGAGATCTCTGCGTTGAGCCGGCGGATGACAGGTCCCTCTCTGCTCACTGAGCGGGGAGGGGCTTGTTGAGCGCTGCTCCTTGCTATGGAGAGATCGGACGAAAACAGACAGTATGTCCGTTTTCATCAAATCTGAGCCGATCCGATAGGGACGGATGTGAACCATAGGGCCATCCGTCTGATTTTAGCAGATCGGACCGGGTCAGATGTCAGCGGACATGTCACCACTGACATCGGTCGCTCCATAGACTAACATGGAGCGCCCGTTCAGTTCCGCTGACAAAACTGACAGTGTGAAAGGGGCCTAACTCAAACTGGTAACCTGTAAAAATTTTTAAACGTCGCCTATGGAGATTTTTAAAGTGATTGTAAAGGTTAGTTAAAAAAAAAAAAAAAAAAAAAAAACACACACGTTATACTTACCTCCTCTTCTCAGGTGCTCCTTCTGCTCTCTTGGCCCCTCACTCTGGTAAGTGCCCCTTCAGCCAGCAGCTTGCTACGGGGGCACCCGAGCCAAGTCAGTGCTCCATGTATCCATTTAGGCACGGAGCCCCGACCTGGGCCCCTCTCTCCCCTGATTGGCTGACTGATTTTGATCGACAGCCATGGGAGCCAATGGTGCCGCTGCTGTGTCTCAGCCAATCAGGAGGAGTGTCTGGGACAGCTAAGACTTGTGGATAACGCTGCAGAGAGAAGGGGCTCAGGTAAGTGATTAGGGGGTGCTGGGGAGGCTGCCACACAGTTTTTTGTTACCTTAACGTATAGAATGCATTAAGATAAACTGCCTTTACAACAACTCCTTTAAGTGTAAGTGTCAAAGTTTGTCGCCATTCCACGAGCGGGCGCAATTTTAAAGCATGACATGTTAGATATTAATTTAATCGGCGTAAATATATATATATATATATATATATATATATATATATATATATATATATATATATATATATATATATATATATATATATATATATATATATATATATATATATATATATATATATATATATATATATATATATATACATATATACATATACATATATACACACACATACACATATATACACATATATATATATACACATACACACACACCTAACTTTACTGTTTAACTTTTTTTTAAATTAAAAAATAAATTTCTTCCAAAAAAAAATTGCATTTGTAAGACCGCTGCGCAAATGCGGTATGACAAAGTATTGCAACAACCGCCATTTTATTCTCTAGGAAATCAACTTGCCTGAAAGACACCGTTTAACAAAACATGTAAGGCATCTTCTCATATGACTATGTATGTTCCAGCTACATACTACAATAATATGAAAACTGCTCAAAGATATGCAACGTTTTATACTTTTTTTTTTTTTTTTACAGGCAGTGATATCATCACTGCCTGTAAAAAAAAGTATAAAACCAGACGCACGGTTACAAAATTATTTTCAGCATCTACGAAGTAATCATCTGAAGCATAGCTCTTTGTACTTCCTAAAAAAAAAAAAAAAAAAAAAAAGTTTACCCAGCAAAATATGCTTTATAAAATGCCCTTCATCTTTTTTCAGCACCAATACATAGAACCATTTAGATCATGTTTACATTTTTATAACCAAAAGGCAATTTTATCTAGATTTCAAATAAATCAACCAGCGTTTGTGGTTTGAGAGCTGAGCAAGTCTACAAATTACAGATAAATATTGCCCCGGAGGGAACTAAACCCAGGACCCAAAGTCACAATGATTTGGCCTAAGTGCTTCACCCTGCAGAACTGGTAAAGCAGTGGGAACATCTTTACTTAAGTAAAGGCAGCTATAACAAATCACCAGATTGGCCAATTGCATCAGGATCTAAACCATGTTAACATAGTGCGCGCTCCCAGCTTGACATTTTTTTTTGACAAACGGATTACTATTCCCAAAATCAAAAGCAGTCCTTCAAAATTTTGAGTCAGATTTCACCAGGGGTGGAGTCTTCACCTTTCATTATTTTACACATTGCTGTAGATTGCAGTGCATGTCCTAACAGCCTTCTCTGTAAACAGATATGCTCAATTCACTGTATATAGCTGTATATTTCTTCAAAATGAGTGCCAAATGAGGGTAAAGCCTGGTACACACCAAGAGCTATTTTTTGTTCAACCTGCTGTCGCTGTATTAATGCCAATGGTCCCAAAAATGTGTCAAAATTGTCCAATGCGTCCGCCATGTCGCAGTCACGAAAAAAATAAAAAAGCTATAAATCTATCCCCTATTTTGTAGGCGCTATAACTTTTGCACAAACCAATCAATATACGCTTATTTCAATTTTTTTTACCAAAAATATGTAGAATACATATTGGCCTAAACTGAGAAAAAAAAAAATGTGCTTTTTTTAAAAAAAATGGGGATATTATAGAAAAAAGTACAAAATAGTGTTTTTTTTTCAAAATTGTCGCTTTGTTTATAGCGCAAAAAAAAAAAAAACGCAGAGGCGATCAAATACCACCAAAAGAAAGCTCTATTTGTGGGGAAAAAAAAGGATGTCAATTTTGTTTGGGTGCAACGTCGCACGACTGCGCAATTGTCAGTTAAAGCGACGCAGTGCCGAATCGCAAAAAATGCTCTGGTCAGGAAGGGGGTAAATTCTTCCGGGGCTGAAGTGGTTAATACTGAGCCTACAAATGTGCACTTCTATTTAAGTCTCCACAAAGCAGTGCAGTGTGGTGCTTTGCGGTTTTCTGTGGTGCCATCCAATTCACAGCAGAAAAGACAGCATGGGGGGCACAAACAGAAAGCAGAAATTGTTTCAATGTTCCAGATAGATTGATGAAGATGGATTGAAAGAACACATTTTATATGCACCTTATTAAATAGTCTTGCCTTTCCATGTCAGTTTTCAAATGAACTTTAATGGGCCAGTTCACATTAACTGTAGAATAAAATGCTGCATTTTACTGTGCAGAAGTGTCAGTTTTAACCGGTAGTGCCTTGCTCTTTTAAAGTGGCTGTAAACCCTTACAATCCACTTTTTGCTACAGGTAAGCCTATAAGGCTTACCTGTAGCTACCCCGGATATCTCCTAAACCTGCACAGTTTAGGAAATATTCCCTGTATCTGCCAACACCATCGGCACATGCACACTGAAGCAATGGCACGTACGCGCTGTTTGCTTCAGTGAGTGTGCCGTCATCACGGCTCCAGCCAATCACATCACCAGACCCGCGATACCCGGAAGTAACTCTGGGGAGAAATGTCACCGGCCGGTGCTGCGTACGGGCACCTCAGTGGGGGCTTCGATCTCAGGCGAGTATTACATAATGAGCTAGTATGCTATGCATACTAGCTCATTATGCCTTTGTCTTGCAGGTCTTTTTTTCCCCTCATGTGGGTTTACAACCACTTTAAAAGTATGGTTTACCATTTTTCAGCTATTGAAATGTGTTTCCCTGCACAGAAACAGACATAAATTGAGCCGTAGTGCAGAACAGAAACTTATGTTGCAGATTTCTGCACTTCAGATCTCCCAAAAGTTACATTTTAAGTCTGAACAGGACACATTGAAATTTATTTTCTGTGTGCCCTTGCAGAGATACGGAAAACTGCCAATCTCTGTACAAAAGCCCTAAGAAGCACCAAGTGTAACAGTATTCGGTTCCAGAAGGGCCAAAGTACAGTAAATGTAGTACTTTGTCCTATCTCCCTAGGTGAACTATAATGCTAGCTGCAATGTCAGACAGGGCACCTCTTTGACACACAGCCAAACATCACAACTAGCAGGGAGATTGCCGCTTTACTACCGAGCCCCTGGCTCTACTTCTCAGGAACTGGGCCAAGGCAAACCCTTACATAAAGGAATGCAGAGGGAGGAGAGAGAGGCAGACATTACATGCTATGCAGGGCTATATTCTTTTAGCAAACTTTAGCAAAAGGTTTAAGGGGGAAGCATAGACACAAGATTAAAGCAGAACTATGGGTAAAAATCAAAAAGCTGCCCAGAAAAAACAAAACACTGGCAGGTGGAGAGGTGCATCAGTGCCTACAGCTGTCAGGTTTTATTGATTTAATTAAAGCCTATAACTTGTACAAAGTCTAGAACAAGTCTTTTTCTGAAGAATGTTTTAGACATTTGCTTACTACAGGAGAGCTCACATCTCTGACTGGGCAGTTTAGTATCTGACTATTCAGAAGATATTACTGCAAAACAAACTGGTACCTCACTGCTGTAAGCGGTTAAAACATGCTCAGATGCAATTTCATTGAAAAAATGATATGCTAAAAGTTCATCCCCCATCCCCCCCTAAATAAAAATATATGCAAACTTTACTTGGGGCCCTTTCACAATAGTCTGGCTGCTCCAGCCAATGCAATCTCAATGCAAAACTGGTTGCAATTTTTTGCAGTGCAACAACATGTTAACCATACAAGAAATAACACAATTAGAGTGTGGTAAGAAGACCACACTTTTTCTGTAGAACATTTCAGGCATACATACTAGGAGAGTGGGGAATTTGTACCTCTGACTGTGGGCAGTTTAGTATCTGGCTATTCTGTCAGAAGATATTACTGCAAAACTGGTACTTCACTCCCTGCAAAGGAGTAAAAAGATGTTCAGATACAATTTTATATTTATCTAGCTGAAAGTTATACTAAAACTTGATTTTATCCCTAAAACAAACCTATATTAACTTTATTTGGAGCCCTTTTGCAATAGCAGAGTTGGGCTATGCAGTCTCAGCACAAAACAAATAACCTTATTGCTTCGGTTTCATTTCACAACAATGTGCTCTGTGCAGAAAGGAAAAACATAGGATTTGGTGCAATTTTGTGTAAGAGCGTGGCAAGATGCACTGCAGCATGGCAATTGTTGTAATGGGGGCAAAGCCTGGATTTACACTGAAGGCGGGTTTGAAATCGCATGATTTCAAACCTACATTTCAGTCCGAATTGGGGAGTGGATTTCAGAGACATCTGTATGGTATTTCTGCAATGATGTATATTGAAATTGCCCTCAAAGTTGCCAAAAGTAGTTCAGGAACTACTTTTGGGAATCGGTGCAATGCTGCAAAGTCCGCATTGCACCGATTTGGACGGTGCCAATGCAAGCAATTTTACACTTCAAAACGGCCATATATATATATACATATATATATATATATATATATATATATATATATCACATTGGAATAATAAGCAATACACATCAACTGACCATTTTGTAGCACTGCAAAGCAAGTGGGATCATCCTATTCTACAGCATACAAAAAAAAAAAAAAAACAAGGTTTCACACATTAACACTAGGGTTTAACCCAAAACAGACCTCATTCACATACCATTAAATATAAAATCCTATGCCTGTTATTTGGCAGTTTTTAGCAGCTCACTCCACCCCATGAGAGTAAATGGAGAGAGGTTGGGTGCAAGCTCACTTCAGCCAAGCTGATTAACTTTGTGCATTTAGGACTTTCACCTAAAAAAAAAATATTGTTGCAGTTTGCTAGGATTGCTACTACAGCACTGCAAAATTCTGGGAGTACGAAAACAAATTTCTCAATACGTATGTGACATTTTTGCAAAGCTGACCAAAGTTAACCATCCACAATAAACCACGACTGATCCTTGCAGTAATACTAGGGGGCTTGCTTATACTTTTTACCTCAACCTAGCTCCGGTTAAGGAAAAACCTCATACGCTTTATGTCGGGGGTAGGCAACCTGTGTCCCTCCAGCTGTTGCACAACTACAAGTCCCATCATACCTCTGGGAGTAATTGTAACTGCCAGCCTTGCAATGCCTCATGGGAAATGTCCACAACAGCTGGAGGGCCCCAGGTTGCCTACCCCTGCCTCAACGTAATTTGAGATCAATTGCAAAGAGCACATAAAGTTCCTATATACATGCAGCCTAAACCACATACGTGAGATAATGGAAACGGTTTTCACTAAATAAATAAATGCAAGCTCTGGGGCTCACTCATTTTTTATTTATCTGAAGTAAGGTTGCATTCATTGAACAACAGTCTGTTAGCTTGCATACATGTTCCAAGCTCATGACAGCAGCATAGAAAGGAAAAGCATGGACAGGCAACATTAGCAGTTCCTATACATCTACCCTTATTGGTTACCTTTTAAATAAGAATCTATATGCAAGACCAGTAAATGGAATACCTGCTGAGCATTTGCACAATCCCTCTGTATATTCATGGGTAGCATTAAACTATTTTGTTCCACGTTTGCTCCACGACAGTTACCCAGCACTTCTCCATTTTACAGCCGAAACATTCAAGTAAAATCACCACTTACCAATCTTATTCCGATTGGAAGGCTAATGGGATAAATGGTTATAAAGACTCGCATAAAATGAGACTGAGGTTTAACCAATAATTGTTATTTTTATTTGACTGTGGTATCCACAATGAGGTTGATATTTACATTTCATCTGAGGTTTTATTATGTTGCAGATTCATGATACAGTTTTAAATGTTTACTATTTATATATTTATATACTTGATGCCAAGTAGCACACAGATTTAAGGCACATCTAGCACTGACAGTTAGGATAGGATGGTGAAGCAAGTATTTCAGAACTATGTTTAACCAAGTTTCACGTATTCCATTGAAGCCATTTCAGAATGACAGGCTGTTCATTAACAGACCGCTTTCTCTAGTTTAATATGTTTCTGTTTCATGAGGCCTTGTGCATGAATATTACATATGTAAGGCACATTAAAGCCATTGCATCAGTTTTAGATTAAGACAAACATTTTTATTAAGATGGCTTTTAATCTGATGCTTTTTTTTTAGCACTATGGGTGGTTTATGGTGTTAAGTGCTTGTTATGCAGTTAAATTTGTGTGGAACCATCCCGTAAGTAGCCATGTTTGGTGAACAAGGTATAAACTGATAAGCTTTGGTAATAACTTTGATACCTAGCCCCCAGTAAATGTTCTGTATATCCCACCAATCCTGAGAACTGCCACGGCATGTTGCACACCCCAAATGTTTACCAATGTTATGAGCGGTGGTTACCCAGGGATATTAGCTAAGTAAGGAATTAAATAGTTTTAAAGGTATTATGATCTTTTCACTGTATTTAATATGTATTGACGTTCCAGCTTGTTCCTTTGGGAATCCTCAGCTGAGTGAAGCTTTGGTTAGCTGATGTTCCAGGATGACTGTTGGTCCTCATCCCTGAAGTTTGTTAAAGCGAAGCTATGTTTATTAAAGCGAAGCTATTTTTATATTTGTAATTTTATCATTTGATACCTTATTCAGCAAATGTACCTTTCATTTTTTTTTTTTTTTTTTTTTTTTTAAACAAAGAACGACACAATTTAAAGAGCTGTTAAATAAAACACAGACACCACTACTTGGCCTCATTATAGAGGCCTAAAATTACGACAAAGCAGTCTGGCATCACAAATATGCAAATACAAGGCTGCAATCTGCAACAGTACATACAAAGTCTAAAGCGTGCCTCATCTGGCACACACTAAATGCACAAATAGTCGTATTATAAAATTACAGCATTTACACACACACAAAGTGACTTAATGCAAATATCAGTACAAGTGATAAAATCATATTGAACAATTTTCTATGGGGTTCCAGTGAATTATAAAAATATCACGCAACTTCTCACTGCAGATCCACTGAATTTTTAAAACTATATCTTTATGTCCATAACATGCAGGGTTTGCAATTTATTTGATCCTTATCTAGGGGATGGCTGATAACTTAAATGTTCCTAATAAAGGGCTTGATTATCTTCATAGTGCAACAATGTTCAGAAGACTTGGGGCTCCTTAAGGGTTAAGGAAAGTGATGGTAGGGACCACACTAGAAGCACATCTTTATTAGGGGGTCCCACCCCAGGGGATGTGTTGTGATGACCGGCAGGAACCATGGAATCCTTCCACTGACAGGACAGCAGTAATGGGACTTTGGAATGCAGAATACCACAGGCACATGTAGGAACATCTTTGGCTCACAAGGGAGGGACTCAAACTCCTAAAGGCACACTGAGCTCAGGTCGTACATCTTGGGCTAGGGGAATCATCATGTAAGGATCCACTGTTGTCCTTGGCAGAAACACACGGAACTGCTTCTACGTGGGTGTTGTCTGAAAAGAATCTAAAAATATCCATTTATAGCCCCGCCCCACCCAGATATAACTACCTAACCTCCTATCCCACCTATCTACACACTAACCACATGGGAAACCCTAAAGGGTGGTCTAGTTATATTCACCCCATCCCCTTACAGCTAAGGCCATATATAACTAAGCTAGATTCTCCCCAAATATACCTAAATCATTACAGATAAAAATTAAATACCCATGCCAGATGTCTGCAAATAACGCCTTTAAAATGGAACTTGACTGTTTAAGTCTACAGATGAAGTTGCTTATTCAGTTCTTGAAATGGGATGAAATTAGACCTGGAAAATAAAATGAGACAACTCAATTCCCCCCCAACCCCTACCTTAGAAAGTTTGTTTGGAACCAACGCTTCCTCCTATCACTATTGTACATTCACAGACTGCCACCTAGTGGCAACATTCATAATAGATCAGACTGCAGCTGCGTCACCAGGGACCACTCCCTGTAGCATTTACATTTTTATGCCCACACACTGCCACCTACTGGTGACACTCGTTACAGACAATGCTGTCATAAGACTGCAGTACTGTCACCAGCGGCCACTCCCTTTACCATTTGTACATCCATACACTGCGTTGCCTAGTGGCAACATTTATATTACAGACAGTACTGTCACTAGCAGCCACTCCCTGTACTATTCGTACATCCACACACTGCGCTATCTAGTGGCAACATTCATATTACAGACAGTACTAGCTTAAGACTGCAGTACCATCAGCAGCGGCCACACCCTGTACTGTTTACCATTGAACGCCCACACACTCTGCCACCTAGTGGCGACATTCATTATGGACCATGCTGTCACAAGACTGCATTAGCCACCACAGGACACCCCCTGAACAATTCAATCTAAAGACACAATCAGAATACACCTGCTTATCACTGCTCCTCAGTTACGGCACGGAATGCACGGCTCCTTGGGATCGGCAGGTCCCTAGGGTGAGCAACATTCAGATCTTGACGGTACCTCGCTCTTGTGAACAGTCCTAGGAATCACAAAATGACCATACATATATGTAACTCCCTACATATATAATCCATCACCGCCCCCCCCCACCCCCCTACAAGAGCAGCACAAATACCCACACAATGCCATATAGGAACAGATTAAATGACTTATAAAGCAATTTACTCGACCTCCTTAGGACCGGTTCACATTAACACATAGTGTGGGAAAGGTGCGCTCCCCAATATAAACGCAATACCCACCCTAGACATCTGTGGGTGCCATTATAAATGTTACTGCCCCCCCAAAACACAGCACATTTGAGCCCATCAAACCACACGGTACCACAGTACAATGCAGTTTGGCACGGCACAATCTGAGAACTTACATTAGTGCTTGCATTATTTTTTTTCTGCGTTCTGGTAAAACTGATAGCCCATTGAAATAAATAGGCTGCAAGGAAATACATCCATTCTAATATAATATAATGTTATACAATATAAGTGACCACTCACATATATTATAGATTACTCTGAATCTTTCCTGTACCCAGACCCATACTCACCACTGTCACTCACTATATACATACCATCCATGTCAGCGCAGCCCCTCTGTACTAAGGCTCAGCCGCCACTTCTCTCTTCTCTTCCTCCTCATCTTCCACCCGATCTATTCCTCAGCCCGCCCGCTCCCGTCTCTTATATAGACTTCAATGACTGCACTCTGTTCTTGTATCCTTCCGCCAAACTGACTGGAAAAGTAGTCCCACACGTAAAGTTTCCAATCCCGCCTGTTTGTACTCGGAGGGTATGTCTGCGGTGCTCTCGTTCGACTAAAGTGCTAACAAATTTGTCAAGAAATTACACCGAACCGTATTTCAAATACGACTAAAAAACAACAAAGTGGAAGTTTTCAGAACTCCGAGGACCGTCTTTGTGCGCATGCGCCTCGACCCCTCCCATTCTAGTGCTCCTCAGTTTTATCTATTTTAGCGTTCCCGAGTCTGTACACCGTGGGACATTCTGCTAATTCAATATCTTTATTTATCACACAAACGTTAGAAAACAATAAACTTTTAAAACGAGACGCGCCGCTTCTCCCCTCACATAATCCGGCGGAAGAATACAGCGGTAAGCCGTGGCGGATGGATTTCATTTCACACATTCCATCTTCGAGAGTCTCGAGACAAATAAAAAAAAAAAAAAAAAAAAAAATTGAGCGGATGGATATTACTGCAGTGAAAAATGGATCCGGCTCAGACTGGTCTGAACTGGTTCTGAGGAGACGCTCGATAAATAATGAGCTGTTTTTTTTTTTTTTTCTAGAACCTTCAGAAATAAAAAGATGTTACTTTATTTTAATAACAGAAAGCTATAAACTCTTTTTCAGAGGAAATGTAATTATGTTGTAATAGCAAGTTATGAACAAATAGGGAAATATGTGATAGATACAAAGTACCTCAGTATATGTATCACAAAGATTAATGTCACCTCAGGAGGAGAATGTTCTATTGTGCGCTTGGTCATTCGTACCTACCTAAGATAATAAAGCTTTCCTGAAGATAAAAAAAAATGAATATCTCCTAAACCTGTACAGTTTAGGAGATATGCAGCCTCTGACGTCAGCAGCGCATGCGCAGCGAAGGTTCGGAGTATCGTGTCGAAATGGAGGGCATGCATGCATGGGAGTGACATCATCACGGCTCGGGTCACTCACAGCACCGGAGCCACGAACCTGGAAGAAACGCAGAGGGAAAATGTCAGCTTCCTCGGCGGTGACCAGGAGGCAGTGCAGAGGCTTCGTTCTGAGGTAAGTATTTCATAATGAGCTAGTATGCGGTACATATAGTATGTGGTGCATACTAGCTCATTATGCCTTTGCCTTACAGGTGTTTTTTTTTTTGTGCATACAACCGCTTTAATAAGTATCATTCATCTACTCATACATCCAAAGAGCTGGAAGATGACACTGCCCTGTAATTCTTTATATATATATATATATATATATATATATATATATATATATATATATATATATATTAGTAAAGCGAATCTTCAGTCATTTTTTCATCTTTCCATCTATTAAATCTTCTGCCCTTGTTGTTTTAACTTTGGATAGTAAAACATTTTTTTTCTGCCAGTAAACACCTTATACGGCCCACTTTCACTTCCTGTTTCTTGTCTGGTCATTAGCCAATGATATCACGCACAGCTCGCTCTCTCTCTCTCTCTCTCTCTCTCTCTCTCTCTCTCTCTCTCTCTCTCGCGAGTTTGCCAGGAAGGGAGGGTGGATAAGTCATAAGAGGGCCAATGAGAGCTGCAGAGCTGGAGGTGTGGCCCTGTGTCTTTGTAAATCCAGGAAGTAAACAGGCAGCAGCTTCAGCTGCCCACAGTTAAAATGGTTACAGCCAGACTCAGTGGAGGGAGATTTCTGCAGCATATTTGGCAAGTACAGAATCACAGTATATATAAAATAATATGCAAAGTGGTTGGAGGGAAGCTTCAGAATGGCAAAGATGTTTTTATTACAAATTATGTGAGCAGACTGCAGTTCCTTTTTAATATGTGAATTATTAAAGATATTCTTTGGATTTATTTACTCAGCCTCAGCTATCTATCTACTGTATCTGATGTAATAACAGAGTTGCTTACAAAGCTATCACTACAAGCCTGTCGCTTTGGAAGCCCTACAAGCAGTCTCTATATACAGAAATAACAAGAAAGAAAAGACAAAACTTTTGAGCTGAAAAGTTCAGTGTTGCCATGCCTTACCCAGAAAGATCTAGAAGGTGTGCACTGCGCACTTTCTGACACTGCAGTAGAAATCGTGGTGGGCAGAGTTGAGCTTTGTATGAATAAAAGAACACATGACGCAAAGGATTTATTTGAAGAAAGCTGTACATGGTGCTCCCTCATGAACACTCGACCACGTACATTACAGCCACACCGTATAATCATTAGATGTAGATATAATTGTACAGACATGTGGGGGGTGACACTGGCCACACAGCCTCATCCCCCATTAATCTCATGAGATTATATCTGTCCACCTTCAAACCAATAAATATCTCCATTGCAATTGTACTGCAGAGGTGCTGTAGCTTAGCGTGGGTTGCCAGCACCCGGGGCAAGGTAAGTATTGCACTCCCTAACCTATGGACTATGGACTATGGACCGTTAGCGTTCCCTGAGATAAATACACTATATTACCAAAAGTATTGGGACACCTGCCTTTACACACGCATGAACATTAATGGCATCCCAGTCTTAGTCCGTAGGGTTCAATATTGAGTTGGCTCACCCTTTGCCGCTATAACAGCTTTAATTCTTCAGGGAAGGCCGTCCACAAGGTTTAGGAGTGTGTCTATGGGAATGTTTGACCATTCTTTCAGAAGCGCGTTTGTGAGGTCATACACTGATGTTGGACAAGAAGGCCTGGCTCACAGTCTCTGCTGTAATTCATCCCAAAAGTGTTCTATCGGGTTAAGGTCAGAACTCTGTGCAGGCCAGTCAAGTTCCTCCACCCCAAACTCACTCATCCATTTCTTTTTTTGGACCTTCCTTTGTGCACTGGTCCAAATCATTTGGTGGAGGGGGAGTATGGTGTGGGGTTGTTTATCAGGGGTTGGGCCTGGCCCCTTAGTTCCAGTGAAGGGACTCTTAAGGCATCAGCATACCAAGACATTTTGGAGAATTTCATGCTCCCAACTTTGTGGGAACAGTTTGGGGATGGCCCCTTCCCCAACATGATTGTGCACCAGTGCACAAAGCAAGGTCCATAAAGACATGGATGAGCGAGTTTGGATTGGAGGAACTTGACTGGCCTGTACAGTGTCCTGACCTCAACCCGATAGAACACCTTTGGATGAATTAGAGCAGAGACTGCGAGTCAGGCCTTCTCATCCACATCAGTGCCTGACCTCACAAATGCGTTTCTGGAAGAATGGTCAAACATTCTCATAGACACACTCCTAAACCTTGTGGACAGCCTTCTCAGAAGAGTTGAAGCTGTTATAGCTGCAAAGGGTGGGCCAACTCAATATTAAACTCTACAGACGAAGACCGGGATGCCATTAAAGTTCATTGTGTGTGTAAAGGCAGGTGTCCCAATACTTTTGGTAAGTGTGCATGCCAGTATGGTGGCATGAATTTATGGGAAGAGTCCGGGGGGTATTTAAGCAGCCCACTCGCCCATGCTCTTTGTCGGTTCCAGTGCGTGATACTATACGTCACTAGGCCCACTCTTCCCAGCTCACCTCCTGTTCATGAATCTGTGCGTTTGATCACAAGTGTGTTGCGGCTTCTCTTTTTTGTGGTCTTCGTCAGCGGTTCTCACTCACTTTTGCAGGTAGGATTCAAACCTTTAAGTATCATACGCAATGTTGCAATTCGTTATGCTTCCAATCCTGCATCCCTTTCGTAAAAAACCTGCCTCTGAGTTGTTGTTCTTATCCCGTTTATTTGCCAAACCAAGTTATTTTGTGTGGGTAATGCATTGCAACACACCAAACTCTTCTGATACGTTGCATACCCGCTACAGTCCAATGCAAACTCAGTCACACGCTCCGATCTGTTACCATGTTTTGTTATGTCAATTCGTGGCCACTCGTTGTGTCACCCGTGTCATGTGTTCAGTTCCCGTAGCAGAACTTACGAATAATTCATACGCACTTCTTTTCTCATCCATGTTACTATACCAAACTTATTCTTAAGTGCCTCATGCACAGCACCACGCCAAACCACACTTCCCCAATACGTTGCACACCCGATACAGTCCGATGCAAACTCACTCGCGCGGCTCGCTATCGCAGGTTAGATTCATTACCACATTTTTATGTCATATCAATTCGTTACCATTTGTTGTCTCCCATGTCGTTCGTTAATTCCCCCTACGAATTTATGAATCATACAAACCATTGTGCTTATCCCATTTTGAGTCGCAAACCACTGAGACCCTTGCAACCCCGCAAAACCTCTCAGGAACCTGATTCTCATTTGAGACCCTTGCAACTATGCAATATCATCCTAGCGACCTGACACCCGTTGAGACCCTTGCAGCCATGCAAAAATTGTCTCAGCAGCCTGACACTTATTTGAGACCCTTGCAAGCCCAATATCGTCTCAGCAACCCTGCATTCGTTGAGACCCTTGCAATCACGCAAATCGCCTCAGCAACCTGACACTCAGTGAGACCCTTGCAAGCACACAAAGCTGTCACAGCAGCCTGACACTCATTCGAGACCCTTGCAACCACGCAATGTCATCTCAGCAGCCTGACGCTCATTTGAGACCCTTGCAACCACACAATATCGTCTCAGCAACCCGACACGCGTCAGACCCTTGTAACCATGCAATCATCCCAGCAACCCGACACTCATCAAGATCCTTGCAACCACACAATATTATCTCAGCAACCTGACACCAGTTGAGACCCTGGCAACCACGCACTATCGTCTCCATTAGCATAAAACATTTTGCGGCACGCCGTACATGCGAACCCACATACAAAACCAACTTGCAAACACACCTCGGTGGCACACAATCAGCCACACAAACACATAGCAGCACCCAGTTGGCCATTTATCTTCAGTGGCATGCAGGTCACTCATCATTTTCTCGGTCTTTCTCCCTTAGGTTAATTGAGTTCAGGTTTCCATCCTGCACCAGGTTGGCCATTATCTCCCCAAAAGAAAAAAAAAAAAAAAAAAAAAAAAGGAGGGGAAGAACATACAGTTGACATCTTCACCAGGGTCAGTCGCGTGACAGGGGTGGGCCAGTTCATTTCTGGTAAAAGGAGTATACATGTTACACTTATGTCACCCTCACCGCAGGTTTCCGGTCAACCCAGTCTCGATCCGTGCCAGGACCTCGCTACCAGGGACTCAGTCAGGTGTGTAGTTCACGGGTCTTTTCGTAACTGCATTTCTGTGCCCCGCTTCGTTCTCTATCCACTGTTACATCTCTTAACACTTGCACCCCCTCATTGTCCTGGCATTCGGGATGTTTAGAGATGTTGTCTGCTCCAGCCGCCCCCAGAAGGAGGCAAAAGCTGAACCTATATCTCTACACAGTCATGGACTTAGGATTCAAGTGCTGTGGGCACACCTTCTACGATTACCAACGGTCGTTTTCAGCCAAGGCAGCTGCCAGGCTCAGCCAGTTCAAGGTCAAGACAGACTGGAGTGTTTCTGACACAGAGCTGTTCTGCCGCCACTTTGCAGGCCTCCACTCCCCGCTTTGTACTATTTGCCAGCCCGCTACCCACACAGCAAATTTGTACTCTGATGCAACCATAAGGCGTCCCTTCTATCCCTCTTCCACCTCTGGCACCGGTCAGGGCTGACCAGCCCCTGATCAATTGACTAGGACAGACTAGGATGGCCTACCTTTTTCAGTATGGGACGCCACCATATGTAACATATACAATCAGGGCAGATGCTTCCATGGCCAGTGCAGGCTTCTCCACGTTTGCACAGCATGCCATAAAGCACACCTGAAGGCCACCTGTCCACTGAAACAGCAGGATAAGTCCCGACTAGGCCGAATAGATGTCAGTTGGTTGGGGTTCTACCTCTCTACACAAGTTGCCCCCTCATTGGCCATATTCCTGATGCATGGCTTCACAGCGGAGTTCCACACCGGCCTCATCACCTTACCCCTGGCCACCCATGCATCCAATGCAGGAATTTTCCCTCAAATATGCCTCAGTTGACCTGGCTATCCAGGCCATCATTGGGATAGGTTCCCGCCCCTGTCTGTCCAAAGCAGACATCTCAGATGCGTGCAAACTCCTCTCTATCGCGCCATTCCTCTAGCGGTAGTAAGTGGACAGAGTCTTATTACTTCGCCACCAAGCTGACCTTCGGGTCCAAGAGCAGCCCGTGGCTGTTCGACGTCTTCGCTCAGGCCCTCACATGGATTCTGTCACACCAGGCCCACTGTCAGACGGTCATCCACTATCTCGATGACGTCCTGCTCAACCAACAACCAGGCACACCTCCAGCAGATCTAGACAAGTTGAGAATAGTGTTCAGCAACCTCAACATGCCCATAGTCGAGCATAAAGTGGAAGGCCTGGCACACTCTATCATTCTTCCTAGGTGTCACTCTGGATACGCGTGCCATGCAAACTAGCCTGCCTCCTGACTAACTAGCCTGTATCAGGACAGTTATCCACGACTTCACCCTGTTGTAAGGGTGCTCCAGAAGGCAGTTGCAATCCTTACCAGGGATGCTCAACTTCACCATGAGGGTTTTTCCTCAAGGGCGGTCCTTTATATCACGGCTTTTAGTCTCTCACACACCAGTGCAAGATCCAGACTGAGTTCTCAAACTAGACCAAGCAGCAGTAGCAGACTTAGCTATGTAGGACGAGTTCCTCACCAATTAGAATGGCATTTCAATGTTCATCCCGGCAGTATCAGCTCAGTCACCACAGGTGGTCATTAATGCCGCAGCCTCCACAGGCTTTGCAGCCATTTTCGGCTGCCACTGGTTCGCCGAACCTTGGCCCCCAGAAATCCTCTTAGTCCCTGGATTCACCCAGTCCTCATCACTCTTTGAGCTGTATTCCATCGTGGCAGCTGCCCAGGTCTGGGGCCACACCTGGACTGGACAAACGATGGTCTTCACCATGGACAATCAGGCCACGGCCGACATCATCAATAAAGGCAGATCCAAGTCACTCCCCATCTTGCCCTTCCTGTACAGGCTTGTGCAGCTGTCACTCCATCACCAGTTTAAACATTTGCTGCAAACATGTTCCAGGCAAATGCAATATCGCAGCTGAAGCACTGTCCCGTTTCAACTTTACTTTGTTTTCCAGCAGGAGCCTGGAGCCGACCCAACGACTACTCCTGTCCCACCCTGGTAGTTGCTGACGATGGACTGAAGTCGCACCTCGCCAGCGCAACCCACCTCATTAACCACTCCCTGGCACGCAACACACTGAAGGCCTATCGCACAGCTTGAAACACTTACCGCAAGTTTTTGGCCTCTTGCCCAGGGCAGCGATAGGTGATGTTAGACATGTCTTAGCCTTCATTTCATATTGCCACGCCCAGCTGGCCCTTTCTTACAATAAGATCAGGCTATATGTAGCCGGCAGCCAGCCCTTTCTGTCCTTACAGGACCTCAGTAAACCATCAGTATTTACGGCCCATGCTATCAGGTCTCTCCTACGGGGCGTCCAGAAACACCAGCCCGTAGCCAGCAGCAAACGCCTACCTGTCAAGAGCGCCATCTTCAGAGGCATATCTGAAATCCTTACCCACTGTCCATTTAGGCTTTTGCCCAGCTTGGTCATCCAAGCAGCCATCTACTTGGCCTTCTATGGTTTTCTGTGACCCAGCAAATTTACCGTTAACGGCACCGGCAGTCAAACACTGCTCAGACATCACCTAACTCATTTTCAGGACCGCTACTCTCTGCATCTTAAAGTCTCCAAAACCCAACAAACCGGCCCCGGGGTTGACATCAACCTGTTTCAATCCAATAACGCCTGGTGCCCAGTGGCGGTACTCAACTGACTACTTTCCCAGCTACCCAGCCAATCTGATAGTAGCCCGCTGCTACCCTTTCCGAACAGCCCTGAGTCTTTTGCCCCCTTTCTTGGCATACCGACCAGACCACCAAGGCACACCTCAGGTCTATTTATGTTGTATGTCTTGTCACATGAGTATGTGATCCATATCGGTCTCAGTCTTAGGGCCACAACCACATATATATATATATATATATATATATATATATATATATATATATATATATATATATATATATATATTTTTTTTTTTTTTTTTTCTATATACACACACACACATATATATATATATATATATATATATATATACATACATACATACACATAAACACACACACACACGTTTTATTTTTCACTTATGTAATTTAATGCACTGTAAAGTCATTTTAAAATTAGCATACCGTATATGAAATTATTCTTTTCGCTTTGTACAAATGCAGCATTGTAGCAGGCCCTACTCCTCCCCATCCCCCTTCTTTTGGTACTGACATTCTGTCCCCACACCCTTGTGCTGAAAATAGGCCAGTATAGAAACTGCTGTGATGTGATAGTTCCTCTCACTGTATCCTGTTACATAGCTGTGTTCTCCTCCTATACATATACAATATGCTTGAATGGTTTGTTGAGTTAGCTGTAAGCACATTGACCAAAAGTAAAACAATGATCTAATGCTAATTTGAACTAAAAAGTCAACCAATCTCCATTAAGCAGCCCACACACAAGACATTTCTTTTGTTTTGCCCTTTTTATTGGTTGAACTAGATGGACTTTGTGTCCTTTTTTTTTAACCAGACTAACTATATAACTATGAGCTGGAAGTAGTCTGACAGCCATTTTGCATAGATTGGTGGATGAACTTATCTCGTTTTAGACATTTTCTTTTTCTCTCACTTCCTGTTTTGGATGATGGACAGGAAGGGAAATCTCCCCAATGGGAGATAAATGGGAAAACAATAATGGATTGGGGTTATAACCCTCATTACCCTACCCACCAAAAAAAGTTTTAGTTCTGCTCTAGAGGGTAGTTGATCTTTCACACACAATCTGATGACCATCAGGGTAAACATTTTGTAGAACACAAAGTGATTCTAAAGGCATTTTTAATAAAAAATAAAAATAGAAAGAAGTTATACTTACCAGCTGTGTGCAAAGATATTGCACAGATCCGTTCCTTACTTCTTCTTTGGTGGTTCACTGCTGGTGAACTCCCCTTTTTCTAATGGAGTATCCTCACAGCAAGCCGTGTGCTATGGGGGCTCCTGTATGAGTGCACTTCTGAGCCGAGCTTTGTGCATCCATAGACACACACAGCATGGCTTGGCCACATCCCTGCTCCCCCTGCACAGGATTTGACTGACTATGACTATCGCTGCACTCAGTATAGCCTGGAGAGCAGAAAGAGAAGGCCTGCACTCAGGACAGAGTTGGATCGACAGAGGACTTTGGAAAATGTTTCTTTTTTGGGGGGGGGTTAGAATATTTAGTGGGTTTTTTTTTTTATCTTAAAGAGGATCTTCAGTCCCCCACCCCCCCAAAAAAAATTTAAAAACAGCAGCTGCAAATACTAAAGCTGCTGACATTAAATAAAAGGACACGGACCTATCCTATTCATGCTTTGTGAATAGTTCCACAGCCATCTGGGGCCGGTGCTGTGTCCCAGAAGGCTGCAGGCAAAGGGGGGAACTTCCTGCCCTTAAAAGGAGAACAACCAAAGCTCATTTAGCTGTACTTCTGTGGATCACAGGAGTGCAGTTCGTTCTGCATGCCTGTGACCTGTTTTCAGCAGGCAGCGGGCTGAAGCCCACTGTCGGCTGACATCACAGAGCCGGTCCAGGCATGCAGATAGGTAAGTATGTAAGAAAAAAAATTTCAATACTTCTCTTAATCTAATACTAGATGTGCTCCAACTTGGGGAACTCAGAAAATTATAGAGTTAGGACCACAGTACACAAGGGAGCCTTGACGTAGGGACTGCAGCGTACGCATTTATTTGCAAATGTGTGAAAACAAAACCGTCTGGTTTTAATGTGAATTGTTAGATGGGGTCAGTTTGGATAGCTGGTAAGTGTGCTGGGAAATCTATTGTTTGTGATGTGTGTTGCCCTTTCATGTGCACCTGTCTGCAATGGCTAGTTACAGTTTGGGGTGGTTGCCCCTCAAAACTAGGTAACAGTGATAGGCAGATCCTAATGGGGAGAAATTGCTTGGATTAATGAATGTATAAATTGGGTAAAGGAATTGCGAAAGGGTCTGACAGTTTCTAGACCCTTGTGTGGGGGCACCAAACCGTGTCACAGCTCTGTGTGTCCATTCAGACACGGAGCTGCGGCCCGGCCCAACCCCTTTCTCATTGGCTGACTGACTTTGACAGAAGTGGGAGCCAATGTCGCTGCGCTGCTGTCTCAGGCAATGAGGAGGGGAGTCCCAGGCAGCCGAGACATTCCTACAACATCGCTAGAGCTAGAAGGAACTCAGGTAAGTATTGGGGGGTCTGTTGCGCAAAGAAGGCTTTCTATCTTAATGCATACAATGCATTAAGACCCCTCTCACACTGGGACGCTTTTCAGGTGTTTTAGCGTTTAAAAATACTACCTCTAAAGCTCCTCTCATTCCTCCCCAGTGTGAAAGCCTGAGTGCTTTCACACCCGGGCGGTGCGCTTGCAGGAGGGGAAAAAAAGTCCTGCAAGCAGCATCTTTGGGGCGGTGTGGGAGCGGTGTATACACCGATCCAAAAACGTCCTGCCCATTGAAATTAATGGGCAGCACTGCCGAAGCGCCTGCAAAGTGATTGGGCATCACCACAACACGGGCGCTTTTCACTATTTCCTCGGCCGCCGGGGTGTTAAAAATGCCCTGCTGGTGGCCAAAAAGTGCTGCTATAACAGCGGTAAAGTGCTGCCAAAACTAGCGACGCTTTACCACTAACGCCGACACCGCCCCACTGTGAAAGTACCCTTAGATAAAAAAACCTTCTGGTTTTACAGCCACTTTAAATGTGATGGCTGAATTGCTATTTTCAATAACCTTCTACCTCCCTTGCCACCCCCCCCCCAGCCCCCCCCATCCTGCCCTAGGGCAACAATCATCGCTCCCTCCATAGATAGTGCGCCAACCATTGCTCCCTTCATGGATATAGTGGAATGAACAAAGCTGCCCTAGGACAGGAAGTTTGCTATTCACAGACATATCAGGTGAAAATAAAGGCAAAAAAAGAATAATCACAAAAAAGTGAAATAATGGTGCCATCACATCTTAGCTGGTAAGCTGTAATATATTAAATGTTTGTTTTAGGGTTCTGGATAGCCAATGATTTCTAAGCATAGTCCCTTCACAAAGCCAAAAAAATATTTGGCAGTTCTTTTTGAATTGTGAATTACAATTGTGTGTCTGTGACACCTGTATAAAGACTTGGCTGTGCTTGCCAGTTTTTATGAAGGGAGAGACTGGAAAATTCCATCCTGACTGCATTATGGCGCAGTTCCTCCCTCCCTCTCCCTCCCCCTCCTTTTCAGACAGCAGCGAAAACAAGTAGATCATGTCATGTCTGTCTTAACCCCTTCATGACGAGGGTAAAACAAAGCCTGAATGCCTGAACACAGTTTTGCAAATTTGATCTCAGTAGTAAAACGGTACATATCATCGCAGTTACTTGGTGTATCCAGGTGGATTATTCCATGTTTATTTCAGGACAAATTGGGCTTTCATTTAAAGGTCAATGGTAATTGATACCTCCTGATTTATTTATTTTTTTATATTTAGCTGTATATTTCTTGGTATTACCATAATCTACTGCCAAAGAAGTCCAAATAAATTCCCCTGCTCCTGATGATTGCAGTGATTACCACATATGTGTATGTGATTTGTTGTGTGTACCCATACAAGGGCCCAGAAGCAATATTGTGCATTTTGCTTTTTTATCCTACCTCAAAACACACTGACACTAAATTAAAAAGACTTTTTTTAATTCTACCTAAAATACACGGATTCCAACTTTTGACTCTGACCATGACCTTTAACCCTACCTTCAATCTGGACCTAGATCAAACACTGATTTAGTTATTTTTTCCTTTATTTTTAATTATTATTATTTTTTTTTTATACACACTTTACTTTATTTACATGTTTCCTCTAGCAAGAAAAAAAAAAGAGATGCAATGTATCCTTTTCTCCATTCATGAGGGGAAAACATAGGGATAATCTGTACAGTGACCGACCACCGTGATAGACAATCAGATGACCATGAATTGGCCTCCTGGTTCTCATAAGTATGATACCTGGAGACCTTGGTCTCTGTGCTGGGAGCGTGCTGTGCAGTATAATCTCAGCACAAACACATTGGCACATATGTGCAATCCCACGGATAAAGACCAAACTACCATGAGGTTGGATATAAATGCGTATGCTCATTGAGAAGAGAATATGATTCTCCAGAACATTCATAAGATTTAAAGTGTATTTGGGCTTTGTGTATGTGAATAACTGTTTCACGTTACTTGCTTCAGAACCGTTTCTATTTATATTGTACTTTGAGGATCAGTATTAGCAACATAGAAACAGAGTCTATCCGTTTTTATTTACTGTTTGCTAACTTTTTGTCTGGAGATCTATGTTTGTCCAAAGCATGTTTAAAGCCATTTACTGTCTCGCTACCTCTGCTGAAAGTTTAGGTAGTGAGTAAACGGCTTCAAGCATACTTGGAACAAACAGATCTACATTCAGACAAAAAAGTTAACGAAAAAATAAAAAGTTGTAAGGCTTCACGAGGCGGATCCGCTGCCACGGAGTCCGCCTCTGTCCGCCAGCTCAGCGGGAGATCTCTCCGTTGATCTCCACTGAGCTGGCGGATGACAGGTCCCTCTCTGCTCACTGAGCAGGGAGGGGCTTGTCAAGTGCCGCTGGTTGCTATGGAGAGATCGGACGAAAACGGACAGCATGTCCGTTTTCATCAGATATCACCCGATCTGTCAGGGATGGATGGGAACGTAGGGCCATCCGTCTGATTTTAGCAGATCGGACCGGGTCAGATGTCAGCGGACATGTTACCGCTGACATCCGTCACTCCATAGACTAGCATGGAGTGCCTGTTCAGGTCCGCCGACAAAACTGACAGGCGGACCTGGACGGTCCAACAGTGTATTAGGGGCCTTAAACATTTTGAAAAGGGTGCATTTCTTGGGTTATTCTTGTGTCAGAATGTGAAGATTATGACATTAGTGCCTTGCCTCTCCACCCCATCCAAACATAGAATGTTTTACAATCATTTAAAAAATGCAAAGTGTCCTCTGACTGGAGCCCATACTGAGCAAGCAACCTCCTGTGCTGACGAAGCAGCAAGACAGCATGGCATCCGGAAGCTAGTGGAGATCACTGAAGTAGTTTTGCCTACTACAGTAAATTCCATCTTCCACAGAGATTTCCCAAGTATGGCACATGCGTAGTTACAATGGTCCAAGCTGGACCAATATAACTATACAAAAAGCCATACCTAAACTTCAGCTTTAAAAGAGAAGTGCGAGAATACAGACATTTTTAAAAAAAAAATCATACTTCCCTAGATGGCTAAAGCACCGATCCCAGCTGCAGCAGTCCCCTAACGGCTCTACCCCAAGAACTGAGCGATTTAACGCTGCTGATTACTCAGTTCCCCCTCCACTCTAAGTAGAGAGCGTTGACCGTCAGTGACTGGCTCTCTGCTCTGCCTTTCCACTGGAGCGCTGGGCTGTGGAGTAGGCAGGCAGAGCTGGCTCAGGCTCTCAGCTGCACGTGGAGAGGCTGAGCCAGCAGCCGGTTCAGGCATCTGGGTGGATCAAACTGTAAAGTTGGGATCTTTCCCAAGCCTGGACTGGCTGAGTGACGTCAGCTGACATCAGGCTTTAGCCCACTGTCGGCTGAAAATGGACCACAGGAGTGCAGAACAAACTGCACTCCAGTGACCCAATGGAGAAGTACAGCCAAAATAGCTTCAGCTATATTTCTCCTTTAAAATATGTGTACATTGAATGTTCTAACACACACAAAAAACTCTGCCGCTCTAACCTATTAAGCCATAATCTGCTGTGCAACTGTGCAGTGCTTCATGTCGACTCCCATCAGCCATGACTTCAATATAAAAACAAGAAAAACGGCTCCCGGACTTTGGAAATGTGAAGATGCTTTATTCAATCCAGGATAAAACTGAAACTCATGCTTTCACACTCACGCGTTTCAGCCCTATGTGGGCTTTAATCATAGTTACCGGGGTTTACACATGCACTTTTCCCAGACTGCCGAAGATACTTAGTGGTGGTTTAGAATGTGTTTTTAACCTTGCATGTACACATTTATTGTGTCAATGTAACCTACAGGGTGATTTTTAACATTTAATAAGTCAATAAAAGCTTTGTAATATTTTTATATAATTTTTTTGTGACTGTATTTGGGTGCTCTAATGCTGGCCATACACATAGATTTTTCGAGAATGTTCATTTGATTTTCTAATCGTTAGTGGGGTCAAATCAGTGTTAGTTTTCACCACAGTGATGGGAAAATTCGAAAGAGCAAAATAGAAAACTTTTCTTGAACAAATGAATTTTTGAATTGAATGTTAAAAGCAAGTGAATCTTTCAAAGGACATTCATTCATGCTCAGAAACGAAAGAATACATTACATCTTAGTGGAAAGTTGTATTCTGTCTTACAAGAATTTTCTAGTAACCTGTTCGTTTTCGATATGAGACTAGCATGCAAAAAAAAAAAAAAATAGGTTAATTCGTCTGATATTCTCATTGTGTGTATGAGGCATAAGTGTGGGAGCAGCCTTTCTTGTTTACATTGACTGTTCTTCCTGGACTAGATATGTTTCTAAAGGCACAGAATATAAAAGGCTTATTGGAAATAACATTTGAAAAAGTTTGTCTGTTGGTCTAGGGAATCGTCCAATTGCTTTCGAGTATAAGGACTTTTTCTCCCTGCTGGAGCAAATTGGATCAAACTGTATCTATGTTTTTTTTTTGTTTTTTAACTTTACTTTGAATCAACTGTGGGTTTAGGGTTTTGAGAGTTTAATGTCTTTCTTTCTCCTTCTTTTCTTTTTTTTTTTTGATAGCACATGCCAACCTGACTAACTATAGAACTGTGTAACTGTAGACGGCACATGTGTTTCCAGATCACTGTGAAAAACAAACCATAACCTCCTACCCACACATTGTTACGATACCCAAAGTCAGGCTAGGTCAAACAAGTAAATGTTACCTGTAAAAGAATTGATCCTAGCAGAAGGATGTTGCATTTGAGTAGGCACAAAAGTGTGCGTGTCTTTAGGTTCTAGTGATAAAAACCTCAATAAGAATCTAGCCCCGTCGATGGGTACATTTACAAAGTGCAGAGTAAGATTTACTAAAATATTTATGAACTAGAAGTTTTCAATAAAAAAGTGGGAAAATATTCCTAAAGCAAAAACCACTTTGATGCTTTGATCTCTACAAGTAGAGGCGTTTTTAGGTGCTGGTGTACCCCTTGCATGCCTGGGTCCAGGAACCAGATAGAAGCTAAGGTCTATCAGCTTCTGTCCTGTAGCCACTTTTCCAAACCTAACATCAAAACCCCTATACCAACTTCTGCGATTCATTAACCCACCTTTTTACCCCCTGTACCTGAAATCCTAACGTTCATAAACCCTACTGCGCACCATAGAAATCTTGCACTGTTAAATCCCTGCAACATGCACAGTAAGGGGGGGGGGGGGGGTATTGTCTGCATTTCTACATCAGTTCAAGGTCAAATTTTGTTCATTAGACTGCATTTTAAGCAAACTTTGGGCTTTATCGATACAGGTAATTACGAATAATTTTACTGCTTTTTAAAGCATTGAAATATTACTTAGACAAGAGAAAAAGCGCTTTCAGTATGGCTTGTTCACACAAGGCATAGTTCGAACATATGGTAAGCAGTAATAAAAAAAAAAACAAAAACAAAATAAAAACTTTCAAGCTGCAAGTATATTTGGAGTGAACACCACATTATGATCCGTTGTTTCCTTAATCTTGTGTGTGTACAAATGTATGCTTATTGAGAGATTAGGGGTGATTAGATGTTCTCAGTATCGGTTGTTTTTGAACTCATTTAATTTTTGTGCATTGGGATGCACTGGGTAGTGTTGCCCAGTGCAGTCCCAATGCAAAGAGAAAGCAATTTACCTTGTTTCCTATGGTGTCAATTCACACCACTGCATTGTGTTGTGTGCATTGAAAAGAGATATAGCATGCAGTATGTTTTTCCAGCGCAGAAGGCTGTTGCAGGAACCACTGCATCCCAACACCGCTGTGTGAAAAGAATCTAATGAAATATCACATGTGACATTACAATAAAATGCTAACCAAAAAGAAAACCGTGATGCGGCGTCGGGATTGGGGCTTCAGAACTGCGTTCTATCCGCACCCACCAATGGCCATGCATTCAGCATGGCTGTTGGTGTGATTCACTCCTAACCTGTATATTTTATAACCTGTTCATTTCACGTTTATTGCCTGCCTATATTGTGACACCTTTACATACTATAAGAAACAAAAAGCATTTCTGTTCTCTTAGCTTGGTATATTCATTGGAATTCTGTGCCCTTGGTGCTTCTGGAAAATTCCATCCTGGCTGCATTCCGAATTAGTTCCTCCCTCCCCCTCCTGTTCTGAATGCAGCAAAAACAAGTAGATCATGTTACTGCTTATCCGTGTTAAACAGGATGCGATGACATTAACGCCAGTACAATGGGACTATTCAGAGAGGTTATAAGCTTGTTCTTAAAAAGTCATTATAGAATGAGCCGGATTCAATCAATCAGAATTTCTGATCCACTATATCACTGTGCATGGACTTTGTATGTGCTGCCTATACTGTGTGATATATTCCTATTAAAGCTGCCAATACATATCAGATTGGGATTCCTGAGACTTCCCCTTAATCAGCAGCATGTAGCCCAATCTGAAACAGTTTTGGCGATCCAGGGTATAGAAATAGATAGGCTGGGCAAGTGTTAACCATCCTTTTCATTTCAGGGCCACATAGAAGCAATGTTCGATGGGGTGCATACATTACCCACTGCAAAGATCAAACAAAGAATCGCATCTTCTGTTTTGATCATTGGATGTCTCAAATGACTTGGGTTTCAGACCAAACCAGTCCATACTCTGTAAACAAGCCCTTGCTCCCTTCCAGTTGGTAATTCCTCACTTCCTTTCCTGTTGTGTCTTTGTGTACATAACACAGCTTGCATGCTCCTGACCAAAGGACTACACCTGTACCTATCCCTGCTCTGTGCTCTGACACGCACAGGTGGCTACAGAGGCTGGAGACAAGGACGAAGATGAAGATCTGCCCACCAGAGAATTGATGGAGAGTGCATTCTTTCACTGTTCATGCAAAATTGTAAGAATAATGAAAGTACTGAATGGGAAAAAAGTTTTTAAAGTTTGTGTTTGTGTGTTCCCTGACTGGAAGTTGCAAGGAGCGCTAATAATGAAGAAGAGGATGATGGTGATGATGGGTGAACCTTTCTAAAGCCCTATACACATGGGCCAAATGTTTGCCAAAATCGGCTGTTAAAGTAGAAACCAGATGATTTTTAGCTCTTGTGTACAGCTGCCTGTCCGACAGAAGGTGATCTCTCTACCAGCTTCTGTTGAACAAGCATGCTTGAAAACTAGCAGCTAATCGGCATCTGATCAGCGCTTGCAGCCAGTGGCTGCGAGCGCTGACCAGTGTGTTCTGGTAGGGGTTGTTCTGTCCCCTGTTAGAACACAATAGCACAACGAGGAAGATCACTGTACTAACACAGTTTGTGTTTAGTAAAGCGATTTTGTCAAGTTAAACACATCTGGCATCACTTAAACCATAAATTTCAAAACCAATTTAGACAGGAGCCAATTAACCTACCAACATGTCTTTGGAGTGTGGGAGGAAACCAGGGTACCCAGAGGAGACCCACGAGGCACAGGGAGAACATGCAAACTCCATGCAGGTAGTGTTATGGTTGGGATTTGAACCGACGACCCTAGTACTGCTAGGCAGACGTGCTAACCGCTTAGCCACTGTACTGCCCTTATGCATTACATTAAGGTCATGCAAGCTTTTTCACAGCTACTGGGTTAAATCTCTAATTGCTCCTCTTTGTTTCTGTCAAAGACAGGTATCCGCTCCCCCCTCCCCCCTGAAAAGGTGCCAAAATGTGGCACCGGGGGGGGGGGGGAGACAAATGAGTGGAAGTTTCACTTTTGGGTGGAACTCCGCTTTAAGGAAGAAGCTTATTAAACTACTAGGGCATTTGCTTCCCTGGTCTGTTTTTTGTTTAGGTTGTCCACAGTCCTTGTTTTGGCAATTCAATGGATGGCTGCAAAAACCCTGATATAGTGAAGGCTGCAACACTGGTTCAGATCATGATTAATCCCACACCGGAGCGCGAGTGTGGGATTAATCATGATCTGGTTAATGAAAACTGTGATTTTTGTGATTAAAACTCAGGCAAACCTCTAACAGGGATTGGTCCCACGGAAAGTGATGATCCTGTTTAAATTCTTCATTATGCTATTCAAAATATAAAATTTAAATAAACCATTTTATTTTATTGTGGCCCATAACTGGTTACCAAATCACTTAAATGGCCCGCGCTCTTCAAAAGGTTGAGCTCCCCTGTTGTATGGTATTATATACTGTCATATTTTATGGGAGAACAGCATTGTTAGCCTAGGCTGCTCTCCGGATTTGGACTTCACACACCCCCCTCTCATATCTGACTCCATTACCTAGGGGAAGGGGCTGTATAGTCCACAGATGATAGCTGGGAAAGCTGATAACATTGTTTGAGATTAGAAATTCAAAGTTACAAGTAAACTAGATTCTATCAAAAACAACAAGAGGTACTTGTAGAAAATGTAGTTGCCCTGAAAAAAGAAAACAAATGCAGACATTGTATCTAAGGACTGGTGATATTACACTTTTGTTTTCTGGTTTAGATAAACTTTAGGCCTCGAACTACCAGAAACATTTTGATCAGGAGCCTTTCTAGGGTTCCAGGAAACCAGGGGCACCTCTGGGAACACAGATTAAAATGTTGATGGGCTGGTAGGCTACCACGATAACCACTTTGGATCAAATCTAAAGCTTCATACACACGGTACGACTGTTGGCAGGGGATTGTCTGTTGACAGGCTGTTGTCCTAAAATCTTACCGTTAGTTAGCTCCTTTTGACAATTGTCCAATTTTCGACCAACAAATTTTGGATGACAGACTAGTAAATTTTTGGCAGACAACGGTTTGACATCAGATTTTCGTATGGTCAGTACACAAATCCGTCACACAAAAGTCGAAAGTACAAACACGCATGCTCAGAATCAATGCCTGCCAAACACGAAATTAGCAGAAAGGGACCCAAAGGGTGGCGCTCACAAGCTGAAACTCCTCATAGTACGTCACTACGTTCATGTTTGTTGCACGACAATTGTGTACCGTTAGTATGCAGGACAAGATCCTGGCTCATGCCCTTTTGACAAAAATCAGACTCTTCTTTGGCCAACAATTGTACCGTGTGTATGAGGCTTTAGACTAATAATATTTGACTGAACAAAAATGAATTGGTCTAAAACCGATGAATTAAAAAAGTAGATAAATGATGTTTTAAACTGTATAATGTATAGAATGTATCGTCTGCATATCTCAAAGGAGACATGGAGTACTCAGTAGGAGACCTAAGGCATGTACCTTTTGGTGCCACGGCCTAACAACGCTCTTGGTTTCAATATAGTCATTGACAACTGCTTAACTCAGGTTTGAAATTAAATTTCAGTTAGATTGATAGTCTCAACATCAAGTGTAACATAAGGTGGCCATGCATTATACAATTTTACTTAGATTTACCTTCAACTATGTAGTACAAGGTCCTGCCTGATTGCATACAAATTGAAAGTGTTTAGTTTTACCAAAACCATATAACGTGAGGTCAAACCCAAAGGACATTTGTACAATGTATGGCCAGCCTTACTTTTATTGGGATGTTTATGGCTATCTTAAAACTCCTGAAGTCGCACATACTTCTGTCCTCTACATTTTATAGCCTTTTTGTTTTCCAACAAGTCATGTGAGCCTACTCAGTTGACTTGTTATCGTTACTAACTGCTATTGAGCTGGCAGCAGTACCTGTTTGTAGCAGGGTGGGGGATGGGAAAGTGCATGTTTACAATGTAGAAATAGACAGGGACGCTAGATAAAACACGTAGAAAGGCTGACCTCATGCTAACCAACTGCCACAACAGAACAGAGGGGAATTCTTTCACGCATATTGATTTGTCACTTACAATTACATTGTATTAATAGATTCATGTATTGCAACAAAAGACAGTGATTTTTTTTCCTTTCAAAGAAATGTACAGAATTTATATATAAAATATTCAATTTTTTTTATTTTATACATCAATACAGTACTGATGTACAGTGTACATTTCCTGCCCTCCAATTTACCACAGCCAGTCTGGGTTTAAGCCGATTAATTTAATTTACCAGTATGTTTTTTAGGCTGCGGGATAAAATCCAACCTAATCACAGGGAGAACATACAAATACCATATGGGTCTCGAGTGAGAAGAGACTACAGCCATGGCATCAACCACTTTGCCAGATATGAAAGTCAGTTTATAAATTCAGGTATGAAAGGTGGCTAAAAAGCAAATTTCAGGACCCAGTTTTTAAAATCTTCTTTAAAGCAGAGTTAACCACTTCAGCCCCAGAAGAATTTACCCGCTTCCTGACCAGGCCATTTTTTGCGATGCGGCACTGCGTCACTTTAACTGGCAATTGCGCGTTCGTGTGACGTTGTACCCAAACAAAATGTCCCTTTTCTCCAATATAGAGCTTTCTATTTGATCACCTCTGCGGTTTTTATTTTACTACATAGTACTACATAGTTGAATGGTGTTCCGTAATAAATCGCGCTGCAGTCACTGAAAACCGTATCGCGTGAAGCTTGTCAACCAAAAAATGTTTAGGATCTTTTGGGCAACATGCTTCACGGGATGTGGTTTGCTGTGATTGCAGCTCGATTTATTGCACCAGAACCACACCGCGCTTTTAGGTGCCATTTAAATGTCATTCACACCTAGGTGAAATTGCAACAAATCTGCCCATGATTCAAAACGCCCAGGTGTGAATGCAGTCTTAGGGTGTCTAAACTCTGGATGGAGGATCAATGGAGACACTTTTGGAGGGCAGCATTGTCAATTTGGGAAGATGGTAGTGTGAGATGCACTAGCAGATTTAGATGGACTTTGTTCACAAATTAAAAACAAACTTCTGCTCACACTTTCTAGGCCTCATGCACACGGGGCATTTAGCCTCAGTGAATGAGGCTCTGGCGTTTAGGCATGGGTTGAAGGTACAGGTGTGTCATCCAGCCCTGCTGCCAGCAGCCTGCCAAATTCTGTTAGGCTGAAAACTGCTGCAGCTTGGACGGTGCACCAAGTAGTTCTTGCAGTCCCCCTGTCAGAACACAAAAGCTCAGCAGGGAGATCGCTGTACTAACATCACATAGTACAGCAAGCTCCTCATAAGCTCCTTGTGAGCGCCTCTTCTTTTTTTTTTTTTTTTTATTTTTTTTATTCAGCCTGCTGGGTTGAACTAAAAAAACTACCTATGTGTACCAGGCTTAAGATGATGATCAGATCACATTTTGTGTCAAATTACTGCATGCATGGATTAGAGTTAGACTAATGTAAGGGCGTTGCTAATATTTTTAGCTCTAGTAATTACTAAGAATGTTGGATGAAATTAGAGCAGGCTTAATTAGATGAAATATAATGTGTGTACAAACACATGAAGAACAAAAATAAGTCATGAAATGGCCATGGCACTATACCTCCCAACTTCCTGAGATGGGAAAGAGGGACACCTTTTTATCAAAGTACTGTATGTAAAGGATAGGATGTGTCCCTGTTACGCGGACCATGAAGGCCCCATTCACACTAGCGCGTTTTTTGATGCATTTTGCATTTTGCAGAAAAGCACGGGAATTTTTTAACATGGGTTCCTATGGAACATGTTCACATCAATGCTTTTTTGTATCTCTGCGTTTTTGGAAAGGGTCGGGGACTTTTTTTCATGCAAAAAGCAGCGTTTTGCATGTAATGGTTTTCAATGGACAAGCATCAAAAACGCAAGTGCACCGTTTTTGCAGCGTTTTTGATGCGTTTTTGGTGCGTTTTTGCCGGTTTTTTTTATTTATTTTTTTTTGTAATTTCTTTTTAAGACTGTAAAAAAAAAATGAAAAAAAAAAAAAAAAAAAAAAAAACGCAAAACGCAAATCGCGGCAAAAACGCGGCAAAATCGCGGCAAAAACGCGGCTCAAAAACGTGGCAAGCATGAAAAAAAACCCTCCAAAAACGCTCAAAAGCAACATGCATAGGTGTGAATCGAGCCGATGAATAAACTAAAAATGACTGGTTAAACCCAGGTGCATTTTTTTTTACCACTGCTTTTCCTTTATGGTGGTTTTAAAAGTAATAATGTAGAGATTGGATGAAAGATTTTTTGAAGCATACCACATTTGATTGTTGATTAATGCATTTTATAGACGTTCATAGACCAAAAAAGAGAGACAAATGGGGAAGAAAGAGGGACAGAGGCATTTGGTACCAAAAGAGGGGCAGTCTCTCCAAATGAGGGACAGTTGGGACACACTGTTTACAGTTAGCATTGTATGAAAATGTATACATTGTGTGGTTTTAATTGAAAAAATAATAAAAATGGGAACATGTTTCACAAAATAATTAGTTTGCAAATCCAGTGCTATGAAGTTTTTCTGGCGTTGGCACTCAAAACAAACCAACTTTAACTAATATACAAATCAGATTTATTTTGTTAGCTGGGCAATAACTCTATTACTGCATATAAAGACATACAGTAGAAAGTGTCTCCCTTGCATTTCTCCTGAGGCTAACCAAAGTGGTTGTGCACCATACGGTTATCATACCACACATTATTCATCAATCTTGCTCCACGTTCTTCAGGGATCCATTACTTTGGCAAGGCCTAAAAAAACACCTGTCGTGAGATAAATTCAGTGACCCAAATTTCAGCTATGTTTCAAAGAATGCCCTATATCCTCACCTGAAGACAAAGTAGCAGTATGACATCTGGGCAACTAGAAATTTCAGGAGGTCAAAAGTGAGAGCCTAATTTTGTCTCTTATGACAGGTTCATTGAAAATATCACCAGTTTTTGTTATAGACAATTGAGAACCCCCACCCCCGATGCATATACATATTATTTGCATAAAGGTAATTTTGTTTATTTTTTCCCAAACAAAAAGGTTTGCTTCATTAGTGTTGCCCTCTGCAGAGAGATCTGTTGTGGCTTGCTAGGGTAACAGGAGACTGGGAGGCTTTATGGTTTGGCTGTTTAAAAGCCCAAACTACCAAGCTGCAACCAAGCGCATTGCACACAGTTGCAGGGCAGTTGTGACGCGACCTTATTCACTAGAATGGGTTGCCTTTGGTGGAGTTACTGCCTACAAAACACAACCAGGTGTAGATTTCTTGCTGTGTGATGAAGTAAAGCATCATGGTTGTGGTAAGTATACAACTCCGTCCACCTGCCTTCGCAGCTTTGGTGGCGATTGTAAAAACAGTGCTGAACTGCCTGTTTTACCAGCCTCCAACCGCAAGTGTAAGCCTAAAAGCAACATGGATTTTTTGCAGTTCAGCCTGCAGACGGAATGGAAAAAAAAACAATGTGGCTTGGCCAGCTTTAGGTATAATGCTGTTTCAGAGAAATGCAGTTACAATCCTATCATGGCTATCCTGGTTTACTAAATAATAGTGGAAAAAAATGTCTTTACATTTTAACTGTTCCTCTAAAAAAATAAATGCAGAGAACAAAAAATGGCTGCTCTGCCGAGGTAAACTTTGGGTTAAAAGCATTCCTACAGGTCTTACTCCTGTTTAAAATAAACCTGTGCTTACCATGCAGGTCAAAGCAATAGGTTAATTTTAATGCTGAACCTCTCACCTACATACAGTGGGGACAGAAAGTATTCAGACCCCCTTAAATTTTTCACTCTTTGTTATATTGCAGCCATTTGCTAAAACCATTTTCACGTTCATTTTTTTTTCCTCATTAATGTACACACAGCACCCCATATTGACAGACAAAAACACAGAATTGTTTACATTTTTGCAGATTTAATAAAAAAGAAAAACTGAAATATTACATGGTCCTAAGTATTCAGACCCTTTGCTGTGACACTCATATTTAACTCAAGTGCTGTCCATTTCTTCTGATCATCCTTGAGATGGTTCTACACCTTCATTTGAGTCCAGCTGTGTTTGATTATACTGATTGGACTTGATTAGGAAAGCCACACACCTGTCTATATAAGATCTTACAGCTCACAGTGCATGTCAGAGCAAATGAGAATCATGAGGTCAAAAGGAACTGCCTGAAGAGCTCAGAGACAGAATTGTGGCAAGGCACAGATCTGGCCAAGGTTACAAAAAAATGTCTGCTGCCCTTAAGGTTCCTAAGAGCACAGTGGTCTCCATAATCCTTAAATGGAAGACGTTTCGGACGACCAGAACTCTTCCTAGAGCTGGCCGTCTGGCCAAACTGAGCTATCGGGGGAGAAGAGCCTTGGTGAGAGAGGTAAAGAAGAGCTCCAGAGATGCAGTCGGGAGATGGGAGAAAGTTGTAGAAAGTCAACCATCACTGCAGCCCTCCACCAATCGGGGCTTTATGGCAGAGTGGTCTGACGGAAGCCTCTCCTCAGTGCAAGGCACAAGAAAGCCTGCATGGAGTTTGCTAAAAAACACCTGAAGGACTCGAAGATGTGAGAAATAAGATTCTCTGGTCTGATGAGACCAAGATAGAACTTTTTTGGCCTTAATTCTAAGCGGTATGTGTGGAGAAAACCAGGCACTGCTCATCACCTGTCCAATACAGTCCCAACAGTAAAGCATGGTGGTGGCAGGATCATGCTGTGGGGGTGTTTTTCAGCTGCAGGGACAGGACGACTGGTTGCAATTGAGGGAAAGATGAATACGGCCAAGTATAAGGATATCCTGGACGAAAACCTTCTCCAGAGTGCTCAGGGTCTCAGACTGGGCCGAAGGTTTACCTTCCAACAAGACAATGACCCTAAGCACACAGCTAAAATAACGAAGGAGTGGCTTCACATCAACTCTGTGACTGTTCTTGAATGGCTTAGCCAAAGCCCTGACTTAAACCCAACTGAGCATCTCTGGAGGGACCTAAAAATGGCTGTCCACCAACGTTTACCATCCAACCTGACAGAACTGGAGAGGACCTGCAAGGAGAAATGGCAGAGGATCCCCAAATCCAGGTGTTAAAAACGTGTTGCATCTTTCCCAAAAAGACTCATGGCTCTATTAGATCAAAAAGGTGCTTCTACTAAATACTGAGCAAAGGGTCTGAATACTTAGGACCATGTGATATTTCAGTTTTTCTTTTTTAATAAATCTGCAAAAATGGAAACAATTCTGTGTTTTTCTGTCAATATGGGGTGCTGTGTGTACATCAATGAGGAAAAAAAAATGAACTTAAATGATTTTAGCAAATGGCTGCAATATAACAAAGAGTGAAAAATGTAAGGGGGTCTGAATACTTTCTGTCCCCACTGTATACTTACCTTTCCCATATCACCACTCTGTTTACTTGGGTAAGCAATGTACCATACCTAGAACTTCCAGGTATGGGGGAGCATGTGACGTTATCCACTATACTGCCAGTGCTTGGCTGCCAATTAGCCATGCAGACCTCTGCACTTTCACCTGGGGAAAGAGAAAGAATATTTAGGCTTGTGTAAGCTTCAAGGTATAACTTGGAGCTTACACAGGGCTTCTTCTCTATGCTCCCAAAGGGAAACATAGATGGCGGTCTACAAGGGAGGCCTTTATACTGTAGGTTAATAATTTGCATAAAATATGTTAAGGGTGCATCAAATCTATTAGGAACATTTGTTAAAATGAATGGTCTTACAACAACAATGAAACAAAAACCAACAGTGGCTGAACAGTTTTTCACCTTGGGGTTAGGAATGGAGGACATTAGTTAGATCCATCCAAAAACGATCAGGACAATGTCAACTACTGTCTATAACTGGCCATACACTAGTAAATTCAAACATTTGTGCAAAAAGTATAAGTATTTCTCAGGCAAATGTTTGAAAGTACTTCAAAACTTTGTATGTTTTTAGAATAAATAGACTTTCCCAAATGAAAAGCCACAAGAAACATGTTAGCTTGGGCAAAATTTTCCATTCTGTTTTTGAAAATGAATGCCAATTTGACCTCACTAATGATTAAAAAGTGAAATGAGATTGCCCAGACTTTTCATACCACTGTGACCAAAGTCTAGGCAATCGCAAGTTACAAGTAAAACCTGTTATGCTTGATGGCAACTTTAAGAAGCAAACTTAAAATGATTGTAAAGTTGCATTTTTTTTCTACGAAAATAACAATATGTCTATACTTACCTGCTCTGTGCAGTGGCTTTGCACAGAGCAGTGCAGATCCTCCTCTTCTCGGGTCCCTTTTCGGCGCTCCTGGCCCCTCCCTACTACTGAGTGCCCCCACAGCAAGCAGCTTGCTATGGGGGCACCTGAGCCGAGCCGCAGCTCAGTGTATCTATCCAGACACAGAGCTGCGGTTCGGCTCCACCCTCTTTCTCTCCTCATTGGCCAACTGACTTCGACAGCAGTGGGAGCCAATGGCACAGCCAATCAGGAGAGAGAGTCCCGAACGGCCAAGACACTCTTGGACATCGCTGGATAGAGAGGGGGCACAGATAAGTATTAGGTGGGCTGAGGGGGGCTGCTGCACACAGAAGGCTTATCTTAATGCATAGAATGCATTAATATGAAAAAAAACTTCTGCCTTTACAACCTTTAATGGTTTTCCTTTTATCTAAATACTCTGGACACTCTATAACCATGTTATTGGGTTATATGACTCATGCTCTTTGTTTTCCTTCCATTGTTCATTTGTGTTTATTTCTTATCTACTGTCTCTATTTTGTAACTGTATGTATACCGTTAATACATACTCCTCGTGTTTGCATACATGTATGTTCTTACTCTTGAAATCCAAATAAAAAATTATTGACCTTAAAAAGACAAATGAACGCTCTTAAAATGTAAAAATTTGAACCAAATTCTTCAGTGTATGGCCAGTTTAGGTAAGGCTGGTAGTTTAATAAATCAAGTTGAGTGGTTCCAGCAGCCATATCCACTTCTACTGGTACAGAACACACCTATACTAAAAACTATGTAGCCTGGCATTGTTGAAATGCACTTTGCCTTGTAATCTTTAGCTTCAATACTTTTAGTCACTGACCTACAACAAGAATGCAGAAATAGAAGTCAGAAGTTATAATCTGCTTATGTATCAGGGTCAATCACTCATTGACATTCAAGCAACTAGCAAATTAAAGAATGACATAAGCAAACGACAATTTATATCATTTTGTTCAGGTTTCCTTTAAGACAAGTTGCATTTTTAAAAAGAGGTCAGCAATTGCAGCCCACATAATTCTCCCAGTAATGGCATCCACAAGCTTGAAGTGCCCTCCCACACATTCCTAATACAACAGTTTCTGTAGCTGATGTAATGGAAAACTACAGCATAAGACAAGACGAAAGACGAAGAAACCAAACACAGCCATCTAGTGGAAAAAACTTGTGTCAAGTAATTTTGTTACTCGTTTATCTATGCTGATGCAGATGTACTATGAGGCCTCATGCACACAGGCATATTAAAATCCTCCTTTGTACACAAAAACTGGCAGAATAATCCATCTAAAAAAATTTTAATTTTAGCTCATAATTATGCGCATTTACAGGCGTATGGGGTTTAGAAGCATATGCACATAAATAAATTCTATTGACTAGAATATTCATTTATTCAATCCACTAGAATGCATATATGCATGTTTATGCACTTTTTATGCATACAAATTGCAAATATGCTTCATTTGGAATGCGAGTTTGGGGCAATTTGTTATGCACCTGAACACAGTGTGCAAATACAGATTTAAAGGTCTGCACGTGTATGGGCACTTGCTAACATGAAGATGAGTTTCAGAGGTGCAAGACAAAAAAAAAAAAAAAAAAAAAAAAAAGAAGAAAGCCACACACTTCTAAACGTTGCATTTTCACACCCGTGTGCACGAGGCCTTATGGTGATTCGGCCAAAAAGAACAACAAAACCATCTGCTAAAATACTGCAAAGTAAAGCACTGCCTTCTACATAAAGTACATGTGAATGCTCCTTTTACAGAGGTAAAAAGAACAGGTGTAGCAATAACTCTCGGTGGAGCTGCTGGTTTAAAGCGGGCTGTTACCATCACCTTCGCCACCTTTATTTCACCGGAACCGGGTCTAGGGTCCCGTTGAGTTTACCATCACACAATGCAGGCACCGGACACTTGAGTATCTTTTCCAATGCTTTAATAAACTTGAGTTGCAGGAAGTAGCAGGAAAGAGGTAGAGGGAAAGTTGCAGGGAAGCTCAAATACCTTTTCTTAACGTTCTTAATGTAACTTTAGGAATTGAAAGCTTGTAGCTGATTACATTCTCTCTTTAGAATTAAATCTTTGCCCGCCTGGATAGGTTTCTCTCACTAACCTAGCAGCCAGTACGCTGCACGAACAAAAGTCTCTGCCACAGACTTGATTGGAACAAAACCCGTACGATCCTCTGCCACAGGATGTAATGGTTTACGGTGAATAGCAAACACAGCACTAGAACCTTTAAGCCGACCCGGCAGTACTATGCGATAGGATTACTTTAGGATACGTCCTCCAACTGAGTCACCAGGCCCCTCTCCAGACCAGCACTCTGCATGATCCTTCCATGACGGGTCCTCCCCTGGGATCTTCTCAGTTGTCCAGCTTCTTCACACAGGATAGACAGCCCAGGACCATTCCTCTGCCGCTGTGGTAGGCCCCAGACAGGCTTCTGGGCCCACCCACACGCCGCAGCGATGTGTGCCTCCCGATCGGAGGACCACAAGGTAGTACTCTTAGCGCATACCTGTCGGCCAGGAGGGCCAGCAGTTGGACGGAAAACTACCTCAAAACATGTTATCTGCCCCATAAATACCCTCTCCCAGGATGCAACTCGGAGGACCACCTCCACCGAGTTATCCCCGGGACAGAGGAGCACTCATACACTTCAACTTGTTGCCTTTCCAACACTGGCCCATAGTAACAATGACACCCACAGGCACAGTGCGAAAGTACATGCAACTCAGCCAAGCTGGAACAGAGGCAAATCTGACTATGTATGAACAGATAACCCACTAAATTTACCTATCGGCAGTAGATTAGAAATCTACCAGCGCTGCACAGGTATATTTTTTATTTAAAGATGGTGGGCAGCACTATGCAAATAATGCCAACTATGCCGATAGAACCACTGGCATTTATATCTGTGACTTAGGCTGGTAGCTCACAAGAGAGTAAAAATTCACTCACTGGTAAGGAATGTATGAAACATGTTCTCTTACAGGATACTTCTTTGTTTTCTTGTTTGAGTGACAGGGCCACTTTTCCTGGACTAGACCCTTCCAAAATTAGTCGTTAAAGGAACAGGCACACATTGGTAGTAATGTATAATATTAGGTGACTTTTTTATTTGCTAAGAGCATTCTTGTTTTCAAATTGTGACATGTCAAACATGAAACTCAATTTTTTTTTATACATCAATCATTTGAAAATATCACGTATATCATGGCTTTTTTTTGTTTTGTTTTGTTTGTTTAAAACCACTTCCCGTCCGCCATATGTATATATACGGGCTCGGACAGGAGAGGTGATATCAGGACCATAGCGCTGCAGCCATGATTCTGGTATCATTTTTTAGAGCAGATGATGGGCTTTCTTGTAAAAGTGATGCAAGCCGCTCTAGAGCAACCTGATCACTTCTGGCTCTTCACTGGGTTGTTGTTGCTAGGACCGCTGGCGTCCTAAGCAACCAGTGAACTATGTCATTGCGGACCTGCTGCACCTCCCGGCTTCCACCCCCCATTTACATCAGTGTAATTTTTCATACAGAGAGACTGTGTTAACCGGGCAGCACAGCTAGTCTAACCACCACTACAGGCACACTGCACAGGTAAAGGACACAGATGTAAATGGAAAATGTGAGGTAGACACAAAAAGGCAGGGAGACTGATAGGTATAGAAAGGGCAGGGAGGGGACAGAGCTCTTATGGGGACACATGTTTGGAAGACCCGATAGGGACACGTGTGTTGGGGCTGTGATGGAGACACATTTGTGGAGGGGGAGCTCTGATGAGGAGACACGTGGGAAGAGCTTTGATAGGGACACATTGGTGTTGGGGCTGTGATGGGGACACATGTGTGAACTCCCTGATGGGGACAGATATGTGGGGTGCCTTGATGGGGAACACACGTGGGGATGCCCTGATAAACAAAAACATGAGTCGAGGGACCACGATGGGCATATGTGTGTGTGTGTGTGTGTGTGTTGGGGGGGGACTCGATGGGGACACATGTGGGGGGCCCTGATAGGGACAAAAATTTAAGGGGAGACTCTGATGTGGACCAATACTGCCTGTCAAATTCTATTCTATTCCACTGCTGTGGATTCATTTATGAAGAACTGTTTTTTTTTTTTTTGGCCTGCGAATGTGTGTAAATTATACGATGTGGCCCTCGAAGTGAAACGTTTGGAGACTCCTAGCCTAAAGGATAATTTAATCTACTGTAATTTGTGGACATTCCACAGGCGTGCACAATTTTTAAGCTTGACATGTTAGGTATCTACCATATTTATCGGCTTATAACATGCACCTTAATTTTAGGAGGGAAGTTTCAGGAAAAAAACTTAAATTTTAAATAAAGAATTTTGAAGCAAAATAAGGGTCAGTGCCCATCAATGAGGCCTTATCAGTGCCCATCTGCAGCCTTGCCATTGCCCATCCGCAGCCTCACCATTGTCCTTAACTCCAGTCTGATCAGTGACCATCTGCAGCCTTGCCTGTCATTGCAGCCTAATCAGTGTCCACCTGCAGCCTTGCCTATCATTGAAGCCTAATCAGTGCCCATCTACAGCCTTGCCCATCATTGCAGCCTGATCAGTGCCCATCTGCAGCCTTGCCCATCATTGCAGCCTAATCTGTGCCCATCTGCAGCCTTGCCCATCATTGCAGCCTAATCTGTGCCCATCTGCAGCCTTGCCCATCATTACATCCTAATCTGTGGCCATCTGCAGCCTTGTCCATAACTGCAGGCTAATCCGTGCCCATCTGCAGAGAGCCGGATCTCCTGTGTACTCGGCTCAGCGTCACGCCCAGTCCTGTCCCTTGGCTTGGCTCCTATGATGGACCTAACACCGGTCCAATGTCGAGATGTCAATGCTAGAAGCTGTCCAGGGGGCGAGACTGGGCGTGACTCCGAGCCGGGTACACAGGAGATCCTGCTCTGTCTATTTCGGCGGCGCTCGTCCCCTCCTTCCCCTGTGAGTCAGCCCTATATCGGCGTATAACACGCACACACGATTTCCCCCCTATTTTAAGGGGGATAAGGTGTGTGTTATACGCCGATAAATACGATATTTAGTCAACATAATATGAACCTTTATATTTGACCAAAAAATTGGGTAATATATTGTGTTTGTGTGCACTAAAATGCAATAAAGTATTTTTCCTGAAAATTTGCCTTTGATAAACCTCTGCACAAATATTGTGACATAAAAATTTGCAACAGCCACCATTCTATTCTCCAGGGGCTTTGCTTTCAAAAAAGGTATATTGTTCAATATACATTTAATTTCAATATACATTGTAATTTTCTACCAAACAAATGCAGATTTTTATATGTATGAGGCTGGGTCCGCACTGGTGCGAACACAGACCTCGCATGTGATTCACACCACATTGCTGTGCATTCGGACCAAAATGGTACAGGACCCTTTTTTTGGTCCACAATGGGATCAGATCGCATGAGTGCTCACACCCATGCGATCTGATTCCTGTATCATTTCACAGTTTGCACTGCGATCCAATCTGAGGGCGTCATTAACTTTGAGGGCAATAACTTGCAGTGATTCACAGATGTCAGTGTTAAATGTCTACGATTCAGGTGCAAAGCAGGAACCCGCACAGTATTCGCAGGGTTTCCTGCATCGCACCAGTGTGAACCCAGCCTGAGGGAGATGCTGGAATTGTCCTAAACGGCAAGTGGTTAAAATGTCTCTTACTATGTTTTCAGGATTCTTTTTTGTCCTGTGCATACCCCCTATCCTCCACTAATCCACCTCATTCATACAAATGTAGAGCATGCAGTGCCATTATTTTTGGTAACATGCTCTATTACAGTTCCCATAGAGCTGAATTTGTCTGCATGATGATATGTAGCTCATCTTGGAGGAGAGCAGGAAAAGGGTAGCTATGTTCACATAGAGGGCTTGGGGTAGCCACCCTAGCTAGAACAGGAAGTCTGAGAACAGAAAAAAATCTTGCATTTGAGAGATAAAACAAAGATAAAAAATACATTCTACTTATATTTAAGTACTTCAATTTTCAAGAAAAAAAAAAAAAAAAAAAAAAAGGAGGTGTTGTTAAAGAAAATGGTTGAGAAAGAATGCACAGTTACAGTTGCTCAACCGAGGAGGCCATAACAGGTGATCTACCAGTAAAACCAGGTTTTATTGAATTGTTTTTTTTTTTTTGTTTTAAAGCAGCCATTAATTGTTCCATCAGGTTAATTTAATTCACCACAGCTATCCACTGACCAACTGATGGGGTTCCGAGAATTAAAATTTTTGCGGTATACATATTTTAGTGACATTAAGAAGATGGATCAAGAGGGACTTCTTATATCTATGCCTGTCAGTCTAAAAACCAATTTACGAATAGTGTCCCAGAAGGGGCAGATAAGGGGGCATGTCCAAAATAAGCGTAATAGTGAACCGTCCAGCTGTTGACACCGCAAACAAGTGGCGGAAACTGAAGGGTAAATCTTATGCAAGAACGTGGACACTATACCATCGGGTCAGGACCTTAAACCCACCTCCTGGAACCTACTGGCAATTGAGCTGCAGTGCGCAAAATACGATTTGTTTTTTTGAGAAGGCCCAGCCCTAAAGCCTTCCTCAGGCTCAATCAGTATCATGTACATTAATGACAGAAGATGGCGAAGAGGTGCGGAAACTAGGCAGAGCCTCTCAAAAGCCAGACAAGGAATGACTAGAGGAGAGCACATATTGCAAGGAGAGAAAGTGTCTAATCTGTGTTGCTCGCCACCTGTCCAGAGGGGACGACAGCATTGCTTGAATTTCCTCAATAGTGCACCATCGATCCTCAAGATGAAAGTCTTGGAGTCTAGACCGGTTGGTCAAGAGAAATTCCTTAAACCTCTTCCCCGACAAACTGGAAGGAAACTCTTGAGCACCAATAACAGGTGACAAAGGTGAGGGGGTGGGAGGGAACATCGTGACACATCCCGTCTTAGCTATTACAAACAACGCAGTCCCTATCAAAGGGTGGGATTTCAGGGATGCCGGTAGGTTAGAAGTCTGCCACAACAAAAGGGTGACATGGCCTGTTCCACCCCCACCCACTCCTTCTCCGAAAAATGCTTGGTCCAGTCCAAAGCTCTGGTTAAATGGACCACATAGTAATATTTAAACAGGTCAGGGAACCCTATACCACCCCTATCCTTTGATTAAGGCCAAGATATGATGGGACAGCATTTTTGATTTGTAACCCCAGAGGAATACGGAGGAATCCAGTGCCAAATGGATACGATTCAAGGCCCTACTCGTGTCATCTCTGGCTTCCCGGTTTGGGACGAACACTACTTGGTCATAATGGACTAACTTGGTGATGGGGAAAGCCCAGAACTTAAGGGCTTTCAATAACGTTGACTGCTGAAGCCGAATTGAAGATGATGTATTTAATATACAAGCATGTAGCTAACCACATGGACAACAACTTTGTACATGGCATACATTCAAAATAATTGTTCTCCATGTGGTTAGCTACATGCTTGTATATTAAATACATCATCTTCAATTCGGCTTCAGCAGTCAACGTTATTGAAAGCCCTTAAGTTCTGGGCTTTCCCCATCACTTGGGAACAAAAGAGATCAGATGGTTGGCTAGGATCTTGGTAAAGATCTTGAGGTCCATGTTCAATAAAGATATCAGACGGTAATTCGCACAGTTTGTCACATCTCTACCTGCTTTAGGAATCAGAGCTATGTGAGCGAATAAGGAATCCATAGGGAGTGGAGTCCCATCCAAGAATGCGTTGTAAGCTTGCATAAATCGAGGCACCAGATGAGCAGTGTATGTATGATAATAAAGGAGGGGAAACCCATCGGGGCCTGACGCTTTTTGTGTTTCCATTGTCTGGATGGCCTTGAGAACTTCTGGTTCTGTAATATTGCCTTCCATTTCTTCTCTTTCCTGAGGTGTCAACGTGGGGACACCCGAGGAGAGCAGGTAATCGTCTATTATAGAGATAGGGGCTGGAGAGTTAGGCTCTGTCCCCATAGGCGCCAAGTTGTAAAGTTTCTCGTAATAACTGCGGAAACAATTGGCTATCTCCTCTGATTTGTGAAGTTTTTGACCAGAGGGGGACATCAGTGAGGGGATATAGGAACATGCTTTGGTCTTCCATAATGCACATGCCAAAGGTCTGCCTGTTTTACCAAGCTCATAGAATAGTCTCTGAATACATGAGTTAGGTTTCTGCTTTACAATGTTCAACTTTTAGCGCTGTCACACTTTGAATGAGATCATCATATAAACTGGTGTGGTGGTGATCAGGGAAACTGACTGGAGACAGTATGAAATAATTGTTTTTCTTTATTTTTTCTTTATTTTTTTATTTAAAGCAAAAATAAAATAAAAATTAAGTACAGCGCTACGTTTAGAAAGAAAGTGAAAAGCAGCCAACACACCTATAGACTCAAGGCAGAAAAAAAACAAAAGAAACAAAAGTGTGGCGCTATATATCACATCCACAGCCGTGTGTATTACAATAAAGATATATAAAAATGGTGAATACTACCAAAAAATGTATGACCATAAAATTGATAGTGTCAAATAATTAATCAGTGTTGATCACATATAAAGTAAATACACAATAATACTTAATCATCAGATGTGCCAGTGATTAGTAGAAACCCGTGCTGGTTCCATGAGCCAGACACCAAACATAAAAAACATGAAACTTTAAAAGTCCATAAAAAATGTGTAGAAAAATAGTGAAGAAAACATCAGAGTTCAAAGGGGGTGATGCATGGCCAGATGGTATTCACAGAATTTTAGTCGCACCAAATCTGGCGAGTGGGCAGAAGGGAGACCACAAGTGTGCATAAATTGTACATCAGTGCCGGGGCCAACACCAGGAGTAGAGGCGGCTTACTGGAAAAAATTGACCTGAAATGGCGTACGCCAGACAAGTCAAAAAAGCATAATAACCACTGGTTCTGGGAAATGCGTCTTGTCAGATGTCATCAACAGATGGTGGAAAGAAAAGGGGGGGTCCGCACGGCCTCCTCTTCCATAGGTAATCCAGCATAAGCCAAACGTGTAGTTTCATATGCCATGCAAGGAACAAACAAAACTCACATAGCGTAATAACGTTTTAAAACACTAGTTTATTAAAATAATAAAAAAACAGACTCACATTTTGGAAGAACGAAACTGAGCTCAAATATCAAATAGTGGCGATCGTGAGGGGTCCACCCTACACACTTAAACATGAAAAAAGTCCAAACACTGAAAAAAAGAAGTATAGGTAAACTTCATAGAACCTATGTCTAATCAGATGGCTGATGTTAATTCCTTAGTGACAGATGATGTGATGGCGTAGACAAGGAACTGGCTGTATGGCACATTCAAAATGAGATGAACATTCGTCTAATGGAAAGTTGTAGATAAATACTTCTTACCAGACAAGGTGGACCCACCTGTCATACGACAGTGGGTCAATCGGGCTTATATTGGCCAAAAGCCAGATGATCATCGGTGGTACCAACTCAGATGGAGCCTGTAGAAGGATCACTCTAAATGCAGACGTTCGATCAATCAACAGGAGTGAATCCAGGTATGGCCCAACCAAAATGTCCAGAACTCGGACAGATCTTCAAAGCAGATGGAAGTTGGACCTCAATGGAGGGTCTGTGCTGGGAGCCAGTGACAAATGGGACGTTATCACATTTGAACCATAATGCAAAAAAGAAAAAAAGGCTCCATATGGTGCAGGTCATAAAAAAGGAGAAGATTTTAATCTTAATAAAAATGTACAAACATCAATTCCAGATGGTGGTATAAAATGTGATCACAAAAAAATAGTGGTAAAAGCAATGTGGTAAGCACGTGAAGCAGGTCCGATGTTTTTCGACCTAACAGGAGTGAGCTCTCAAAAGCTGAGCTCAGGGCTACTGCATCAAGGGGGATAAAAAGTATGTGAGGGGTTTGAATCAGAGAAAGAGCTCACTTCTGTGATTGTGGAGGTGAGCAGTGATGACTGGGCCTCACTTAGCAACATCATGGGAGTACTTAGCAACGTCCTGGGAGTATTCCAGTCAGGCATTATAAGGCATCTAAATGGCCTACACCTATAGCAAGGCTATTATAAATTTTTAGTCAAAGCTGCACAGTTTGTTTTAATCTACAAACATCTCTTACCTGCATAGGCAGGTTGCTTGTAAAGGTGAACTATCCTTTTAAAGTGGAAATTCAGTCAAACCGCACTATACTTAAATCTCATCCCACTCCTATTCTAAGCTTATTCTATTTACCCTGTGAAAGGAAAGATCTGTATACTTGCCTATTCTGAGGGTACACTAGTTTGTTCACATGATTGGGCCCCAGTGCCCGATTCCGTGAAGAGTAGAGGCAGCCAACAGATGCCCCATAGTAAGCCTGTGGGTGACGTGACTTGCCCAGGCCCTGCAGCTGTTGTCGGCTGTCCCTCCTCTTCAGTGAAGCTGGCACTGGGACCTGATCATGTGACCGGACAGGAGCACCCTCAGCATAGGTAAGTAAACAGATTTATCCCTTACAGGGTAGATAGAATAGGCTTAGAATGGGAGTGGGAATCGAAATATAGTCAGTGTTTGGATCTCTATCCTATCTGGATTTCTACAACATCATTGGTATATGTTACTAGGAAAAAAGATGGTGATCTGCGCATGTTCATGCGTTTTTCGGGTGCTCCCGATGCGGTCTATTGGGATCAATAATGCTTGAAGCTTGTAGGTCAACAGCAGATCATGTACTTTTTTGAGGTACAAACTTCAAGCGACACAAAACATTCAGGTGTGAACAGGCACAATTGAAAACCATGGGATTTTGGCTGTTGCTTTGGAGCTATAAAACATTCAAGTGTGAACGGGTCATTTTACAGTTTATGTGCAAGCTTTATTACTTTTGGGAAAGGGAAATAACCTTTGGTTTATTCATGTGTTTTCACAGCAGCTCTTACATAATGACAGTTGTAAAAAAGAAACAACCGTATATACACACGTCAACTACTCCCCCTGGTGGCTTCATTTTAAAATACAAGATAGAACTGACTGAAATTTTGATATGGAAACCTAATATTTTAGGAATCATTTGTAATACAAGCAGTGGACACCTAGTCCTTTTACCAACAAAAGCCATCAGGATTTTTACCCTTGTTGCAGAGCTTAGGAAAAGATCCTAAGAAAGCTAGCAATGGGGGCCACAGCTGGACAATCTGACCACTGACGATATTTTTCTATTAGCATAGACAAAGGCCCTCTCCCAGTTTCACACTAAGTACACCTACCTTTAATCTATTAAAGTAAACTTGCAGCCAGAAAAAAAAACAAAAAACAAAAAAAAAAAAAACACCATGTGATAAATGCACTTTCATTCGTTTCAGCGGTCTTACTTAAAGCAAATCTTTGCTGTGATCTTAAAAACTTGCAAGCAGGAAGAATTTTTATTGCAGAACAAACATACCATATCTCTTCTGCAGTAAAGACTTCCTACCTTCCTCCTTGCAAAAATGCTTTAGAATTTACTCTGAGTTGCTCATCCACAGCTAGCTAACATGCGTAGAAGTTACAGCAGCCTTGCCCAGCCAACTAAGATGGCTGAAGACCTCAAGCCATGAAGAAGAAGTCATTATAAAGATGCAAACTTTAGGGATCCCTTAGATCTGGGGTCAGCAACCAGCAGTGGAGGCTGGTGCACAAAATGTTTGGGGGGTGCAAACAAACTGAAAAAACCCCCGTTAGACTTACTGGTAACGGGATTTCCAGGAACTTCCAGGACAGCTACTTGAGAGATGATTGGCTCCGCCCTCTACAGGAAACACAAATCAGAAACAATTTAAAAGGCCTTTCCTCTGACCCTCAGTTGTTTAGAAGATCAAGTAACCTCCACCAAAGGTGCACTCGGCAGAGGAAAAAAACTGAAAAAAAACCATAAAAACACACCACCACCAGGTAAACATGGTCGACCAGTGAAAAAATAGAATATAGACGCTGTCCTGGAAGGTTCCTGGAAATACCGTTACCGGTAAGTCTAACGGGGGTTTTCCCCCCTGACCTTCCAGGACAGCTACTTGAGAGGATAAGCAAGATTCTATACCTTAGGTAGGGACGACAGCCTGAAGTCCTTTCCTACCAAAGGAGAGGTCCTGGCTGGAAAGCATCTGAACTCTATAATGTTTGACAAATGCATGAGAGGAGGACCAGACGGCAGCTTTAGAGATTTCTTCCCATGAAGCCCCCGCTCTTTCTGCCCATGATGTGGCCATGGATCTCGTCGAATGGGCCCTAATTCTAGAAGGAGGGGGTGCGATAAGACGCTTTGTATGCCTCACAGATAGCTCCCCTAATCCACCTAGCAATAGAACTTTTAGACGCTTTGGACCCTTTCTTGGGGCCACTGAACAAAATCAACAGTTGGGAGGAACTCCTAAAATCACTGGACTTCTCTAGATAAAGCAGAAGACATCTTTTTACGTCTAAAAGACTAAACTTTTCCTCTTCCGTATTCTAGGGAGAGGTGCAGAAACTAGGAAGGACTACCTCCTGGGACCTATGAAAGTTGGATGAAACTTTGGGTAAATAGAATGGATCAGGTCTAATCACTACCCTGTCCTCTAAAATTCTCAGGAAAGGGTCTTTACAGGAAAGAGACTCTAGATCAGAAATCCTTCTCCCTGACGTAATAGCTAGGAAGGATAACTTCAAAGAAATAATTCTCAGGGAAGCCTCATGCAAAGGCTCAAAAGGATCCCTTGTTAGTGCATTTAATACTAACGACAGATCCCAGGTAGGAACATGTTTGATGAGCCTGGGAGCATGTCTAGATCTGGCTGAAACGAACCTCCTAACTAAAGGATCCTCCGCTAGCCTTCTCTCTGTAAACAAAGATAGGGCAGCAATTTGAACCCTAAGGGTGCTGACAGAGAGGCCCTTCTCCACTCCCCCCTGTAAAAAATCCAAAATACAGGGAATGCAAAAAGAATCTAAACCAGTTTTCCTTTGCCAGGAAATAAAAGTTTTCCAAACCTTCCCATAGATTCTTCTCGTGACCAACTTACGGCTGTCCAGGATAGTTTGGATAACTTTCTCTGAACACCCCCTTAACTGTAGGATGCGCCGCTCAGCCTCCAGGCCGTCAAATGGAAGGTCTGAGGGTTTGGATGCAACACCGGTCCCTGATGGAGCAGATGCTTCCGAACTGGTAGGGGCCAGGGAGGATACACAGATAGGGTCTTTAGAGAGAAGAACCAACTCCTCCTGGGCCACCAGGTGGCAATCAGAACCACTTCTGCCCGGTCCTGAATAATTTTCCAAACCACTAGGGGTAAGAGGGGAAAAGGAGGAAAGGCGTAAGCCAGAGTGAAATCCCATGGGAAGGAGAGAGCATCCATCCCCAAGGACTCTGTCTCTCTCTCCAGAGAGAACGCTGGTAGTTTTCTGTTGAGACTGGAGGCAAAAAGATCCACTGTGGGAAGACCCCATCTTAGCACTACCTCCTGTAACGTGCCTTGATGTAGCTCCCAATCGCTGGAACTGATGCTCACCCTGCTCAAATAGTCCGCCAGCACATTTTCTGACCCCTTGATGTGGACTGCCCTTACTGAAGTGACATTGATCTCCGCCCAGGACAGAATCTGCTGTGTTAATGACAGAAGCGACTCTGAGCAAGTGCCCCCTTGCTTGTTCAGATACGCCACAGTTTTGGCATTGTCTGAAAAAATTAACAGGTCTTTTGAATAAACCCTCTCTTTGAGAGACACAAGTGCATTCCCCATGGCTAGAAGTTCTCTGAAATTTGAGGAGTGGCCTGCCTCCTCTGGCAACCAGGCTCCCTGGGCCTGCCACTCCTGTGAGGGAGCACCCCAACCCCACAGACTGGCATCTGTGGTAATTTTTACCGGGGAATGTTGTGCCCAATCCTTCCCTCCCTGTAGGTGTTCCCGCTGCTCCCACCAGGCAAGATCGAGAAAATTCCCTTCTGGTAGTTTTACCAGCTGATCCACAGAATCCTTCCTGCAATCCCAATGGAGTAAAAGAAAAGCCTGAAGGGGTCTGGAGTACAATTGGGCCCAAGGAACCCCTGGAATGGCCGCAGTCATCAAACCCAGCAACTGCATGATCCGCCGAAGGGAGGTCTGAGGGAGCAACTTGAAGGCGTGCACGGAGAGAAGAATTTTCAAAACCTTCTCCTCGGGGAGAAAAATCTTCTGGACAACAGAATCTATTAGATAACCCAAAAAAGGTATGCACTGGGAGGGTACCAGGCAAGACTTCTGCTGGTTGACCCTCCACCCCAATCTCTGAAAGGTCCGCAAAACCAATTGCAGATCTTGAACAAGGGACTCTTTGTCTTTGACTCTGGCAGATTGGTACATGAAGATAAGCGTCCTGAAGATCCAGGGTCACCATGAAGACCCTTGGCAACAACAGATTCATCACCGAATAAATGTTCTTCTTTGGGAAGAAGGGAATTGTTTACTCTTTTCAGAGGAACGACCTAGGACCTCCCTTAAGGAGGAACCGAACAAGAGCTTGCCTTCGAAGGGAATGCCACAGAGCTTATTCTTAGATGTAAGATCACCTTCCCAAGATTTAAGCCAGATAGCTCGCCTAGCTGAATTAATGAGAGCAGAAGCCCTGCTGCTGCATCAGCTAAAAAGGCAACTGACTTAGCAATGACAGGGAGGGACTCCCTAATCTCTTCTTTGGGGGTGTCGGACGAAAGAAGATCATCCAAACGCTAAACCCATACGTCTAAATTTCTAGCCACACAGGTGGATGCTAGCGCCGGACCCAAAGAAAAAGCTGAAGCATCCCAGGCCTTAGGTAGCAATGAGTCGGCCTTTCTATCCATTTGATCTTTAAGGACCCCGGAATCTTCAAAAGAAAGATCTGACCTTTTGGACACCCTGTGACATAGGGGCATCTAGGACACTTAAAAGGAGATTTCCTTTTTCAGTCTGAGTTTGAGGAAGTTTTCTTTGTGTCCTCTGGACTGGAACAACCTTTTTTCAGGTTCTCTCCACTCAGACAGAATCATGTCCTTAAGTGACTGGTGTACCGGAAAGGATTTTGATTTCCACACCTGTAGACCCCTATACATTTTGTCCTGTACAGATTGGGCTTGCTGTGGCATCTCAATCTGCTCCGAGGTATATATTGCCTTTAGTAGTTAGTCAATATCCTCAGCTGGTAAAAGTTATTTAGATGACCTACCTGTATCCTCCTCTGATGCAGAATCTTCATCAGATGAAGATTCTCACCTTCCTCCAGATCAGAAGTATTGTGTGAACAAACGGTCTCAGATACTAACAAGGGAAGGGACCTAGTAGAGGCTGAAGGCTGTAGAGCTATGGGTCTGGATGAGGAAGACCCTAGACTAGTAACCCTGTCATTAAGTGACTGAAAGGAGTCCACTACCTCCTTCATAGAAGACATTAACTCTTTAAAAGAGGAAGACTCAGAACTAGCTTTGGGTGGAATACAATCTTCACAAAATAGTTTTTTATAACTATTAGAAAGTCTGGCCCTACAGTTCCCACATTTATTCTTCACCAGTTTGGCCTAGAAAAAAAGCAGAAACAAGGACCATAAATAAAAGTAGAACTAACCACAAACAAGGGCTTACCTTGGGGGCAGTATGGGACCCGGATGCTGCCGCTGGTGCAATACAAGCAGATGCTCCATCCTCAGACCTGTCCTCAAGCTCCATGAAGCAAGCGGAGATCGGCCGTAGAGAAGACTGCTGCTGTACTGCAAAAAACTGCACTCAGAACGGCGTCTAGCAGACTATTCTCCTGCAGCATGTCCTCAGTGTCTCCACGCCATGCTTCCTTATTAAAAAACACTGCGTTCGGAAGTGCATCGTGTGACTTCCAGTTCCGGCGCCGCATCACCGGAAGTCCTCCGACGCCATCTTGGTACACCGCAATGAAGCACTAGGAGAACACAGTTGGAAGGGAGTTGCCACTACTCACATCACCAGGTAGGCAAGTAAATCTTAGAAATAGGGAACCCTTCTGGTAAAGAACAGACTATCACCCAGGACTTGGCCACAACTAGTCCTGGGTGAAACCAGAGAAGGGGCGTCCACCAACCACAGTTACCAGACCTTAAGAAAACAAAAAAGTGTGTCGGTGCTCCTGGAGGGTCTGGAAACACAAAACAACTGAGGGTCAGAGGAAAGGGAGGGGCCTTTTAAATTGTTTCTGATTTGTGTTTCCTGTAGAAGGCGGAGCCAATCTCTCAAGTAGTTGTCCTGGAAGGTGAGGAGGGAAATTCTGAATAAAAACCCATCAATTGCAGCCTCACTGTGCCCATCAAATGCAGCCACTGTGCCCATCAAACGTTGCCATTGTGACCCCCCCGTGCCCGCTCGCTCTCTACCCAGCACTTACCCTATCTCGGTGGCAGGTCAGGCAGCGGGTGATGGCGGCAAGCGGTGGGACCTTGCAGAGGCGAGCTGTGTCCTTCATGCGTCTTCTCCCCTCCTCCTGATAGGTGTCAAATCACAGCGCCTGTCCTTTCAGCCAATCAGGTGACGCATATCAGACCCGCGCTACCCGATTGGTGGAGAGGCGGATCAGTGTTAGAAAAGCAAACACTCATTTGCTTTTCCAACACATCTGGGTGGACTGCAAGTACAATGCTTTGCGTTCCAAGTTCACCTTTTTTGAAGCCTATGGCTCTAATCAGGTGCTTCAAAAATACATCCCCGCCGCTGTAATTCAGGCGCCTGGTGTCCGAAAAGGGGGTGGCGGCGGCAGCCATGGATAGATTCATGCAATGCATGAATCTATCCATTATTTATAGAGGGGGGTGGCTGGAGAGAGGGGGCAGTGCCGTGTGCCCTTAATGGACGCTGGGCCACTGGCAGCCAGAAGATCACGGCCAGGTGACTGGAAGATCACAGTCTGTGCTTGCTGACCCGCCATCCCAGAGCATCAAACAGAGTGCAGTGCAGAGGGGCTACTTGTAAAGTTGGAGCTGTAGTAGACCGCAAGAGCCGCATAAGCCAATGTCTCCTGTAGTGCTGGCTCCTGTCCAATGTAAAGTGATACCAACTGCACTCAATCTATTATCCTGGCTAGTGGTCTGCAGAGTGGTGCGAGCAACAGGAAAGAAGAGATCTTCAGGTTAGTGTGACAATACACTGGGCATAATAGTATAGGGCAGCTTTCATACTGATGTGCTGCAGTGTAACGACACCGCGGGTGCAGTGTACCTGCAGCTTTTCTGCTTGTTTGCTGCGCTTAGCCATAGACTTCTATTATATCCTGCGGGTTTAGTGCACTTTTTGAATGCAGGAGTTTTGGTGCGCTTTCAGAAAGTGCACCACACCCGCAGGATATAATAGATGTTTTTGGCAAAGCACAGCTTACCCAGGAAGGTACCCGTGGTGTAGGTAAACTGCAGCACATCACTGTGAAACCAGCCTTTTAGGGGGCTCAGAACAGTAAAGGTTAATTTACATTTTCAGTTATGGAGGGTTGTAAAACCCCATAGTTAGGATGTGTTTTTGCCACCCCTGCTCCAACCGCAACCCCTTTAGCTGCAGTGGCCAGGGGTGTACACGTCGCAGCAAGAGTTATACACCCTGTCATCGTTGGTGGGTGTAGCACCTGTCAAGCATGACCCATTCAAGTGAATGAGGCCGCTCTGCAAATGCCCTGCAACCTTGTGCACCACAGCAAAGGGTTAAAGCAGGCAGCGCTGTGTTGCTTTCTCCCCACCCGCTTTAACCCCTTAGACTGTTGTAGGGCACTTGCAGAGTGGTCCCATTTACTTGAATGGGTCACGTTTTGCAGGTGCTAGCACCCACTAAAACCAACAGGGAGTTTAATTCCTGCTGTGGCATGTATACACCTTTGGCTGCTGCCTCAGAAGCTAAAGGGGGCAGGGTGTGTTAAATCCACGACTCAACCACAGGGTTTTACCCCCTCCCCCCAAGTGCTCATTCACAAGTGCAGCAGGCACTGCTGCTACTCTGAAAAGTGATCCGAGTGTGTTTGACAGGTGGTGAGTAGGTGATATGTTGCCTCCTCACTACCTGATATAAACCCATGATTGCCGTGCAATGCACGCGATTGCAAAATGGCAACAGTGTCGTGACACTAATCAGTGACCTGGTGATCTTTGACTTCTTCCATGTTGTTCAGGTAGATCTTCACCTCTTTAGTTCAATCTCAGTTTATTGTATCAAAAATGTGTAACCATACAATATTCATTACACATACGAACAAGGGTCATAGAAGAAGCCTGTGTAAGTATCTACAATCATCTAAATATGAGGGTATTTAACAATAAATGGACAACTGAGTGGGCTGAAACACGTAACGTGGTATCGATATAAAGGATTTCAATAAAGCTGAGATCCCAGAATAAAGTTTAAAAACTTTTAATTAACGGATTTACAATTAAAAATTATAGGTATGCTGTGGGGATCACTAAAGGTGTAGAACACATCGCTGATACTTTTTCAAGGTAAAAACAAGGGATCAGAAAGAAAGATAATAAAGAAGGCAAAGTTGCATAGTATAAATAAAAATCCAGAGAAAGGAGACCTATATACTCCATCAAGGTCCAGAAGATATGTGTGGGGTCTCCCGTGGCCCAGGTGAGAAACTCAGATGAGTAGCGGAACATAGACCAAGAAGTCCATGTTAGCGAAAACTGTACTGCCTCCTGTGCCAACAGTCGTTCAAGGTCTCGGATTGGTCCACCGAGGTTGACACTCTCCCCAAGAGAAGATATGTTGGTTGACCTCCAATGGCGAGGGATCACTGTTCTAGCTGCGGACAAGAAATGTCGAACACCTTTTTTTTTTTTTTTTTTTAAGATCTTCACCTCTTTAAGGTTGCCTACCCCTGCCTTAGACCTTCTGCAATACAGGCTTATTACCTTCCTCCTTGCACCTTGGTATGTAAGGGTCTTTGGTAGCTGGTATCTCCACAAGGATGCACACTATTACTAATCTCCAGCAGAGCACAATTACATGCTAAGAGAGGCGGTTCCTGTGATTGCTTCTTATGATTTGCTCCCTCAGCCTCACTGATGCATAGAGAGGCTATCACTGAGAAGGGCCAACAGCTGGGCATAGGAGGTGAACCTGAACCAGGGGCCATAGAAGCTGGTCATACAGATCAGAGAAACTCTGTTTCATGTGAAATTGGGGCATTTAATAGATATTCTTCCCCTGCCAGAAAATGCTTGCTAATCTAAACATATGTATTTATGAAAAATATATTTTTTCAAAAGCATCCAACCACCAAAAATGTACATAGACTGCTTAACAGAAAGCAGTCTCCTGCAGATTTGATCTGTGGTTTGCTTACAGCAAGCCTCATAAAAATGTTGTGTTTGGGAAATATTTAGTAATCACATTTCTCTGTAAACAGGAAGACTGAAGGAAATTGCACTGCCAGTGGATGCTTCCCCTTTCTTTTACTAAAAGTTTAAGTTACTATCAGTGTGATGTGTCCCTTGTGCCATCTGCCTGGTTTAGTGGAAGTCTTCCTCCTCTGATCCCCCGCCGTTGCAGTCTTCTAGCCTTGCAGGGGTTTAGAGAGCTGAGCGGCTGTTATAAGTGATCTATGGAGGAGGCAGACCTTTCAAAACATCTGCCTCACCTCCATTCACAGACCACTTTCCATTCATAGAGTGAAACAATTGACATTTATGAATTTCTGAGTGAAAACAATACATAATGATTATGTCAGATGTTGCATTATTGATTTTAAAAGAAATACTCTGACAATCAGTTACTTATATGTTAAAGCAGTGTTTCTCAGCTCCAGCCCTCAAGGCGCCCCAACAGGTCATGTTTTCAGGATTTCCCTCAGATGAAACAGCTGTGGTAATTACTAAGGCAGTGAAACTGATCAAATTACCTGTGAAAAATAATGGTAAGCCTGAAAACATGACCTGTTGGGGCGCCTTGAGGACTGGAGTTGAGAAACACTGTGTTAAAGTGATTGTAAAGGCTTGTTTTTTTTTTAATAACAAACATATCATACTTACCTCCACTGTGCAGCTCGTTTTGCAGAGTGGCAACGAACATCCTCTTCTAGGGTCCCTCGGCGGCTATCACAGCTTCTCCCCGCATCAGATAACCCCCTAGGAGAAGCGCTCTGCCGGGGGTTACCTTACGGGCGCGCTCCAGAGTCCAGCATTTGTGTCTATAGACACGAATGCCGGACTTGGCCCCGCGTCATTGGATTTAAATGACAGCAGCGGGAGCCAATGGCAGTGCTGCTATCAATCTATCCACTCAAGAGCCGAGAACCCAGGGCAGAGAAAGAGTGCGTTTCTGCCAGGTGAAATTCCAGGGCTCAGGTAAGTAAAACGGGGGGGGGGCTGGTCACTGCCAGGTGTTTTTTCACCTTAATGCATAGAATGCATTAAGGTGAAAAACCACGAGGGTTTACAACCCCTTTAAAGTAGCTGTAAAGGCTGAAGATTATCTGCCTTCATTGCAACCTTCAGTATTCAGCTCCCCCACAGCCCCCTTAATACTTACCTGAACCCGCTCTAGATCCAGCAATGTGCACAACAGCCGCTGTCCCGGCTCTCTGCCTCATTGGCTCAGAGACAGCAGTGGGAGCCATTGAGGGAGTGAGCATGCACGAGTGCCCCCATAGAAAGCGGCTTGCTATGGGGGCACTAGGCAGGAGCCAAGAGTCCCGGCGGGGGACCCGAGAAGAGGAACATTGGGGCTGCTCCGTGCAAAACCCTTGCACAGCGCAGGCAAGTATAACAGGTTTGTTATTTTTTTTTTAAAGAAAACATGTAAGCAAGCCTTTAGTATTGCTTTATTTCTGTTATTCTCTCCTTTTGGTTACATAAACAAGACTAAAATCTATGAAACACAATGACCTACAGTACTACCACCGCTTAAGGCACACTGACCCATCACTACTGGGACAAGCTGCTCTTTTTCCCCATCTCCTGAAATTTCATCTATCACCCCGAGTTGGGAACCCCTGCCATAGACGTTGCACACTAAGCCCAGACACACAGTGAAACTCCGTTTAATAGCAGTCCATGCCTCACCCCACCATCCCTCTGAAAAAGGGTGTGCGTGTTTGTTAGGAACATTGGTATTTCTTCTGGAGCCAGCCCCAACACATACAATCCATATACAGTGGGGAGAATAAGTATTTGATACACTGCCGATTTTGCAGGTTTTCCTACTTACAAAGCATGTAGAGGTCTGTAATTTTTTTGTAAAAAAAAAAAAAAATCCAGAAAAACCACATTGTATGATTTTTAAGTAATTAATTTGCATTTTATTGCATGAAATAAGTATTTGATACGTCAGAAAAGTAGAACTTTATGTTCGGTACAGGAACCTTTGTTTGTAATTACAGAGATCATACGTTTCCTGTAGTTCTTGACCAAGTTTGCACACACTGCAGCAGGGATTTTGGCCCACTCCTCCATACAGACCTTCTCCAGATCCTTCAGGTTTCGGGGCTGTTGCTGGGCAATACGGACTTTCAGCTCCCTCCAAAGATTTTCTATTGGGTTCAGGTCTGGAGACTGGCTAGGCCACTCCAGGACCTTGAGATGCTTCTTACAGAGCCACTCCTTTGTTGCCCTGGCTGTGTGTTTTGGGTCGTTGTCATGCTGGAAGACCCAGCCATGACCCATCTTCAATGCTCTTACTGAGGGAAGGAGGTTGATGGCCAAGATCTCACGATACATGGCCCCACCCATCCTTCCCTCAATACGGTGCAGTCGTCCTGTCCCCTTTGCAGCCCCAAAGAATGAGGTTTCCACCTCCATGCTTCACCGTTAGGATGGCGTTCTTGGGGTTGTACTCATCCTCCTTCTTCCTCCATACATGGCAAGTGAAATTTAGACCAAAAAGCTCTATTGTTGTCTCATCAGACCACATGACCTTCTCCCATTCCTCCTCTGGATCATCCAGATAGTCATTGGCAAACTTCAATCAGGCCTGGAAATGCGCTGGCTTGAGCAGGGGGACCTTGCATGCGCTGCAGGATTTTAATCCATGACGGCCTAGTGTGTTACTAGTGGTTTTCTTTGAGACTGTGGTTCCAGCTCTCTTCAGGTCATTGACCAAGTCCTGCCATGCAGTTCTGGGTTGATCCCTCACCTTCCTCATGATCATTGATACCCCAGACCAAGGGAGATTGACCGTCATCTTGAACTTCTTCCATTTTCTAATAACTGTGCCAATAAATGTTGCCTTCTCACCAAGCTGCTTGCCTATTGTCCTGTAGCCCATCCCAGCCTTGTGCAGGTCTATAATTTTATCCCTGACCAACTCTCTGGTCTTGGCCATTGTGGAGAGGTTGGAGTCTGTTTGATTGAGTGTGGACAGGTGTCTTTTATACAGGTAATGAGCTCAAACAGGTGCAGTTAATACAGGTAATGAGTGGAGAGCAGGAGGGCTTCTTAAAGAAAAAAAATAACAGGTTTGCGAGAGACAGAATTCTTACTGTTTGTTAGGTGATCAAATACTTATGTCATGCAATAAAATGCAAATTTTTTTTTTAAAAATCATACAATGTGATTTTCTGGATTTTTTTAGATGCTGTCTCTCACAGTTGAAGAGTACCTATGATAAAAATTACAGACCTCTACATGCTTTGTAAGTAGGAAAACCTGCAAAAATCGGCCATGTATCAAATACTTGTTCTCCCCCTGTACCAACAGTGACATTGCTCTCCATAACACAGAGCTCTGTCCAGTTTCACACCACTAGAGTACTTCCATTAACCCATCAATAACAATGTGGTCTGTTTTATTGGTGGAAGACGCGTATTCATGTCTGTGATTTTTTACACAATTTTCATTTAATATTTGATATTTATAAAGCCATTTGTTTATTTACTTCATTTAAATTTGTTATTTTTGATACACCACGTGTGTCCTGTGAAAGCAGCTTCCCTTTGACTGGTATTCCAGTCACTTTTTTCTTTTGTATTAAAGTGATTGTAAAGTCTTGTTTTTTTTTTTTTTCTATAAGAATAACAAACATGGTATACTTACCTGCTCTGTTGCAGAGGTTTTGCACAGAGCAGCTCAGATTCTCCTCGTCTCGGGTCCCTCTTCTGTGATCCTGGCCTTTCCCTCCTGTTAAGTGCCCCCACAGCGAACAGCTTGCTATGGGGCAACCAAGCCAAGCTGCAGCTCCATGTGTCCATTCAGACACGGAGCTGTGGTTCGGCCCTGCCCCCTCTTTCCCCTGACTGGCTAATTGACTTTGATTGACAGCAGCGGGAGCCAATGGCGCCACTGCTATGTCTCAGCCAAATCAGGAGGGAGAGTCCCAGATGGCCAAGACACTCATGGACATCGTTGGATAGAGATGGGGCTCAGGTAAGTATTAGGGGGGCTGAGGAGGGCTGCTACATACTGAAGGCTTTATCTTAATGCATACAATGCATTAAGATAAAAAACCTTCTGACTTACCAACCCCTTTAATACATATGCTGCAGGAACTGCACTTTGTGAGTTGGCATACTTCTAATAGGGCGTACACACGGTCGGACTTTGTTCGGACATTCCGACAACAAAATCCTAGGATTTTTTCCGACGGATGTTGGCTCAAACTTTTTTTGTCTACACACGGTCGCACAAAGTTGTCGGAATTTCTGATCGCCAACCACGCGGTCACGTACACCACGTACGACGAGACTAGAAAAGGCCTGTTCAGAACCAAGCGCGGCACCCTTTGGGCTCCTTTTGCTAATCTCGTGTTAGTAAAAGTTTGGTGAGAGACGATTCGCGCTTTTTCAGACTCGTGGCTTTCAGATCGTTTTCTGCCGTTCAGTTTGTTCTTGTGGGTTTGTATCTGCTCTTCAGTGCGTGCAGTCAGTTCGTATCGGAGTTTTCTGTGCGATCATTGCTGTTTTTCAGGTCGCTCTTCACAGGCCTTGCTGTTCTTCAGTGCGTTCTGTTACTTCGTTCTGAGCAGCCGACCGTTTTCTAGCCATGTTTCGTATACGTACTCCTCGTAGAGTTCGTGCTGTGCGGGGGCTTGGTGTTGGGGTCCTGACCTTGACACAAGCCCAGGCCATGAACAGGGTGGGGAGGAGTTCATGGACCAAGAATTGGTTGCTTCAGCGTGACCAGTTCTCTCATATGCCTTTGCTCCGTGAGAATAATCCTGATGATTTCAGGAACTTTCTCAGGATGACAGACCCCGTGTTTCACCGTTTGTTGGCTTCGCTGACCCCCTATATCAGCAGGCAGGATACCTGCATGAGGCAAGCCATCACTCCGGAGCAGAGGTTGGTCGCTACCCTGCGGTATTTGGTGACAGGGAGTAGTCCGCAGGACTTGAAGTTCTCGACAGGCATCTCCCCCCAGGCTCTGGGTATCATCATCCCAGAGACCTGTTCTGCCATCATACAGGTCCTGCAGAAGGAGTATATGAAGGTAAGATTTTTATCCTTTAATATCACATTTTATTGTATTGAATGTATGCTAATATATTGTATTTCTTTCCTCATTCCCTAATTACCATGCTTGTAATATGCTGTGAATGTCCCCTTTGTCCTCATGCATGCTGGATTTTTATGAAATTATTATTTTAGGTCCTTCATACATATTTGCCCTTCAATAACCTCCCCAGCATGGTGTCTCCTGGCCCTATATTCACCTCATGTAGTCACTTAACAATGTATTTTATCAGCTCCATAGTAGTGCTTTACCCCAAACACCCCCTAAAATGTTTGGAAATGTTATTTTTGATTTAAATTCAGGCAGAGTGGCAGAGGCTTTTTTTTTGTGGTGTCCCCAAATAATTTTTAGTAACCCTCCCTCCCCCAACTGCTAAGTCAGCTGATCCCAATTCTCTATCTATCCTCAATCATCTATCTGCTGACTTTGCCAAACCCATACACACTATACCCACCTCTTTAGTGCTCAGATTGATGAATTCCCCAAAGCATGTAGTGCAAGGGCCTGCCTGTATACTTTCCAATGGTACTGTTTAAAGTTTTTGTATCCTATTATTATCTTGATAGGTAATAGCAGAATGTCCAAATGTCCTCAAATGTGTACAGTGTGTATTTATATCTTTGTTTTCAGACACTTCTTACTTGTCCAGTGGTCTGCCAATAGTGTAACTAAGGAGGGGCTGTTCAAAGTAATACCCATTATTTAGGCATTCATCTCTCAATGAATTACAATAAATTGGAAATCCTTAACATATCCCTGCCTAAGCCGGACCTACAAAGACTCTCGACTACTTTTTCTCCTTCAAAACCGGTTCCACTTCCTTGAAGTACCTCGGAATTCAATTCCCGGCGGACGCATCCCAGTTCGTTTAACAGAACTTTACTCCCTTACTCCTTATAACCCAAGCAGATTTATCTACATATGCGTCCAAACGGCTCTCATGGCTGGGTAGAGTGAATGGCCGGAAAATGGATGTTCTCCCTCGGTTCCTGTATTTTCCAAACCATTCCTATACACATACCTAATTCGTATCTCTGGAAAATACTCCAGCTGTTTTCCAAATTCATCCGGAATGCTGCCCGTCCCAGAATACGATATAAAACATTATCTCTTCCAAAAGTTAGAGGGGGGGGCTGGAGTCCAGACGCCTCCTTATACCATAAGGCACAGGTGCTCACTTGCATAATAGATTGGTTTCACCACTCTTCAACCAAGCTTTGGGTTCACTTGGAAAGCCATATGAACCCAATTGAACTCTCTACTCTCCCATAGACCTTGCCCATGCTCTGAGGGGGCTCAGCCCCCCTCAATGACCTTACCTGTCAAACAATTCAGATCTGGGATCCCATGCTGTTCAGAAGGGGCTTATCGAATCACCAGGGGCCTAGGACTCCCTTCTTTGGGACCCCGGCCTTCCTGCCGGCTATGTACGCAACAGGATTTGGACCATGGCAAAAAGAAGATCATAGGAGACTTGGCCAAGTCCTTCGAGCAGATCCATTTACGGAAGGCTGGGTCGAACTACATCACCCTATCTCCCCTATTGACTGGCAAAAATGCTTTATTCTGACGCACAAGCTATCCCTAGCCACTAAGACCCAGGAAAAAGGATTTAAACTGGTAACAAGATGGTACAGATGCCCTTCGACTATACAACATTTCAACTTGGTAGTACCAGATACCTGTTGGCTGTGACTTGGCTCCTGGGGTCCACATCTGGTGGGAATGCCCTCCTGTACAGAGATTTTTGCAGCAGATCTTCAAACTATACTGTTGGCGACTTCAAACTATACAACTGATGGCGACTTCCATTCAACCTTCACCTGAAGTGGCTCTCTTATCTATACTCCATGGCGAATTCAAAGCCATTAAAAAAAGATGTATTGCAACACCTTTTGCGGCGGCCAGAGTAGTGATTTGCCATCACTAGAGAGAGATCGACAAGCATGCCTTCCCTGGGGGATTGGGCTACTGGAGTGGACCGCATTAGGGACCTTGAACATCTGTTGGCGGAGGAATATGGTAAAGACGAAGTTTTCTCTCATTTGGACTTCATAGTCCATGTTCCGATAATCCTCAGAGTTTATCTGATGGGCTGAGAGTGGCCTAGACGACGTTGCCTTGGAACTATGATGGAGTGCTTTTTGTCCCTAATCTTTCTGCCCTTATTCATTTTCCTCTATGTCTAAATACACCCTTAGGAATCCATTGAGCAAATGTACCATGACTTTGACTAATCCATTGTTACTGATTCAGTGTGTGACCCCCAAGACATATTATTTTTCATAAAGACAGGTTTCTCATATAACCTTTGCTGATGCATTACGTAGGGCACACCTGTGATCCCCTTTTCTGAAATGATGGTGAATGTTACTTTAACCTGTAATGTTTTCAGGGGTTTGCATTCCCAGATGGTCTCCTGATGTGCCTTATAAACATGTTTTAATTCCATTTTTATGTACAGCTTGTATAACAGTGTAAATTTGCTATCCCCTCAAAATAACTCAACACACAGCCATTAATGTCTAAACAACTGGCAACAAAAGTGAGTACACCCCTAAGAAAAAATGTCCAAATTGGGCCCAATTAGCCATTTTCCTTCCCCGGTGTCATGTGACTCATTAATATTACAAGGTCTCAGGTGTGACTGGGGAGCAGGTGTGTTAAATTTGGTGTTATCGCTCTCACTCTCTTACTGGTCACTGGAAGTTCAACATGGCACCTCATGGCAAAGAGCTCTCTGAGGATCTGAATAAAAGAATTGTTGCTCTACATAAAGATGGCCTAGGCTATAAGAAAATTGCCAAGACCCTGAAAGTGAGCTGCAGTACGGTGGCCAAGACCATACAGCGGTTTAAAAGGACAGATTCCACTCAGAACAGGCCTCCCCTTTGGTCGACCAAAGAAGTTGAGTGCACATGCTCAGCGTCATATCCAGAGGTTGCTTTGGGAAATAGACATATAAGTGCTGCCAGCATTGCTGCAGAGGGTGAAGGGGTGGGGGGTCAGCCTGTCTGTGCTCAGACCATACGCTGCACACTGCATCAAATTGATCTGCATGGCTGTCATCCCAGAAGGAAGCCTCTTCTAAAGATGGTGCACAAGAAAGCTCGCAAACCGTTTACTGAAGACAAGCAGACTAAGGACATGGATTACTTAAACCATGTCCTGTGGTCTGATGAGACCAAGAAAGACTTCTTTCGTTCAGATGGTGTCAAGCGTGTGTGGGGGCAACCAGGTGAGGAGTATAAAGACAAGTGTGTCTTGCCTACAGTCAAGCATGGTAGTGGAGTGTCATGGTCTGGGGCTGCATGAGTGCTGTCGGCACTGGGGAGATACAGTTCATTGAGGGAACCATGATGGCCAACATGTATTGTGACATACTGAAGCAGAGCATGATCCCCCTCCCTTCAGAGACTGGGCGGCAGGGCAGTATTCCAACATGATAACTACCCCAAACACACCTCCAAGACGACCACTGCCTTGCTAAAGAAGGTGATGGACCGGCTAAGCATGTCTCCAGACCTAAACCCTATTGAGCATCTGTGGGGCATCCTCAAACAGAAGCTGGAGGAGTGCAAGGTCTCCAACATCCACCAGCTCCGTGATGTCATCATGGAGGAGTGGAAGAGGACTCCAGTGGCAACCTATGAAACGCTGATGAACTCCATGACCAAGAGGGTTAAGGCAGTGCTGGAAAATAATGGAGACCACACAGAATATTGACACTTTGGGCCCAATTTGGACATTTTCACTTAGGGGTGTACTCACTTTTGTTGCCAGCGGTTTAGACATTAATGGCTGTGTGTTGAGTCATTTTGAGGGGACAGCAAATTTACACTGTTATACACGCTGTACACTCACTACTTTACATTGTAGCAAAGTGTCATTTCTTCAGTGTTGTCACATGAAAATATATATAAAAAAATATTTACAAAAATGTGAGGGGTGTACTCACTTTTGTGAGATACTGTATGTGATGTTACATACAAGCATATGGATCGGATGCGCAATGATGAGCTTAGGTCAGAGGCATTTTCTGAAAGCAGTGGGCCTGTGTGCAGGATCATAAGTTGGGCCCCTGCAGCTGAGAAAGTGGTTGGGTACAATTTTCATTGCGCTGAATACTGGCTGTGGCTTAAAGGGACACAGAGTGCAGGTGTTCAGTAGTAAGTGATGCAAAGGTTCAGGAATAATTTCAACAAAGTTCCCAGAAGCTTAACAGTAATTCCACAAACTGTCACCTGATTGTGGTTTTCAATCACAGTGAAATCCCTTCTTTCTGAGATTGGTAGTGGCAACCAAGCGAGCCATCTTCCTCCAGATGGTGGGCGGGGCTAACAGGACTGCAATTGGCTTTAGCAGTGGCCAAGACAGTTCTCCTCCTCCTGGAAAACAAAGACCACCCCCCCTACCAGAACTGCACCTAATCTCTTCCCCATCACAAAAGCTGACGATCGCAGCTGCAACAAAGTTAGAGAACCAATGTTTCCCATCTTTTACGGTGTGTGGGGGCACAGTGCCTCCCCCTCAGTGCGGCGTGAGGAATTCTGAAATTGGAACGCATTAGTGTCTCACTGACAACTCCCTGCACTGCTCTGCTGATAGGGAGTGAATCGAGTGCCGGCAAAACAGGCTTCGCGCAACGCTTGTGGCACCAGTGCCGGGGGTTGCCTACCCCTGATGTCAACTTTACATAATAGAATGAATTGTAAAGCTATTTCTACAAGTATGGTTATGTCTACAGCTCGCTGATCAGATCCAATGTTCCGTAAGCTGTAAATCTAAAAAAAAATTTTTATTGATCAATCAACTTGGGTACATTCAGCCTGCCCATACATGGTTTGAATCTCGTCCGGTTCCTGCTGAACCAGCCGAGATTTGAATCCATCTATGGCTGGCTTAAGGCAGGGTTTTAAACCCTGTCAGTTTTTTTGTCGCCTTCTGTTTCCCACTGGGGAGATTTACCTTCACTTTCTGTCCCATAGGCAAAATAGGAAGCGAATGGGAATCCATCCAAAGTCAGAGAATCCCAATGGGTAACCAGGGTCACTAGAACTAGTCGTCCGATCAGAAGAACCCCCCCCTCTAGTCTTGTTTTGATGTCCACCCAAACTTGGGATGTTTTTTACTTTCAACAACAGTAAACAGGATAAATTCAGAGGATGAATCTCCCTAATGGGGGCAGAGACATCAACCTGACAGGTGTTCTAATCCCTCTCAAGTCTATCCAAAACATAGAAAAGAAAAATACTACCTTTAGCCTAGGTTCACACTGACAGCAGGAATGAACTTGTGTGAATTTAGCTGAACTCGCACAATTTCATTCCCGCATGTCAGTCCCGACTTCGGGGGCGATTTTTTGAGACATCTGTGCGGGTTTCTGCATAGATATCTATTGAAATCATACCCCGAAATCACCAGAAGTAGTACATAACCTACTTTTGGGAATCGGTGCAGCGCCGCAAATGTGCACAGATTCGGACAGTACCTTTGCCGGCAATAGCCGCCAATTTGACATGTCAAATCGCATGCAAAATCTCTGCAATGTGAACCAGGGCTTCGTGACACTATTATTTTTTTTTTTTTTTATCAAGAGCCTTTAGTGACTCTTAACATATCTGGATGTTCCTATGACAGCAATTCTTAACTCAGTTCAGGTCCACTTTAATATAGGACATGTTCATTGTTGAAATGTCATATTTCTTTACAGTAACATAAAATTTTTAACAATTATAACAGGTGCTCAAATGCATTATATATAAAAGTACATGGATTTGGGTTTCATCCAGTTAATCCATTGGACAGAGGTTATTTCCATTTCTGACATTCCAGTTGAAGTTTGACCTTTCATTACAACACATTCATAAAAAGGTTGTCCTTGCTCTACTCACATCTCTGTCAAAGAAACTTCTCGTTACTAATGCCTAATTTTTTTTTTAACAGCAAACCAACAATGTCTTAAAGTATAATTTTGGATAGTAAGGAAGGGTTATAACCTGTCAGATTTTTTTTGCCATCTGTGTCCCATTGGGTAGGTATCCCCTCACTTCCTGTTCCATCACCAAAATAAAACATGAGAGGAAATCAACTGCAAAATGAAAAAGAAACTCTATCCCCCCCCCAAGTCACTAGAACTAGGGTCCCCATTGGAAGATTTCACCTCTATTACGGTTCTAGGGACAACCCAAAATTTGGGATTTTCTTTTACTTTCAATGATAACGGTATACATGAGTACAACACACGGTACAACGAAAGGGTAATTCACCCTAATGGGTGAGTAGGGAATGGTGAAAACCACTGTATTTTTTCCCATCTGTGTATCATTGGGGGGACTTCCCTTCACTCCCTGTCTGGTAGACTCAACAGAAAGTGGGAAGTTGTCTTTTCAATGTGAAGGGAAATCCCTTGTTAGACAGTTGTCAGAAGAACAAGTGTCCCTGTTGGAATATTTCTACTCTATTTCTGTTTTGGTGATCGCTCAAAATTTTGGATTTACCCTTACTGTTATCCCCAGTAAGATTGGACAATTAAAGAAAATTAATATTCCTAATGATGAAACAGACAGAATAAAACCTTGACTTTGGTTCTAACCTTACCAGTCTATCCAAATCTAAAGGTTTTGTTATTAGTTATTTTCATCCTTCTAGTTTAAAAAAATGACAAAAGAGATAGTTTCCCTATACAGTAATGGTTTATACATTAGGGCACATCAAACACAGATCAGCAGATTCTCATTTACCTCCATAGTGCAGTGTGAATGACAGTTCTGAGGCTAGTTTAGACTTTGCACTTTTCTGAATGCAGATGTGTTTGCATTGCAAGCAAAGTTGGTCAAATGCAGCCTTTTACATTCGAACACACAAGTTTGATATGCGTCATGTTCAAATGGAGAAGCCATCGTTTGACAGCAACGCCTGTATACACAAGTCTTAAACTGAGCTGCCATCATGGAATCCTAACACAATATTAGTGTACAGGCAATTACACTTTGCAAACCAGTTATATCACTTTATGGGCCAGATATTGAGTGGGGGTAAAAAACAGCAACAAGCCACACTCTCATGGCAACACAACGATCAAACTTGGTCAGAGAACTTCCGTTATCTTCTCTATATAATGAAACTGCATTCTGTAATTTAGAAATTAACTGTAAACATGGCTGTAGAAATGCTTTGTCCTGGCATCCTTGAAGAGTCATCCTTTTAGGTGCAGGAGCAACATAAGGCACGTTAATTATGGCCCTTATTGCTTTGGCTTGGTCCATACAGTGAATAAGAATGTTCAGTGAATCAGAAGTTTCTTTGGTCTTCGTGTTTACTAGCTGCAATTGGTCAGCTTTCCCCAGGGCTGTCAACAGGCAACACAGATGCATAGCCATGGGTTGACTGTCGTGTGAAAAATGATGCAGCTCTTTTGGGCTTCACTCGTTTAATTTCAGTGCCTGGGGAAAAAAAATAGGTATACATAAAGAAATGACACAAAGCAACGTTTATGCCCACTTGATCAATCGCATACAAGACTTGGAAGTGTTTAGGTTGCTGGTTCCAGTAACCCCCATGGCTTCACATGCTCAAATAAACACATTTATAGCTCAATTGCATGTTTGTTAACATGACATATGACATTTAAAGGCTGACTCCACTTTTGGCAACAGATTTGAGGTTACACCAATATTTAGGGAGTAACATGCAACATGCTGCGAAGCATCCCCCATTGCCACCCTCAACAGCACGCAGGGAGTTCTTCTCCCCCACAGGCATGGTCAATTTTAAATTGGCAGGGCTGTCTTTTATTCACAGAGAACTGTGAACGAATAAATAAACTACAAGTCCAGTCTTCCACTGTGGAACAATTAGTACACTCATAGTCCATTGATACTTTCTCTAACTGAAAGCCCATACAGTGGTACAGGCAGAGAGCTGGAAGAAGAGTCTGCAGGAGCCCAACATTGCACCTGCGATCTACTGATTGTGTGTGCAATGCTTGCAGGCTCCTTTGTAAAAAATAAATAAAAAAAACGCACATTTTTTTTCCCCTGAAAAAATATACTGATTTTGAGTGGTCTGACCCTTTAATACAAATGTTAGGAGCTATGTACATGTTTCTGCATGTGTGTTTTTTTCTTTAATACAGGACATTAGATTTAACAAGTAGACAGACTTTAAAACACATCAAACACCATATATGATCAAAGAATTTAACCAGACCACTATACTAAATATCTTACCATCGTCAACATAATCAATAGTGGTGAGATGCTTGATGCGGTTACACAGAACACTTTCCTGTCTTCGTAGTTTGCTCCGTTTCTCAGTAACCGGTGTGCTCCCAGAAACAGAGTCTGGAGAATGCAAATCTCCACCTTGAGTAAGTTCTATGCAATACTCAATTAAACCACTCATCAGCTCAGCCTGAAAAAAAAAAAAAAAAAAAAAAAAAAAAAGTCTAAAAACTATAGCAGTATTTTCTTTTTTTCCTTAAAGTGGATGTAAACCCTCAGATATACCCAGTGAATTGAACAGCCTCAGATGATATGCAGGGATGAAACAAATCTCCCTACACAAATTTAGCATGTATATTCACTGTCTTCATCTTTATATACTGTTTAGAAAGTGCACATCGTGTTAGGAGATTTTCTCTTCCTGGTTAGCACTGCAGTGAAGCCTAGGCATACATCCAAGACAGCTGATTGGAGGAAAGGCAGGAGCCCCCTCTCCTCATTAGGTACAGACTTTCAGCTCTGTCCCTTAAATCGTCCAGGGCTCTGCTAATCTATTTATAGCTATTAAAAAGGAAAGAATTTAATTTTCTGTTAAAAAAAAAAAAAAAAAAAAAAAGGAAAGAATTTGGGACTTTGTATCTCATATAAAGTCCCATATTTCCCCTTTTCCCTCAATATTATAATCTATTTATAGCATCCTCCTCAACACAAAACTCAGGCTGCTTTTATCATATGTGTCTGAGAACTTTTAAGGAGTTATAAGGCTGATAACAGAAGAATGGGGCAGGAGACAGCTATGGGACATAGTGCTTTGAAGAGAGATAACACTGCAGATATATGTGCCCAGCTCAAATTTCATGAATCTTGAACTTCAATTGATCTCCAGAAAACATTGCCACTAATACAGTCAGAATATCCTCTCATTTAACTGAAACTAAGATTATCATGTGAGAAATACAAAGAATGCCATACCTGGCCAATTGACAATTTTGGGTGCCTGGCTCTAAGTTACAGACTCAGAACCAGCATGAAGCAAATAAAAGTCAAAACAAATATTATATCTCTATATTTGCTTCAGGTCACTGACTGAGAAAGCAGTAAGGGCCAAATCACACTTTTGTGATGCGTTACAGCATTACACATGTAGTGGTGTAGTTGCCACTAGTAACAGACAAACCACCAATTCACCCCACTTATTAATACTGAGGTTAAATAATGTCACATCATCTTCTCTGGGCAAGAAGGACCCACTCTGAATGAATCCTTAAGAAGGCTCTGGTTGCTCGCTGCTACTAGGCCTGCAGCACCTCTCCCCAGAGGCCTAGTAGTTAGAAAGCATTCTTTCGGATGGTGGACTACTGTTCCCAGCCAGCCCAACCCAGCCCTCAGGCCAGATCGATTTGACACAGATCCCCACAGTCTCTCCTCTGATCCAGGACTCCTCATCAGTCACCGTGTAAATGATGAAGTCTTTGCTAATGACCGTGTAGAAGCAAAGTTCCCTCACAGACTTCCTGGCACATTCAGCCCCCCACTGTGGTAACACTCACTGACCTTTCACTGCCCTGAGTCCTTGATGGAGAACTTGACTGGACTATACGTTCGACAGCTTCACCTGCCCCTCTGCTCCAGGAGTTCTTTATCGACCACCGTGTGATGATAAAGACATTGCCAATGACCGTGTAGAGGCAAAGTTCCTTCATAGCTCTCCCTGGGCCTCCTCCTGCGATCGGTACCCCCCCCCCCAAATAGGGTGCCTTCCTGCTGCTACCTTGTATTTCATTCTCCGCTTCACTCAGCCAACATCTCCCCCCCAGTGGCATGTTGCCTAAATTTGATGCCTGTGCTGACAATTCCTAGTAAAAATCTATTACTAGCACCTACCTATTGATAGAGGGTGCTACACACATTAACACAAGTTACGTGCGTCAGCATTACTTTGAAGTGGTACCCCCAAAGCACTGTGGCAATGCAGTTCAACATAACCATGCATAGTGGTATGCTGTGTACAAAAAACATGCAATATGTCTGTATTTTTCACTGTGGTGGTGAGTTGGCAGCCCTTTCATTTGAATAGGCTGCCTGTAAGTAAGGTGTGTTAACGCAACAAACCAGAACAGCAAAAGTGTATATAGTTGCTGAAATGACCATGACAGAAGTACAGTATGGGGGCTGCCATTTGAGTCTCCTAAAGAAAATTTGATTTGCCTGGCTACCCTCTGGCTTAAAAGTAACAAGGTAAAAAAATAAAATAAAAAATATATGATGCAGACTATCTCTAGCATTATCCACCATTTGGCCATTACCTATAACAGACCAAACTCTCCAGCAAGGGACAGCTACATTTATAGATATTCCGTCCCCACTGCTAAATGGCTAGAGTAACTGTTAAATCAACCAGCAGGGGGGCATTTACTGCAGCCAACAGGGTGAAAGGTGAAGGAGACCACCGTCATGGAGAACTGGGAGCTGGCAATCATGCTGTGAAAGAAGGTCTCAAAAAAAGTGCAAAAGCTTGTAGGATCAACTGGTACTTATGAAAACCTTTACTCATACCAATATAAACAAAACTTGCACAACAGCAATGACAACCAGGAGGGGGGCCATTTATACAACTTCTGTAATTGGGATTACACAACTTCTCAAGTACTTTTGAGTCACAGACCCAGAACAATCTGCTGTACATTATGGTTGAAAAGTGTTCGACTTTTAGCTTTGTATACATGTTCATGTTAAACTCAGAGCATTAAAGCCAAAGCACCCCTCAGTCAGACAACAAGCATTTCCAGAAGGAGTTGTCAGCAATGGCAGGTTACATATTTCTCTCATGACAGGTGCACTTAAATTCAAGTAGCATACAATTTCCCACTTGTCAGACTTAACAGAATGGTCAGAGCGCTTCTGAGAGGCAAGCTCATTCCCTGGGTATTGCTCAAACTACATGTAATGCTTCTTTTAAAGCAGAACAAAAAAATGGCACAAATACTTACTTTCCCTCCAAAAGGTCTGACACCTGCGGAGGTGCCTCCCCAGCCCGTTTTCCATGGTTCTTCTAGGTGTGTTTATTTTGACCGATTCAATTGGCTGATGCGGGATTAAGACAATCCCATGCATGCGCAGGAGTTCAATCATTCCCGCACATGGACAGTGTACATTCTGCAGAGGATTGTAAGCAGGCAGTTAAGTGTACTTTATTGCAAATCAGACATTGCATGTCTTTTCTGCAATAAAAAGCCTGCCTCTTAACTATTTTTATATTTAGTTCTGCTTCAAGCTGCAGTGAGGATGACAAAATAGTCAATAACTTATCTGAATGTAATTAGACTGCATTAGGGGCAAGCATTATTAGAGCGCTGGAAATCTTTATCCTGCAGAAACGTAGCCTAGGGCAGTGATGGCGAACCTTGGCACCCCAGATGTTTTGGAGCTACATTTCCCATGAAGCTCAACTACACTACAAAGTGCATGAGCATCATGGGAAATGTAGTTCCAAAACATCTGGGGTGCCAAGGTTCACCATCACTGGCCTAGGGGATAGAAGTTCTTAGAACACCAGGTTATATAGTGTCTTAACCACATTGATACAGAGCATTTTCACCCCCTTCCTGCCCAGGTCATGCAACACTGTACCCAAATTTTTATCATTTTTTTTCCCCCCACAAATAGAGCTTTCTTTTGGTGGTATATAATCACCTCTGCGGGTTTTATTTTTTGCGCTATAAACAAAAGAAGAGCGAAAAGAAAAAAAAAAAACAAAAAAAACACAAAAACACACTATTTTTTACTTTTTGCTATAATAAATATCCCAATTTTAAAAACAAAAAGTTTTTTTTCCTCAGTTTATGCCGATATGTAATTTTCTACATATTTTTTTTTTTTAACCAAAATTGCAATAAGCGTATATTGATTGGTTCGCGCTAAAATGTTATAGCGCCTACAAAATAGGGGATAGTTTTATGGCATTTTTATTTATTTTTTTTTTACTAGTAATGGCAGCGATGCGCGATTTTTATCGTGACTGTGGCATTGTGGCAGACATATCGGACACTTTTGACACTATTTTGGGACCACTGACATTTATACAGCGATCAGTGCTAAAAAAATGTACTGATTACTGTAGAAATGTCACTGGCAGGGAAGGGATTAACACTAGGGGGCGTTTAAGGGGTTAAATGCGTCACCTAGAGAGTGATTCTAACTGTGGGGGGACTGACTTGGGGAGGAGACTGATCAGTGTTCCTATATACTAGGAACACACGATCTGTTTCCTCTCTCCTGACAGGATGTGGATCTGTGTGTTTACACACACAGATCCACGTTCCTGCTCTGTAACGAGCGATCGCCCGGCAGACATCGCTGCTGCTGGGCATGCGCATCTGCTCCTCGGGACCCCTATACCGCTGGGAAGCCGAGGACGTCATGATGCCCGCTTAGGATGGGGGATTCCATCTGCGGACGTCATATGACAACGGGCGGGTAGGGAAGTGGTTAAAAAAAAGTATTCACACCCCTTATAATTTTACACATTTTGTCATGTTACAATCAAAAGCATAACTATTTCTTTATCGTACATCATGGGACACAGAGCACCATAATAATGACTATCTGGGTTATATGCTACCTTTAGATGATTGGACATTGGCAACCAATAGTAAGAAGGTTCCTCCCATATAACCCCTCCCACACGGGAAGTACCTTAGTTTTTTTGCCAATGTCTTGAAGGTGATGGTCATGGCTGTTGAAGCTCTTCAAATTCTTCAATGATGTCCCAGTGAGGATGTTATAATCGGATCCATTCAGATGGCAAGAAAGCTAAAGTGGATGGTACCCGAGCCTCGGTTCAAGAACAAGGTTTTGCCTGTAATGTGTCCTTTATGGCGCTGGACTCTTGTTAATGGTATTCCTAGTCTATGACTTGCCCGAGGGAACCAGAAGGGTGCCCTACAGGTCCAAGGGTATGGACCCCAAATAAAGGGGGACCCGGTCCTTGAAAGTCCTCAGAGGCGCTACCCACCGTGATGGAGGAAGATTGGGCCTGTCTCAGGCCCTGCAGTGTGGACCGGTGAGTACTCCCTCTGGGATGCCTAAAAAAGCTGCTGTTCCCTCTAGATCATGTTACTGTGTGTGGTAGAGGTCCTAATTTATGTGCACCTTGTGTCCCACTGTGTCTGAGGTTACAGAAGACAGCCGGTGGTGTGCACTTATGCGGGCATATTCTGCGGGCGTGCACGTGTGCCGCGGGTGTGCGCATGCGCTGCGGGGGGTCCCGTGTCGGCGTGCATACCGCACATGCGCGGTGATGCCAGTTGTTGGCATCAGTTAATGGGCTCATAAGAGCCAGGACTCCTGGAGCGCGCGGTTGGGACACAGAAGTCTGGGGAACCGTTTCTAGAAGTATTTACTATAGGGTCTGGAAGTCATACATTTTCTGGTGCGAGAGGAGAAGATCATCTAAAAGGTAGCATATAACCCAGATAGAGCACCATAATAATGACTATCTGGGTTATATGCTACCTTTAGATGATTGGACACTGGCAACCGATAGTAAGAAGGTTCCTCCCATATAACCCCTCCCACACGGGAAGTACCTTAGTTTTGTAGCAAGCAATGCAGACCCCAGAAAAGAAGGGAGGGACCTCTGTGTCCCGTGATGTACTCCAAGAAAAGGATTTTACAGGTAAGCTGTTTTAAAAATCCATTTTTTATTGGGATTTTATGCGGTAGATCAACACAAAGTGGCACATAATTGTGAAGTGGAAGGAAAATGATAAATGGTTTTCAAAATGTTTTACAAATAAAGATCTGAAAGTGTGGTGTGCATTTGTATTCAGCCCCCTTTACTCAGATATTCTTAACTAAAATCTAATTGAACCAATTGCCTTCAGAAGTCACCCAATTAGTAAATAGTCCACCTGTGTGTAATTAAATCTCAGTATAAATATAGCTGTACTGTGAAGCCCTCAGAGGTTTGTTAGAGAACCTTAGTGAACAAAAAGCATGAAGAAGGCCAATGAACACACCAGACAGGTCAGGGATAAAAGTTGTGAAGTTTAAAGCAGGGTTAAGTTTTTTTTTTTAAATATCCCAAGCTTTGAACATCTCACGGAGCACTGTTCAATCCATCATTCAAAAATGTAAAGAGTATGGCACAACTGCAAACCTACCAAGACATGGCCATCCACCTAAACTGATAGGCCGGGTAAGGAGAGCATTAATCAGAGAAGCAGCCAAGAGGCCCATGGTAACTCTGTAGGAGTACAGAGATCCACAGCTCAGGTGGGAGAATCTGTCCACAGGACAACTATTAGTCGTGTACTCCACAGCCTTCATGCAAGAGTGGCAAGAAGAAAGCCATTGTTAAAAGAAAGCCATAAGAAGTCCCATTTGCAGTTTGCAAGAGGCCATGTGGGGGACACAGAAAAACACGTGGAAGAAGGTGCCCTGGTCAGATGAGACCAAAATTTTACTTTTTGGCCTAAAAGAAAAACGATGTGTGGCAGAAAACTAACACTGCACATCACCCTGAACACCCCATCCCCACCATGAAACATGGTGGTGGCAGCATCATGTTATGGGGATGCTTTTCCTCATCAGGGACAGCAAAGTTGGACAGAGTTGATGGGAAGATGGATGGAGCCAGGGCAAGCTTAGAAGAAAACCTGTTAGAGTCTGCAAAAGACTTGAGACTGGGGTGGAGGTTCACCTTCCAGCAGAGCAACGACCCTAAACATACAGCGAGAGCTACAATGGAATGGTTTAGATCGAAGCATATTCATATGTTACAATGGCCCAGTCAAATTCCAGACCTAAATCCAATTGAGAATCTGTGGCAAGACTTGAAAATTGCTGTTTACAGACGCTCTCCATCCAATCTGACAGAGCTTGAGCTATTTTGCAAAGAAGAATGGGCAAAAGATTTAATTCTCTAGATGTGCAAAGCTGGAAGAGACATACTTAAAAAGACTTTCAGCTGTAATTGCAGCAAAAGGTGGTTCTACAAAGTATTGACTCAGGGGGGCTGAATACAAGTGCACACCACACTTCATATATTTGTAAAAGATTTTGAAAACCATTTATCATTTTCCTTCCACTTCACAATTATGTACCACTGTGTGTTGGTCTATCACATAAAATTCCAATAAAATACATTTACATTTTTGGTTGTAACATGACAAAACATGGAAAATTAAGGGGTATGAATACTTTTTAAAGGCACTCTAGGCAAAGAAAGTACTTTACACAACAAGTTGACTTCTTTTTCACATGTTAAACCAAGACATCTTGGCAAATAAATTGTCCCTGTATGTATTTGCAGGTTGCATTTTCCTGAAATACACATTTAAAAAGGTTTTTTACTTTGGCTACAGCATATATTTTCAGGAGAAGCAACAGATTCAGAAGTCTTCTGTGACAATTGCATAGTATATGTAAAATGGCATGCGCAATTTCAAGCCTGGTTGGAGATTTCCAACAATGATAAAAAATCTCTTGCAAATAAAACTATCATGCTCTCTCCTTTTGCAACAGGAAACAAACATTAACTACATACACTGAGCCCCTTAAAAGGTTCTGTCTGATGCATGTAGGGGGTATAAGCAACCTTCTGTTGTGGGTAATGTGAGGATGCTGAACTCACACTATACAGTATATAAGCGGGCAGGTGGATCTCCTCTGTTATTTATTATCTGGCAATGTTTTTTGATGTACAGTATATGCATTAAAAGGTACTTCAGTTTCTTCCGCTGAAAATGTATTACATGCTTTTATATTGATCACTTCTGGGTAGCTTAACAAGGAGATACAATATAAATGACTAAATTATTTCTGGAATGTCACCTGTTTGGAGTATATTTTTAGCAACTTGTTAACCGGTGTTCCTTCGTTATCACCATCAAACTCCAGCCATAAAATATGCTCGTCCCTATCTGGATATGTGTGATCCCAGGACAGCTCTGAAAACTTCAAACTTATTAAGACATGCTGTAAAAAGAAAACAAATAGGAAGAGGTTTTGTGAAACTGATCAAATCAAAAATAAAGCAATGACAGAGGTTTGAAATGTACATAATGTATGGATAGAAATAAAAGTTATTTAAATTGAATAACTACAATGGTTATTATGCTTGATAAAAAAAAAAAAAAAAAAAAAGTGTCAGTGTATTAGGCTGGATTCACACCTATGAATTTTGTGTGCTTTTTGCATTTTGCAGATTTGCACTACAGATCGTGTTCCATAGAATACAATGTTAAATGGACTCTAGTGCAAATCTGCAAAATGCAAAAAGAACTAAAACTGCATAGGTGTGAATCCAGCCTTACTTTTACACATATGAATGACTGGTTATTTCATCAAAATTCGTAGAGCTCGCACCATAATAAAAAGTGCAAGTGCACCCAATATTGATTATCCTAATTTCAGTAAGATGCACACATGCTGAATCATCCAACAGCTTCATATACCTTTCAGGGACATTAGGGGAGCAATCGCTATACATAAAGTATAAAGTTCAGCTGTGGCCATTGCAAGGGGATAGATAGAGAATATATATATATATATATATATATATATATATATATATATATATATATATATATATATATATATTTATTACACACACACACACACACACACAAACACAATTGTGCTCATAAGTTTATATACCCTGACAGAATTTATGATTTCTTGGCCATTTTTTCAGAGAATATGAATGGTAACACAAACTTTTTTCATTCACTCATGGTTAGTGTTTGGCTGAAGCCATTAATTATCAATCAACTGTGTTTACTCTTTAAATCATAATGACAGCAGAAACTACCCAAATGACCCTGATCAAAAGTTTACATACCCTGGTGATTTTGGCCTAATAACATGCACACAAGTTGACACAAAGGAGTTTGAATGGCTATTAAAAAGGTAACCATCCTCACCTGTGATCTGTCTGTTTGTGATTAGTGTGTGTGTGTATGAGGCCAGGTTCACACTGGTGCGACACGACAGCTGTCCTACTTTGGATCAGACTTTGCCCCGCGACTTAAAGCCGACATACGTCAGACTTTCAATGAACGGGGATCCGGCCACCAATACCAGGCACTGTGTTTGGTATGAATCTTGAGGGGGAACTCCACGCCAAATTTTAAATAAAAAACCGGCATGGGTTCCCCCTCCAAGAGCATACCAGGCCCTGCCCGGCAGGTCAGGAAAAGGGGTGGGGACGAGCGAGCGCCCGTCCCCTTCCTGAACCGTACCAAGCCGCATGCCCTCAACATGGGGGGGGGGGGGTGGGTGCTTTGGGGCAGGGGGGCACCCTGTGGCCCCCCCCCCACAACAAAGCACCTTGTCCCCATGTTGATGAGGACAAGGGCCTCTTCCCGACAACCCTGGCCGTTGGTTTTCAGGGTCTGTGGGTGGGGGGCTTATCAGAATCCGGGAGCCCCCTTTAATAAGGGGGCCCCCAGATCCCGGCCCCCCACCCTATGTGAATGAGTATGCCTACACATTCACCTAGGAAAAAAAAGTGTCAAAAAAAAAAAAAAAAAAAAAAAAAAAACACACTACACAGGCTTTTAAAATAATTTATTAGGCAGCTCCGGGGGGGGGGGTCTCCGGTTCTACTCCCGATCTCCGGTATCTTCTGCCGGGCTCCTCCGCTATCTTCTGCTCTTTTGCCGGCTCTTTTGCTACCGGTGGCCCGGTCTTCTCCGCCGTCTTCTTCCGATGTTGACACGACGCTCTCTCCCACTGTAATGCCGTGTGCGTGGTCCGCAACGACTTATACTCGACTCACGACTCACCGGGTGACCCCGCCCCTTATGACGTCACGGTCCCATCATGCCCCGGGACTGACGTCATAAGGGGTGGGGTCACTGGGTGACCACACCCTGTCCCTATATAAGTCGTTGCGGACCGCACACACGGCATTACAGTGGGAGAGAGCGTTGTGTCAACATCAGAAGAAGAGAAGAGGGAAGAAGACGGCGGAGCAAAAGAGCCGGAAAAAGAGCAGAATATAGCGGCACCTGTCTAGTGTGTTTTTTTTAATTGACACTTTTTTTCCCCTAGGTGAATGGGTAGGGGTACGATGTACCCCATACTCATTCACATAGGGTGGGGGGCCGGGATCTGGGGGCCCCCTTATTAAAGGGAGCTCCTGGATTCCGATAAGCCCCCCGCCCGCAAACCCCGACAACCAACGGCCAGGGTTGTCGGGAAGAGGCCCTTGTCCTCATCAACATGGGGACAAGGTGCTTTGGGGTGGGGGGGCCGCAGGGCTCCCCCCTGCCCCAAAGCACCCAACCCCCCCATGTTGAGGGCATGCGGCCTGGTACGGTTTAGGAGGGGGGCGCTCGCCCCCACCCCTTTTCCTGACCGGCCGGGCTGCGTGCTCAGATAAGGGTCTGGTATGGATTTGGGGGTGACCCCCACGCCGTTTTTTTCGGCGTAGGGGGTTCCCCTTAAAATCCATACCAGACCCAAGGGCCTGGTATGCTCTTGGAGGGGGAACCCATGCCGGTTTATTTAAAATTTGGTGCAGAGTTCCCCCTCAAGATCATCTGAGCACAAGTCGCATGCCAAAGTCGGATCATGCGAGACAGTGGGCTGAAGTAGGATCAAAGTCGGACCAAAGTAGTACAGGGAGCATTTTCAAAGTCGGACCGACTTGTGTCGGAACAGTTAGGACGGCTCCCATAGGGAAACATTGATTTTCACACGTCATGCGACATGAACTCCCAATGCCGGAGCGTTTGTCGCACTAGTGTGAACCCAGCCTAAGGCTGCATTCACACCTGAGCGTAGCGTTTGAGCGTTTCTTCTGGCGTTTTGTCGCGTGGTTTTTCGGGCATATTTGCACGTTTCCATGCAGCGTTGTCCGGCGTTTTTGAGCTTTGCCATTTTTTTTATTAGCCAATAGGAAAAATTATCATCATCTGTTTCATCATTTGTTGCTATATTGTTGGATTCTGTCATCTGCTTCCTGCTCCAAAATCGCCCAAACCTGCCCAATTCGCGAGACAAAAAAGGGGTTCAGAACTTGTTTGCGCTTCAGGCATGTGAACCATCTCCACAGAGAATAATGGATTTTTTGCCCTCAAGCGTTTTGTAGCTTGAGGATTCAAGCTACAAAACGCTGAGGTGTGAATGGGCTCTCCTGTATTTTCTGCTAGAAATTCACTTAGAACCCCCAAACATTATATATATATATATATATATATATATATATATATATATATATATATATATATATATATATATATATATATATATATATATATATATATATATATATATATATATATATATATATATATATTTTTAGCAGAGACCCTAGGGAATAAAATAGCGGTTGTTGCAATATTTTATGTCACACGGTATTTGCGCAGCGGTCTTTCAAACGCAATTTAAAAAAAAAAAAATACACTAATGAATTACAAACAAAACTAAGCAGTAAAGTTAGCCCATTTTTTTTCATCCAAAAGTTTTGATTACCTGTTTTTGTGTATTTAATATTTAAGATATAGTTTTTTTGATATCTAAATTATACATACAAGTGAACTGATTGGAGGTTTGTTTAGTTTAATAAATGTTTAAATGTAAAAAATGTTCTGTATCATGTATAACTTAAGGCTGCTTTCACACTGGAGTGGGCATGCGTTGACAGTAAAACACTGCTAGTTTTAGCGGCGCTTTACCGTCGTTTTAGCGGCGCTATTCGGCTGCTAGCGGGGAGCTTATAACCCAGCTAGCGGCCGAGGAAGGGGTTAAATGCGCCCGTGAAGCGCCACAGTCGAAATGCTTTGCAGGCGCTTCGGCAGCAGTGCGCATTCATTTCAATGGGCAGGAGTGGTGGAGCAGTGGTATACACCGCTCCAAAGATGTTGCTTGCAGGACTTTTTTTTTTTTTTTTTTTAACATCCTGCCAGCGCATCGCCTCTGTGTGAAAGCACTCTGGCTTTCACACAGACTGCAGTGGAGCAGGCACTTTACAGGCGCTATTTTTAGCCCAAAAGAGCTTGAAAAACGCCCCAGTGTGAAAGGGGTCTATGTATCGGCCATCAACCACCGCGATTTCTAAATATCGGCATCAGCCAGAGAAAAACCCATATCAGTCGACCTCTAATAAGGAGGCACTTGAAAAAAGATGGGCTGCATGGTCGAGTCACCATAAGAAAGCCAATACTACGCAATTTCCACAAAGTATCCCACTTACAGTACAGCAAACAGCACAGAGACAAGCCTCAAACCTTCTGGCACAAAGTCATTTGGAGTGATGAGACCAAAACTGAGCTTTTTGGCCACAACCATAAACGCTACATTTGGAGAGGAGTCAACAATGCCTATGATGAAAGGTACAGAGGTGGATCGCTGATGTTTTGGGGATGTGTGAGCTACAAAGGCACAGAAAATTTGGTCAAAATTGATGGCAAGATAAATGTAGTATGTTATCAAAAAGTACTGGAGGAACATTTGCATTACTCAGCCAGGGCCGTACTTATACATTCCACCATGACAATGATCCAAAACACAAGGCCAAGTCAACCTGTCATTGGCTACAGCAGAATAAAGTGAAGGTTCTGGAGTGGCCATCTCAGTCTCCTGACCTCAATATTATTGAGCCAGTCTGGGGAGATCTCAAATGTGCAGTTCATGCAAGACAGCCCAATAATTTACAGGAGCTGGAGGCTTTTTGCCAAGAGGAATGGGCAGCTTTACCAACTGAGAAGATAAAGAGCCTCATCCACAAATAAAACAAACAAAAAGACTTCAAGCTGTCATTGATGTTAAAGAGGGCAATACACGGTATTAAGAACTGGGGTATGTAAACTTTTGATCAGGGTCATTTGGGTAGTTTCTGCTGTCGTTATGATTTAAAAAGAGTACACAGTTGACTGATAATAAATGGCTTCAGCCAAACACTAACCATGAGTGAAAGAAAAGTTTTCGTGTTATCATTCATAGTCTCTGAAAAATGTCCAAGAAATCATAAGTTTACATACCCTGGCAGAATTTAGGAGCACAACTAATATATATATATATATATATATATATATATATATATATATATATATATATATATATATATATATATATATATATATATATATATATATATATATATATATATATATATATATTTAATTACACACACACATACATACAACACATACATACAGTGGGGACGGAAAGTATTCATTCCCCCTTAAATGTTTCACTCTTTGTTATATTGCAGTCATTTGCTAAAATCATTTAAGTTCATTTTTTTCCTCATTAATGTACACACAGCACCCCATATTGACAGAAAATCACAGAATTGTTGACATTTTTGCAGATTTAGAAAAAAGAAAAAAAAACTGAAATATCACATGGTCCTAAGTATTCAGACTCTTTTCTCAGTATTTAGTAGAAGCACCCTTTTGATCTAATACAGCCATGAGTCTTTTTGGGAAAGATGCAACAAGTTTTTCACACCTGGATTTGGGGATCCTCTGCCATTCCTCCTTGCAGATCCTCTCCAGTTCTGTCAGGTTGGATGGTAAACGTTGGTGGACAGCCATTTTTAGAGATGCTCAATTGGTTTAAGTCAGGGCTCTGGCTGGGCCATTCAAGAACAGTCACGGAGTTGTTGTGAAGCCACTCCTTTGTTATTTTAGCTGTGTGCTTAGGGTCATTATCTTGTTGGAAGGTAAACCTTCGGCCCAGTCTTAAGTCCTGAGCACTCTGGAGAAGGTTTTAGTCCAGGATATCCCTGTACTTGACCGCATTCATCTTTCCCTCGATTGCAACCAGTCGTCCTGTCCCTGCAGCTGAAAAAGCACCCCCACAGCTTGATGCTGCCACCACCATGCTTCACTGTTGGGACTGTATTGGACAGGTGATGAGCGGTGCCTGGTTTTCTCCACACATACCGCTTAGACTTAAGGCCAAAAAGTTCTATCTTTGTCTCATCAGACCAAAGAATCTTATTTCTCATCATCTTGGAGTCCTTCAGGTGTTTTTTTTAGCAAATTCCATGCAGGCTTTCATATGTCTTGCACTGAGGAGAGGCTTCCGTCGGGCCACTCTGCCATAAAGCCCCGACTGGTGGAGGGCTGCAGTGATGGTTGACTTTCTACAACTTTCTCCCATCTCCCGACTGCATCTCTGGAGCTCAGCCACAGTGATCTTTGGGTTCTTCTTTACCTCTCTCACCAAGGCTCTTCTCCCCCCGATAGCTCAGTTTGGCCAAACGGCCAGCTCTAGGAAGGGTTCTGGTTGTCCCAAACGTCTTCCATTTAAGGATTATGGAGGCCACTGTGCTCTTAGGAACCCTAAGTGCAGCAGAAATTTTTTTGTAACCTTGGCCAGATCTGTGCCTTGCCACAATTCTGTCTCTGAGCTCTTCAGGCAGTTCCTTTGACCTCATGATTCTCATTTGCTCTGACATGCACTGAGCTGTAAGGTTTTATATAGACAGGTGTGTGGCTTTCCTAATCAAGTCCAATCAGTATAATCAAACACAGCTGGATTCAAATGAAGGTGTAGAACCATCTCAAGGATGATCAGAAGAAATGGACAGCACCTGAGTTAAATATATGAGCGTCACAGCAAAGGGTCTGAATACTTAGGACCATGTGATATTTCAGTTTTTCTTTTTTGATAAATTTGCAAAAATGTCAACAATTCTGTGTTTTTCTGTCAATAATAGGTGCTGTGTGTACATTAATGAGGAAAAAAAATGAACTTAAATGATTTTAGCAAATGGCTGCAATATAACAAAGAGTGAAAAATTTAAGGGGGTCTGAAAACTTTCTGTCCCGTGTGTGTGTGTGTGTGTGTGTGTGTGTGTGTGTGTGTGTGTGCGCGCGATTTCCAAGTCTTGTATCAAAATGTTGTGAAATGTCAGGAGGTGATTCAGCAGAAAAATTAGGATTTTTGGTTTACTCGTAAAATTATTTTCTCAATCATATATCACAGGACACAGAGGACTTCATATTCATGACTACATGGGATGTCCCATAGCACTGAATATGAGGGGGTGTGTAAAACAGTAACAAGACCAACATGCCCACAACCAGAACAGGGGGAAACCCCACTACAAAACCACCAGCAAAACCACCAGCACAAAAGAGCAGACCAGGTAGCAGCCTTACAAAATGTGAAAAGAAGCTTAATGCTGACACATTTAGGAAGCCTTGACTGGGAAAGGGGGGACCTTGCCCTTGACACCATAGAACTGAGAAATTAGCAGATGAATCCACATAGAAATAATGGATCCTTTGTTAAAAAAAAAAAAAAGAAATTGTGGATCCAGAAGAAGCCTGACCCTTACAAGGACCCTCAGGCAGAAGATCAGCCAAGTAATCAGACTCTAAAACAAAGCTTTAAACTGCAGACAAACTATAACAGCTAGATCAACATCCAAAGAGTAAAGCACCTTCTAATTGGGTTGCTTAGTATTAGGACAATAGGCCTCAAGTCAACACCCCCTTATCCAAGTGAAGAACCAGGAAAGGATCCTTGCAGGAAAGTGCAGCCAACTCAAAAGACCCTGTGAGCTGAGAAGTCTGCAAAAACAGACAAGACCAAGTTACAAGGTCCCACAGAGACAAGCAGGGCCGCACAGGCAGAACAATCCATTTGCCACCCTGCACAAAAGCTTTCACCAAGGAATGAGACGTAATAGGTCTCTGAAACAGAACACACCAGGCTGAGATACATCCCTTAAATGATACCTATTAGTTAGAGACATCTCCACACTGGGCTGGAGAAAAGCCAAAATGTGTCCTATGATACATCAGTGATGCAACTTACACCAGGCGACAAGGGTTTCAATGTAAAGCACTACACCTTCCTAGAAGTTGACTTTCTTGTGCGGAGGTGAGTAGGGATTACAGAGTCAGAAACATCCCTGTCCCTCAAGAATTGGGTTTCAATAGCCATTCCGTCAAAGTTAGCGACTGTAAAGCAAGATGGAAGATCAGACCCTGTAACAGCAAATCTAGACAATCTGGAAGAGTCCATGGCTCATCTGCCATGAGATTTACAATATTTGCATTTTACAATCTTCTTGGCCAAGCAGGTCCTGTTGGAATCATCAAAATGTCCTCCACCTTTATCCGCAGGAACACTGTAATAAAGGGATAGCATACATCAGGGAAAACTGGTCCCAAGGGATCACCAGAGCATCTACTGCAAACGTCTGAGGATCTCATGTTCAAACCTGTCCAGTTTGTTGTTGAATCTGGAAACCAGGGGATCCACATATTGGGTCATCCACTGCAAAAAAAAATCTCTGAACACCAGTGGGTGAAGGGATTCATATGTGGATGGCTTAGAAAGTCTGCCTGAAATTTTTCCACACTAGGAAACTGAACATTGGAGATAGCCAGAAGGTGAAGTTCTGCCCAAGGAAAGATCAGGACTGCTTTTTCTGGAGCAGTGTGACTTTGTCCCTTCTTGAGGGTTGATGTATGCCACAGCTATGGCATCACTTGACTGCACACTGATGGGAGATTCTGAAGGCAGACACAGCAATGTAGGAGGGCCAACCAAATCACCCAAAAGTTCCAGGCCGTTGATCAGCAATTTACAACAGCCACCTTCTTTGAACCAACAGATTCTCCCTAACGCCTCACCAGCCCAACAGGGTCTTCGAATACATCGAAAGGAAGGTAGCCAACATCTGCGTAGATATCCAAAACTGCACATTTGACCTGTTTTTCGGAATCAGATGCATTAACAGATCCAAGGACTTCTGAAGTTTTCCATACTGACAGGATATTGAGCTGAAGAACTCTGAAGTGAAACTTAGCATGGTGACCCACTGAAGGCTGCTACCTTCTTCCCCAACACATTTATGCAGGCCCAAAATCAAGGAACATTCCAAGGACCTTAGGTACTCCACTTGGGATCAAAGAGACATGGATTTCTCCTGTGCTGTGTTGAGGACTAAGCCATAGTACTCATGTGTGTTAGAACCAAGAACTTGTACAGTCTGTTGGACATTGGACATCATTTACTAGCATCCTAGAGAAGCAGGTCATCCACATACAACACACAATGGGCATACCCTGGGTCCTCTACAACCCTAAAACTGGAGCCAACGCCTTGGTAAACACTCTGAAAGCCATGGACAGGCTGAAAAACAAAGTAACAAACTGGTAGTGGAGATCCTCCATGGCAAATCGCAAAAATTGTTGGCGAAACTGGAAAAAAAAAAAAAAAAAAAAAAAAAAAAAAAAAAGAGATGTGGGTAGGCATCCTTAATATCTACTCGCTCCAGGAAATCCTGATAATGAAGTGAAGCAGTCACTGTACTTAAGAAATTGACACCCTTCAGGTCCAGAATAGGCAGGATGTCTCCATCTGACTGGGGAACTGCAAACAGGGTGGAATAGAAGCTGTGAAACCTCTGCCCCTCCAGTATGGGTGTGATGACTGCCTGAGACAGCATCCTTTCCAGAGCTGCAAAGAAAACCACTTTTTTGGGGCTCCAAAGAAACCCTTGCGCATATAAAACATTGATAGAGATAGATGATAGAGATGATAGACATATTTTTAGTAGAGACCATAGAGAATAAAATGGCGGTTGTTGCAATATTTTATGTCACACTCCGTTTGTGCAGCGGTCTTTCAAACACAAAAACAGAGTTAGGTACCTGGTAACTCCTCTTCTAGGATATCTTCCAGGGCAACATCTGAGCAATAGGGCTCCTCCCACCTAAAACAGGAAATACATTATCCACCATTTTAAAAAGCTGTCAAATACCTCAGAGTCTCAGTAATATAAAAAGTACCGAAGGAACAACAGGCAAATATACACCATCATTTCATAAAACTTCTTCCTAAAAAATAACTAGGGACGGGTATGAGTGCTGCCCTGGAAGACTTCCTAGAAAAATAGTTACCAGGTACCTAACTTTGTTTTCTCAAGTCATCTTCTAGGGCAGCATCTGAGAGGATTTAGCAAGGAATACTACTGGGGGGGGGGGGGCAGTCTACAGCCCAAAGGACCTTTCTACTGAAAGATTGGTCTTGGCTGGACAGGAAATCTATCCTATAATGATTTGTAAGGATTCCGAAGCCCAATCAGGTTGCCACCTGGCACATCTGGTCTGGCGTAGCTCCTGCTTTCTCCACATAAAAGATGACCAAGTCCTGGTAGAATGGGCTGTGATTCCCTTTGGTGGTACCTGGTTGAGATTGGTAGATGTAAGGGATGCTAGTCTGATATAACTGCCAGCTTTGAAGCTATTGAGGCGAACCCCTTCCTCTGCCCATACGGATGTCAAAGATTTGTGAAATTACCTCTGACTCCACTGAGAGGTTCTACATATAAATATGAAGAGCAGCAGGGAATCCCTAAATTAAATAAGTTTTAGGAATCGTACTGAAATCAATTCATTTGTGGGCTATGGAAATAATGCTCCACACACTGAAAGACAGTAGGAAACAAAACCACCTACAGAGGTGATCAGAATGCCTCCCTCGACAGTGGCCCCCCCAAAAAGAAAAAAAAAAAAAATTGCTGCAATGCCGTTCGGCTTGCCAAGTGTCGCAGGCCCCGGAACTACCCAGGCACCATCCAATGAGCACAAAAACAAAAAGTGTAGCGCTATAAAATAATGGGCTATAAGCCCAAATGGTATCTGAAAAATTGCAAACAGTGAATTTTTCAGATGCCATTTGGGCTTACAGCCCATTATTTTATAGCGCTACCCTTTTTGTTCTTTTTTACCATTTATCTAATTTGGTGTCAGCTGCTTAGAATTGGGGGTAGCGCAAAGTTATTTGCCACTACCATCCATTGAGCAGCCAATCAGGCACTGTAAGCACGGGGACGCTGCCTTCTATCCCTGGTTGGGACTGAAAATTGCTAAGAGATCACCCATACCTGCGTTGGAGTGAGCTACTGTAAGGACTATAGAGACTGGATAGTAGATTTCCATGATACCTAGACCATACATTTTCCCTACAACTCCTGATGTGTCCAAATAGTTACTTAAAATACGGAACAATAACGCCCCTAACTATCCGTGTAGAAAGGGGTGACCAGGTAAGCGGTCTGGTCACCAAAGCAAGAAATACACAGGAATTGCTAGACTGACAATCAGTTACTACGCATATGAGCAATATGTGAGGACAAATCATACAGTACATTCTTGTATACGCAATATAACTGTCCCCTCATCTAAATGCAAATGTCAGGTGTTCTTCCTGTGTATTAAGGCTGAGTCCTCCACAAGGACTCTGGTGCTAGTTGTGATACTGCTGTGAGTAGAGTTAGGTATGATCCCTGCTTAAAGATACTGATTTTGTAGCTATAACAGGATAAACCATCCATGTTGACTGTTACACCACGTTCTGTTAAAGTGAAACTTTAGTCCGAAACCAAGTCCTGCCAGATCACTTTAGGCCGGCCCCCTCTGCAGGCATAGCTGTGCAAAATCCAGTCCATTTTATGCATTTTTTGGTACTACAGTGTTTGTAGTCTGATCTGCTGACAGTCCTAAAGCAGAATTGAACCATATTATCATTTACAGCCAAGGAAGCTGCTTCTGTCTGATCTGCAACTTCCATGGTGCTGTACATGCGATCAGTCATGTCACCAGCCATTTGATGTTTGGTTGATGCAGCAAGCAAATGTGACAGTAATCCAGGCATTCCAGGAATGTAACTTTTTTAGAAAAACTTAAAAATCAATAGTATTATTTCCCCTTTATGATTCACTTCTGCTCAGGGGCAATACACAAAGATATATATTGATTATGTTTGAATATAGTGCCATAACAACCAAAGCCAGTTATAAGGTCCGAGTGATGGCAATGATGGAAGCCTGAAACACTGCCTATAAACTCTGCACATAAAATGCGCTGCAGAGTATTATGCTTTTGGAGGTGATAGGAGATATACCATATTCCCTCGATGCTAGAGGACTGGAATTATGTCCTATAAAGCTACCAGTGTCAGGACCAGGGAGTATGTCTGGTATTTGCCTGAATGTGTGGGATTTGATTGTCTGTTAGATCAGTGGTTCTCAACCCTGTCCTCAAGTATCCCCAACAGGCTATGTTTTGGGAATTTCTCTTAGATAAAATCGCTGTCCAAAATACGAAGACATTGACTTTGATTTAAAGCACCTGTGCAAGATAAAGGAAAACCTGCAAACATGGCCTGTTGGAGGTACTCGAGGACAGGGTTGAGACCAACTGTGCTAGATGAAGCACCAGGAGGTAGTGCTCCTGGGAAATCCATATACAACTGGATTATAATCAAAGAGATACATGTATAAAGAGCTGACTAGTGCTCAATCATGTCGCACCTTCTGCAACGAAGCCTATTTCCTACAGAAGGTATTTAGAAATTTCAATATATATATATATATATATATATATATATATATATATATATATATATATATATATATATATATATATATATATATATATATATATATAGTTTGGGGGTTCTAAGTGAATTTCTAGCAGAAAATACAGGAGAGCCCATTCACACCTCAGCGTTTTGTAGCTTGAATCCTCAAGCTACAAAACGCTTGAGGGCAAAAAATCCATTATTCTCTGTGGAGATGGTTCACATTTCCACTCAGTCGCCTGAAGCGCAAACAAGTTCTGAATCCCTTTTTTGTCGCGCAAATTGGGCAGGTTTGGGCGTTTTTGGAGCAGGAAGCAGATGACAAAATCCAACAACATAGCAACAAATGATGAAACGGATGATAATTTTTCCTATTGGCTAATAAAAAAAATGGCAAAGCTCAAAAACCCCGGACAACGCTGCATGGAAATATATATATATATATTTATTTTTTGTGAACTCCTTATATAATAATAATAATAATAATAAAAAAAGAAAAAGTACCTTGGTCAGGCTCCTGCCCAGAGGTCTGATCCCCAAACCATGCACACACGCACACAAACACACGTCTATGTATAAAGACAGCCATATTGCCGATTGCATATAGTCCGAGTTAAAACAGTAGGCATATCTAATATTAAAAACCTCCCAAATCATGGGGCCACTTACAGCTGAGGCCTGTGCAGCAAGTAGATTGTTAGAAGTATCAAATAAAACAGTCACAGATAGTATTTGAAAAAAGCATTGATCTGCGACAAAGAGCCATCCGAGAAACCCTACATTTTTTGGTATGGTAACTAGTATTGTGTCAATTTCAACTAATTGACTTCTATGTAAGGTAGAAAATTAACTTTTTTTACCTGATTTTGTAGCAGCGATTTCAGTTTTAAATTTCTAAAAGGCTCAGTCCACGCAGTATTGCTATCTTGCTTTAAAAATCAATATGTTCCTAATTGTACATCACCAGACACAGAGTTCATATTTTTGACTACTTGTGTTATTCTGCCACCTCCAGGTGAATGGGCACTGGCCAAAAACCTCTCCCAGCTCAACTAAGCCTCAGTTGGGGCGGAGGAGGGCTTTATCTGGATTGGTCACTACAACTAGTAGACCAAGAGGAACTGTACCTGGACCCCATATACAAGAGTGAAAGGACCTGTAAAGTAGAGCTGCATGATTCTGGATAAAATGAGAATCACAATTTTTCTGCTTAGAATAAAGATCACAATTCTTGCAGCATAACATCTTTCACATTATACAAAACAATTGGGCTAACTTTACTGTTTAGTTTTCTTTTTTTTCATTGAAGTGTATTTTTCGTCTTCCAGGGCAACATCTGAGAGATAGGGCTCCACCTAAAACAGGAACCGCATCATTCACCATTTTAAAAAGCCGTTGCATACCTCAGAGCCTCAGTTCTTGTGTCTCCTCAGGACCAACAAGATCAGCACACAGTTTTTTTTTCTCTCCAGTCCCTGTGCTAAGTTGCAGGGGACTCACTGTCCAGTCATCTTCAGTTGCCTGTGAGGGGGTCTGTGTTCACGTGATTCCATGGTCATGCATAAGACAGCCTGCTATTCACAATGGGCTGTCCTTTGTGCGTTTGTCCCCTCAAAAAAAAAAAAAAAAGCTCCTACTCCTTTCTGGGCGAAAAGCTTCATGTGATTTTTAAAGGCGTGTTTTGCAGCAATTGCAGCAGGATTCTGACACGATTGACAACAATTTGGGGTGCCATTTAGAATGAATGGCACCCAAAATGCACATTGTGCATTTTGTAGCAATTGCCATGTGAACTGGAATCACCAAGTGTGAATGGGGCCTAATTGTATCTTGCGCCCAGTTCTGGTATCAGTCCCTTCATCTATAAATTAGGGCTCCTTTACACTCTAAAATAAATACAAAAAAAAAAAAAAAGACTCCCGGCTTCCACATGAGTTAAAGTTCAGCCTAAAACTAAAATCTCTAAATCTACTTGCAGCCACAATCTAAGACTAACCTACGGTGGGTATAGAAAAGAATCACCCCCTTTGAAATAAATTTAGTTGCTTTGCAGCCTGAAATTTGGACAGACACAGTTTTTGTGTTGTCCAGCTGTATTTATTCAGTGCAACTTAGAACATACAAGTGAAAGATAGAACACCAACATGTCAAAAAAGATAAAAACAATTCAAAAACAGAAACACTGAGTTGGAAAAAGGATCACACCCTTGTGTGAGTATTTTCTTGAACCACCTGTCTCTGACTTTACAATATTTGCCCACTCTTCTTTGCAGAACTGCTCAAGTTCGGTTAAATTTGATGGTGACTGTGTGGTAATTTTTCTTGTGTGCTTTGGGCCATTGTCATGTTGGAAGGTAAACCTTCTTCCCATAGACAACGTTCTGGCAGAGGGCAACAGATTTTTCGTAAGAATTTGATGGCATTTTGCCCCATCCATCTTTCCTTCTATCCTGACAAATGTTGCAGTCCCTGCTGCAGAGAAACACCCCCCATAAAAGGATATTACCATCTCCATGCTTTACAGTAGGAATGGTGTTATTTGGATGGTGAGCTGTATTGGATTTTCCCCAGACATATCGTTTGACATTGAGGCCAATCATTAACACCTTTTTCCATGTGGCCTCAGAATCTTCAAGGTGCATTTTGGCAAAGCTCAGGTCATGACTACATGTGGCCTTTCTTAAAGAGTGGCCTGATTGAGTTTACAAGTCATTTTTAAGAGGGGGTGATCCTTTTTCCACCTCAGCGATTCTGTTTTTGAATTTTTTTTTGACATGTTGGGGTTATCTTTCACTTGGATGTTATAAGTTGCACTGAGTAAAAACAGCTGAAGACAAAAAAACACACCTGTCTGTTTTCATTTCAGGCTGCAAAGCAACAAAATGTGATTATTTTAAAGAGAGGTGATTCTTTTCTATACCCACTGTATCTAGCACTGTAAAGCAAAAATCGCTATACATACCTTCTGAACCTGCTCCAGTCTGCTCCCACGCTGAGCTGTCAGCGGAGGCTTCTCTGTGTAGGTAAATGCAGAAGAGGCAGCCGACAATGGAAGCCCCATGGTAACTATATGGGTGACGTCACTTACCAGCCAGTCGTCTCCTGCATGGAGCTTATGCCACTGAAGACCACACCAAAGCGGCTTCAGAAAAGTGGTGTATAGTGATTTTTGCTTTACAGGGCTATATAGGTTAGCCTTAGATTGTCGCTGCAAGTAGATTTAGAGATTTTAGTTGAAGACTGAACTTGCACTTTAAAACGTCCTTAAAGAAGACAGCGGCTTTGTGATTTTGTTACTTATTTCTTACATGCACTTTTTTTAAAGCTGCATTGGCGACCGCACTATTTGAGATCAGAAGTTTCCACACTTTATAAGTAACAGACTCTTCTCCAAAAATCACAAACCATACAAAGTACAGAGTTCAAATACCTTTTCCTTACGGTCAATAACAGACACTCCTTCCATATTAATAGCAACTGACACGGTCTTGCGTCCAGCTCTGTTCAGAAAGCCTTGTGCTGGTTTGTCAATTTCTCCCATGAAAAAAGCACACCTGTAGAGTCACATAATAGGTTACACTGAATGCAAAAAAAAAAAAAAAAAAAAAAAACACCACACACAGACCTCTGTATTTGGGGAGCTCTTGGAACATGCAAGCATTCTTTGAGTGTGAAGAGGGCAAAGATAGCGCTCATTGAAAAGATGATATTTAGGAAAATTTAATTCAAAAGTGCTGTTGGAGGGAAGTGCTATGTGCAATGTACACTTACCTCTGGGACACGTTTTTCTTAAGAGGAGGAGTGTCTATGCGGGGTACATAAAAATAAAACACAGTATATTCTCATCTCTGTGCTGCAGCATTGGTGTGATGCTGCAACTGTCCCATGTTGGCTCTAAGACTGAGAACTGAAAGATCAGATGAGTGCTGATCATTCATTCATTGATCTAGTCAACACAGAGAGCAGTGACTGTCAGTGAGCACTCATTGGAGCGCCACGCAGGAGATGAGGAAGGTGCAGCTGGCTTTGGTTCTCACCTGGAGCTAGTTGTCAATCAGGCAGGTGGGTGGACTATATGGTCGGGATCCTTACAGAGCCTGGAGCCGCTCTGCCACGTCAGCTGACAATAGCCAGCTATTAGCTGACCCTGGGTGACAAGAGTGCAAAAGTGAGTGCACTCATGTGACTTACAAGCTTTGCCAAAAAAGCTTTGGCCATACTTTTCTTTTAATAAGAGCATGCAGTGGCTCACAGCAGGAGTCTGGTGAGTCGGACCTGAAAACGGACCAAAAGACGCACAGGGTTCCTGTGCAAATCACACCAGAGCCGCTGCAAAGATATGTGAACTGGCTCCATAGAGAGCTGGTCACAATCTCCTGCTGTGCGAACTGGATGTGGAGAAATCCGCATCAAATTCGCACTAGTGTGAACCCAGCCTTAAACAACCAACGGGAAGAGGGAAGAGAGCCAGGAAAATGTTATTTGAGTTTTTAGGCTAAAAATCCATCCCAATGGATTCTATTTCTAAGGCTGCATTCACACAGAATGCAAAGCAATTTTTAGGTGTTTTGCATGTGTTTGTATTTGGGCCTTTTTGTGTGCATATACAAGTGTCTTACATGTGTATTTAAGCTTCAGATGTTTTGCTTTAGCCAACGAAAAAAAAACTTTACAAAGTGTCCATTTGACGTAACACATCTCCTCCTGCTCAGTGCTTTAGAGAGCTCTCAGCAGGCATCAGGAACGTGTGAAACATTTACCATTTTCACATCTTTTTTGAATAGAGCCTTAAAGCAGAACTTCAGGTATTGGTCCCTGGGGAGGTTTATCACCAAAGAGAAGGCGAGTATTGCAGCAAAGGCTGTATTTTAGTAACTGCGGGTGAAAAAATTGAGTGAGGCTGTCATTGCAATAATATTTCGAAGTGCCATTCTTGCTTTTTTTCTCAGTTTTAGGCGTGGCAAAATGCATGAGCACAGAGCTACAGGATGTCAGCACGTACAGCAGGAAGGAAACATACTTGTATGTGAAAACCATGCTGGCATTGTCCCTTAAGGGGGAGTAGGAGGGAGTAGTAAGGAGTAAGGTGGAAGAGTGGCTCTCCTGTGCTGGATCACGCATCTAATACATGATCCAGCACTTCTGGGTAAGGGACGCGCGCCCACCACGCTGTCTGTGCTGTGATTAGTCACAGCAAAAGCCGATCAGTGGGTGGACACTGCCGTGCAGGAGGTTCATTCCAGGACGACGTCAAATGATGTGCACCTGGAACAACAAAAGCCCCGCTCGGCTGTCAAACTGCTACAGGCCAGGCGGGAACTGGTTAGAGGGCAAGGTGCTCTTATATATAATATTGAGGTGAGCGTCTAGTGCAATTGGTGGTGGATTACACTGGCTGTACACAGCAATAATCTTGAATTTTGATCCAGAAGGATCGTTTTTTGGACACTGAGCACATTTTAAGCATATGAATTTAAATATCTGTTTGACACATTTATTAAATGCACTTTTATATATGCATTATATTGCAGTTTTTTTTAGGTTGATATGTCGCGATTTTTGATGCACAGCTACACACATCATTTGCACATTGAAATTCATGTATTTTATTGTTAAAAAGCCTGTTTAAATATTGTATTGTGATTTTTAATTGCTGGGTTTGCACATTAAACACATGATAGAGGAGCGGGCTTGATTTACTTTTGATTGCACTGCACTCTTTTAGGAATATTACCACTTCTATCCATGCTGCTGGTCTTAGTCTTTGGAGTGGTGAGTTTTTGAGCTTGCAATGTTTTCTAGGTGAAAAGTTTTTTTTCCCCTTTTTAAGCCCTAGTTCATACTGGTATGGCTTTGAAATTGCTACTTCAGCGTGATTTCAAACCCACACATCAGAGCGTTTTGCACTGCTGATTTCATTGCAGTTTGCGACTTCATTTAACAGAAATCTATGCAACTCGCAATGAAATCAGTTAAAAGTAGTGGAGGAAACTTTCATAATCGCTGCCACATAAGTCGTGGCTATATGAACAGTTCCATTGCTGGCAATGGGGTGCGACTTCTCATGCGATTTAATAATGTCAAATTGCATGAAGAGTCACACTAGTGTGAACAGGGGCTCAAAGTAGAAAGTCTATTTAAAAGAGGATACATACTTTCTTTTCCGGTCTTTCCCCTTTTTACCAAAAATTTTGAATACAAATAATACAAACCCATAATAGGGAAGTTCATGGCACTTCTTCAGATACTCTTTGTAGTTTGTGGCTTCTCCCTCTTCACAAGTATTATTTTCTGTAACTTCTTTGTAGGAGTTAAGCAAAGTCTGTTCAAAACCTGCTTGGCGACTCCCTTTATTAATAAAAGCATTCAATAATCCATTCCTTTTTTTACACATATAAGGAGGAAGGAAGCACTCCAGCTTGGGTCTAAGAAAGAAGAAATATATCACAATTGAAATTTCAGCATCTTAGATATCAAATTCTTAGAACAGCTAAAAACTGATATCTATGCAGCTGTGATGGTAACTAAAATATGCCTCTTGAAAGAGCAAAATTGCAAATAGATCTTGTATTAAGGCAGATGAAGATTGTAAAACCAACTGTCAACAAAGAGGACGAGATGAATGCCTGAGATCGTCAGCATACCATTAGGACCCCCTGGGTTATTTACTGCCCAAACCTGTTCAGTATTGCAGTATGCTTGCTGAGGGCAGGATTATTATGAACGTCCTGCGTAATCATCTGCTCAAAAACTCCAGTCTGAGCCTGGGTCAGGAATGAAGTTTTGTGACCTCTGGTACATTCTTGCTTTTTTCTCAGTTTTAGGTGTGGCAAAATGCATGAGCACAGAGCTACAGGATGTCAGCACGTACAGCAGGAAGGAAACATACTTGTATGTGAAAACCATGCTGGCATTGTTCCTTAAGGGGGAGTAGGAGGGAGTAGTAAGGAGTAAGGTGGAAGAGTGGCTCTCCTGTGCCGGATCACGCATCTAATACATCATGACGTCACTTCCTGTTTACTCGGCTGCCAATGGCGCCAGTTTTAAAAAAAATATACAATATTCAGAATCGCCGAAAACAGCGATCTGAATACTTTGGAGTGCAAAGGAGGGATTTGGGGTCTTTTAGACCCCTGATCCCTCCATAAAGAGTAGCTGTCACCACCTATTACTGTCACAAGGGATGTTTACATTCCTTCTGACAGCAATAAAAGTGATCAAAATTTTGTGTTAAAAAAAAAAAAAAAAAAAAATTAATATAAAAATAAATAAGAAAATTTTATTTTTTTTTTTTAAAAGCACTCCCATCGCCGTGAGCTCGCGCAGCAAAGAAAGCGCATACGGAAGTCACGCCTGCATATGTAAATGGTGTTCAAATCACACGTGAGGTATCGCCGCAAGAGCAATAATTCTAGCACTAGACCTCCTCTGTAACTCTAACCTGGTAACCGTAAAAAAAATTTAAAATGTCGCCTATGGAGATTTTTAGGTACTGTAGTTTGTCGCCATTCCACGAGTGCGTGCAATTATAAAGCGTGACATGTTTGGTATCTATTTACTCGGCGTAACATCATCTTTCACATTATACAAAAAAATTGGGCTAACTTTACTGTTTGTTTTTTTTTAAATTCATGAAAGTTTCCCTTTTCCCAAAAAGTTGCGCTTAAAAACACCGCTGCACAAATACCGTGTGACATAAAATATTGCAACAATCGCCGATTTATTCTCTAGATTCTCTGCTAAATATATATGGTTTGGGGGCTCTAAGTAATTTTCTAGCAAAAATACAGATATTAACTTGTAAACACCAAATGTCAAAAATAGGCTTAGTCATGAAAGGGTTAAGCAGCCGGCCAGAACTTTAGCAAGAATTTTTTAGATCTTCATTCAGGAGTGATAAATCGGTATGAGGAACATAGTTCAGGGTCCTTGCTAGGCTTGGGGAGGACCACCACGACCGCCTCAGACATAGACGGGGACAAGGAGCCCTCCTCCAAGGCCTTCTGTAGCAGCATCTCACGTTATTTGGGGAGCAGGTCGTGGGCATAATGTTTAAAGAATTCTGCCGGGAACCCATCCGGGCCCGGCGTCTTTCCAGCTTGCAGAGGTTTGACCACTAGTTAAATTTCCTTAGGGTAAGTGGACTATCTAGCCTCTCCCTGGTTGAGTCTGTAAGACATGGCAGGTCAGCTAAAGCCAGGTATGTATGCATGCAGTTCTCCTTCAGGTGTACGTCACTCGGGGGCTATAGAGCTCCTGATAATAGGAGGCAAACTGAGCATTAATTTGCGTGGGAACTACCATAGCTTCCCCAGTGCTCCTAGAAACATCTGCCCTGGAATCAGTGCTTCGGTTTCAGATGTTCGAAAAACGCTCTCTACCCTATACAATATGCTAGTCACTTTGGATACATCTAAGGTCTCCCAACTTTTTGACCTTTGGAAACAAGACATTCCCGACTTAGCAGACAATGACTGGGAGGAGGGTATTCAACAGTTCCTTCCCCTGATAATCTCTGCACGAGAGATAGGTTGTCCCAGCTTAAATTCTTACACAGCACTTATTACTCACCCACCCGCTTGGCGAGAATCTACCCCGACCGGCTTTGTGCCCCAAATGCGGTTCAGATGCGGCTGACTTTTTTCATGCTGTCTGGTCCTGCCCCAAGCTGGTGGAGTATTGGAGGGAGATACTGAACGACATCAATATAGTTGGGAAACGAACGTTCCATACAGCCCCATTCCCCTTCTACTAGGCATATGTGACAATCTTGAGGCCCCCCCAGAGGAAAAAACTTTTTGTATTTTACGCACCTTTCTATGCTAGAAAGGCGACCCTACTTCACTGGAACCAACCTCAACCGCCCACTAGCCAACTCTGGAAACCCCTGGTGAACAAGGTCTTACCGCTCTATAAACTAACATACTTGGACAGGAACTGCCCCAAAAAATTTGATAAAATATGGGCAGCATGGGTGGAGGCTAAACAGTTAACTCTTGAGTAAAGATGCAGACCTCCTTTACATCTACAAAAGGTCCCCTGAGTGCTTAACGTTTTAAACTAGACCTGGCCCGGTGTTCTCAAAAGGATAGTCTGTTCTGTCTGAGGGGTGTATACCCATAGTCCGGACACACTAGACATAGGATAAGTGTATACATTTGATGTTCTTTGCATTTACTGTACCACTCCACTTCAATAACTGTATCTCCCAATGACATGTGATCACTGTCTGTAATTATCAACATTTTTATAGCCTCTGTTTTGGTATTTCCCATTTTCTCAATTTTTTTTTTTTTAGTTTGTTCCCTGTTTTGGTTTCAAATGTACTCCTGGATTTTTTGTCTGCATTGTACTATTCAATAAACTTATTGTTAAAAAAAAAAAAAAAATCAATCAGGATATGCAGTATAGCAGGTAGGATAAAGCAAGCTGACATGCGGAGACAGGGCCGAGGAGCTATGGAGAAGGTCTCAGCAAGGGAGAATCAAGTTTCACCACCGAATGGTCTCTGCCCAAGAAGACGCCTCCTCAGGAGAGGTAAAGAAGCAGACTCTCACCATCTGCAACATGCAGTCTGGTGGCTAACAACATGCTGTACTTAAAGCCCCTTGGCCCAGATCTTAGCTTTTACTGTGTCAAAGCATTTGTGTTGCCTCTGGGTCTCCACAGAGTAGTCATGGAATATCATGAGTTTAGAATTTTAATAATGGAGCTCCGCCATGGCCCTGGCCTCCCTCAGTACCACATCCCTGTCCTTAAAATGCAACAGCTTGAATATGAATGTGAGGGGCGGAGAACCCCGAGGGCCCCTCGAGGCAGGCATACAGTGAGCTCTCTCCACAGTAAAGAAAGGAGAGAAGTGGGCTTTAGGTAACAGCAATGCGAGGCGATGTTCTGCAAAGGCAGTAGGATCATTACCCTCTGCGCCCTCCGGGAGACCTATGATCTGCAGGTTGTTACGCCGGTTGAGATTTTCTGCATCTTCCGCTCTGGTCTCCAATGTCTTGACCTTGACTTTAAGGGTATGGGAGGTCAGCTGCATGATCACTAATGGGGTCCTCCATTGCGGAGATCCTCTGCTCCACCTCCACCACCCGGCCGCGGAGGAAGTCCAAAAGTGCAGTCTGGCCAATTGCAATAGTCTGCATGGTGGCCGCAAGGTCTGCCACTGTTGCAGGGGGAAAGGCAGAGGCCTCTGTCTGAGATGCCATAGGCGCTGTAATGGTGGCCTGTCCCCTTGTCCGATCTAATGAGGTTGCTGTGGATTTGGAGCGACGGGGTTTGTCGCCAGTCATGACCCAGAGGCACCGCTGACTATCCTGGACCGATCCACAGCACAATTAGGTCTTTTGCGCTGGATAGAAGCAGGATTAATAAGCCGGACTCCAGGAGCCAAGTTACAAAGCATCCTCTCCTGTCGCTATCTTGGACATGCCCCCCGCGCCCTTTTAATACTTACTAGGCTGTAAAAATGCCCAATCAGAGCTTCTGTATTTACCTAGGCATGATTAAAAACTCAATCCAACAGCATTCCTGAACTATATTCACAACCAACTGGACAGGTTGAGAGGAAGCAAAAAGGTCGTCTAAAAAGCTGCTTTCTGAAGATGCTTGTCAAACATGGTTATAAGCCATGATGAAAATAATGCCAGGGTGTTCCAAAATATAGCAACCCATGGTTTAAAAATCGCTATCTTCAAAATGTACACTGAAAAATGGTCTACATACATTACAAGGAATATTAAGCAACTATTAACTGTAACTATTCATTACAGAGGTCGAGTCCATGCTTTGACGGATCAGGGCAACAAAAAGGGGGACCTACTCAAAACTAAACGGGTGGTCATAACGTTTTTGTTTTTTTGCTGACTTATCTGTTGATACTGTTTATTTTAATGCACAGATCTTTTTAATATTTGAATTTCCTCCGGTACACTCTACAGCCCATGTTTTTCAAAATCAGGACAACCTTTGACATTTACTATATTAGGTTCCATCTTTCTTCCCTTATTGGCTTTCTATGGCCATTTGCTGGTATATTATCTGCTGTGTGATCGCCTGATGGTGTTTTGGTATGCTACCCTGACCCATTGTTGCTCAGCCTGGTTGTGTTTGCCCTGGTGGCGGGTGTCTGTGTTTGTGTCCCCACATCCATGCTGTGCTCCCACCCTACACTGTCCCACGGTGTTACACTGCCCAGACCCATGTAAACCCATGACATTTTGAGTCACTTTTTCCTGTTATATACATTTGTTACATAGAATTGTTTATATTTATTGTATCTATTGTTATTATACATAGAACAGTATTTTAATCTCACTTTGTCATTTTAGACTATTTGCAATAAACTTTTTACTTTTAGTTGACTGTGTGTTGTGGTGCCTAAAATGTCCATCTAGAGCAGGGGACTCAAAGTACCAGCCCGCAGACTGGTTACAATTGGCCAGCAGGCAGGGCCGATCCTAGGCGGGTGTGACGTGGCAGTACGCAGCGGCTGGGAGCTCTCTCTCCCCGTCTCCTCTCCCCTGCATGCTGCTGCAGCCCAGCGCGTACAACACAGGAGAGCAGAGCGGCGAGAGAATCCACCCATCTCCCTGCCCACCAATTCTATCGAGAAGTGCCTGCTATCAAATAGTGCCCCAGAACGAACTGCGCATGCACCATACGTAATACCACAACAGCTTATTTAACGATCAGCTGTTGTGTTGGAGAGACAGCGCCTGCGCACAATAGCCGACTGAAGACATTTGTCAGATTGTGCCAAGGCACGTTCATGTAGGTGAGGGGTGGAATTTAACATGAAGGGGGCGGATGTTTTCATTGATGGCCAGTGCTGATCTAATATGAAGGGCTTGGAAGTTTAAGGATGGCCACTGCTGCAGAGATGGGGGCAGAATTTTAAACGTTTAGCTAGCTAAATAGGCCCTCCAGGAAGAATAGCAGATAAAGATTTGTTTAGTAGATTTGTTTGGGCATCGGTAAAAATTCAGCCCCCATCTTTGCAGCACTGGCCATCATTGAAAACATCCGCGTCCTTCATGTTAAATTCCGCCCCTCACCTACATGAACACTCCGACAGCACGAGGCACAATCTGACTGAAAAATGTCTTCAGTCAGCTATTGTGCACAGGCGCCGTCTCGCTGACAACAGCTGATTGTAAAATCAGCTGTTGTGCTATTATGTACAGCGCATGCATAGTTCGTCCCGGGCACTATCCGATAGCGGGCACTTCGACAGAACACCGGCCCCGAATCCAGGGTCCTGCTGCCACCTCAGGGTGGAAGATTGTGGCGTTCTCAGGGTGCCCTGCCACTAGGCCTGTGATGAAGCCAGGACTTGACAGGAGGAGAGGACTCGGGAGGCAGAAGATTAGGCCACCAGCTGCCAGGAGGAGAGGTAAGTGAGTCATCACACAGAGGCAAAGTCCTTAGTTGCGTGACTGGGGTTGAAATTTAGGGGGGGGGGGGTTGTATTTGTGGAGTGTAGGGGGTAATGCTGGGGGTTAACAGTGCGTCCGCTGACACCAATGCTGGGGGTTAACAGTGCGTCCGCTGACACCAATGCTGGGGGTTAACAGTGCGTCCGCTGACACCAATGCTGGGGGTTAACAGTGCGTCCGCTGACACCAATGCTGGGGGTTAACAGTGCGTCCGCTGACACCAATGCTGGGGGTTAACAGTGCGTCCGCTGACACCAATGCTGTGGGCTAACAGTGCGTCCGCTGACACCAATGCTGTGGGTTAACAGTGCGTCCGCTGACACCAATGCTGTGGGTTAACAGTGCGTCCGCTGACACCAACGCTGGGGGTTAACAGTGCGTCCGCTGACACCAACGCTGGGGGTTAATAGTGCGTCCGCTGACACCAATGCTGGGGGTTAATAGTGCATCCGCCGACACCAATGCTGGGGGTTAATAGTGCGTCCGGCGACACCAATGCTGGGGGTTAATAGTGCGTCCGCCGACACCAATGCTGGGGGAAAGGAACGTTTGCATGCAGCCCCCATTGGATGTGAAAACTTGACCTGTTGCCCTCAGGCAATTTGAGTTTGAGACCCCTGATCTAGAGTCTACTTTTTCTAAATCATCTATTTTTGGAGGATGTGGCACCCTCTTATTATATCTGCATCCACAGTACCATCCGGTTGGGGTGACCTTTCTTCTTTTTCCACGGAAACGTACTAGTCTCCCTGTTTAGAAACAAATTGCTTTGTAACAATAATTTGATACAACATTTAAAGAAATAATAGCTAAGGGGGTACCACATCCATATTTAAAGAGTATAGGACCATACCAGAAAAGGAACATTACATAATCTTATAAAATACAATTTATTACAAACATACAAGAAAAAGATATTCACAAAATAAAAAGCAAGAAAAAATATGAGCTCTCATTGATATAACCACATAGTGTATGTATTGGGAGGGACTAATGTTCACAATTCCTTACATGTGGGGATAATCAGCTAATCGAATCTCTCCACGTTAATTATATTGCATTAATGATGGAACAATGTTACCCCCATCTGCCTCTGTATTTCTCAATAGGTTGGTTGTCAGTACGGGCATTGAACGTGGGTGGGTGGGGGGGACACTAATGTTCAAAATTTACTAAGAATGTGGCGATGATCATGGATTGGTTGTCAAATCATTAAACTGATTCATATAGTTATAAACTACTATTTTGAGAATATTATAAGGAATTCAAGAATGTGCAAACAACAATTTTTGGAGGTTTGGATAATAAATGCAGCAATTTTTTATAAGGGTCTGGAAGACATTTGGCAAGTGTACAGTGTTGAAGCATGTTGTTGTGCTTCCTGAATGGGGTCTGGACTAGGGATTGCATTCCACCTTTATGCCTGAGGGGAGCCCCTGCATAGAAAATATCTGGCAGCATGGTGGCTTTTTTATAGCCCCTGCAGTTCCACGGTGGTAGTGTTGCGGTGGTTGGAGCAGGGGGGATATCCCACTAGAGGCATAGATCATACAGACAATGCGTTTATTTTGCACTAGAAATAGGCCCTTGTTGGTAGATTATGTTGCTGTTTGCCAACATAACCCCTTGTGAGTAGTCTATATGTTATTAGGGTATATGCATCTGGCTACAGGTATCCTTATTTTGTCTCGGTTGTCTATGTGACATTGCTACCATTGGAGATTTTGCTTTTCCATGGTCTTCCTATTTAAAAGACACTAGGGATACTATTAAACTATTGGAATCGGTTCATTTTCGAGAGGGGATGATTCTAGTTACAGCCGCTGTGGCTACACTATATACATGCATACCCCATAATTTAGGTTTCGATGCAGTTGAGAATTATCTGTGAAGGGATGCTAGACTTCCTCTCTTGCAGCGGAGCTTTACCATGCAGCTTTTGAAATTTGCCACCCAGCATAACTATTTCTGGTTCCAGAACCAGTTCTATTTGCAGAAGAGGGGTGTGGCTATGGGGGCAAAATTTGCACCTAGACTTGCCAACCTCTCCATGTCTCAGTGGGAGGAGGATGTCGTCTATGCTGTCCGGAGACCTGAGTTGGTCCTCTGTGCCAGATACATAGATGACATCCTCCTCCTATGGGATGGGGATCATAGCTCATTGGACAGCTTCATGGCCACACTCAACCTTAACGATAGAGGAATCTCTTTGAGTTACGAGGCCAGTACCTCTAGGGTTCACTTTTTGGACCTGGAGATCTTGGTGGTGGAACATCATTTGGAGTTTAGAACATACTTTAAATCTACCGACCGGAATGGTTACATTCCGGTCGATAGTTGCCACCAAGGTCAATGGCTGAAGGCAATTCCACGCGGCCAGTTTGAGGCTGCGCCGTAATTGCACAAGAATTTCTGATTACTTGTCCCAGTCCAAGTTGCTCAGGAATAGATTCCTAGAAAAGGGTTACAGTCCAGACCTTTTGGACATGGAGATTAATAGGGTTTTGTTACTTGAGAGAAGTTCCACTTTGATAGAGCGTCCGAAAACCACTTCTGACTCTAGATTCAAATGGTCCTTTATTACTACTCACTCCATCCAATCCAAACAAATTAGAGAAATTTTCAGAAGACATTGGAAGGTGCTCTTGAATGATAGACTATTGGGTCCGGTTCTTCCAGAACGGGCTGCAGTCATGTTTAGAGGTGCACGATCCATTCGGGGGAAATTGCTTATTTGCTTACTTGCCCCTGCCATAAACAATACGCTGGTCGTACTATTAGGACGTTCTCCATCCGAGTCAACGAGCACGTGGCTGGAATCAAAGGGGGGAAAAGCAAACACACGGTACCACGTCATTATTTACAGTACCACAACAAAGACCCTTCAGGCACACTTTTCCAGGTGATCGATAGGTTTATCCCTCATTGGAGGGGGGAATCGTGACTTCGGGGCGTTTCATGCCTCGAAACGTATTGGATTCAAGAGTTGAGGTCCTACTTTCCGTTTGGATTGAACGTGGAGTGGGACCTCAACTCTTTCATTAATCAATCTTAGAGATTGTTTCTGCTTATTATTTTCTATTTTGATGTTGCTCTGGTATTATACCGGACAAGTACATTGTTTGAGGTTCCCTGTGTTGTTTTGGGGCCTTGCACTGTGGAGCTCCTTATGGAGGGGGCTCCGTGGGGTGGAACCTTGAAGAACATGTGGAACATTTTTTAGTCACTCATCTAGAGATTTTTCCTCATTATGCTCATTATTTTTATTTCTTTTAGCATTATTTACTTTGGGTATTACACCCATTTATTTAATGTCTGCTGTTTCTCATGTTTTAAGTTTTACACCATAGAATCTCTTGGTTTTGTGGATTTTTATCTTACACGAATGGGTCCTTGTTACCTTTAAAGTCCGTTTCTGTTATGGTGGACATGTGTGTTTTTATCTTACTATACACAAGTTCTCTCTAGGAACCTGGAGTGATGCTGTGTCTATTGGCTCTGACCGGTCGGGATGCACCTGTGTGACTGCGGTGATGTTTCTCGCTGAGATCGCGAGATTTCTCTTCCCCGCAGTCACGTGGTGTTCTTTCTCCACCTATCACGTGACTTGGGAATGACGTTTGGCGGGCTTTGCAGCGAGACGTCATGTCCCTTTGTTTGACACGTGGGCGGACAGTCATGCAGACTAGTTATTTCCGGTCTGCCAGTTCATTGGACGTTGGGCCCGCCTGTCACTCCTATTCTTCAGGTTATTTGCTCATTTGACCATGTGATATACCTCTCAGTCAGGTGATTGTCTTTGGTCCAATGATATTCAATTTTGCGCTTCCTTCCTTATTGGTTTTGTACCTCTTATTTATTTATAAATATTAGCAGCGTGGAGTGGGTTGTCCATGCCCCAGTAGAAGACCATTAGGTCAAAACGCATCAGACGGTTACCCCTTCTCCATGCTGCCTTTGCTTTTAAAGTGATCACATTTTTTACTTGTTTGGCTTTTTAGAAATAAAAATCCTTTTTTACCTGCACTGCGGAAGTTTTAATTTTCTTTTTACATACTGCCTGGATGAGAGCGATTGTCCAACGTGGGCCATTTGTGGCACATCTTGCCTTCAAGATTTCTATCCGGAGTTCCAACAGTGATGACCTGCCTTGATGACCCCTGGAGGTTCGGTTGAGTCCATCTCGCAAGTCTCATCCTCTGACGTTCCTCCATCTGCCCGGTTGGGCTCATTGCCTTGCTGACTCCATGTTGCTGACAGGGGAGTCCACATGTTTCGTTAAGAGTACCCATCTTTTACTTATCCATTGATGCTGAGTATTATTGATGACGGTCTCACCTACGGATCAATATCATCCCTGCCAGTTCTTTTGGATACTCATCATCCATGAGTGGCCGTTTTTGTGTTCTGACACAATTGGACACTTCATCGCCTCACTATTTTTTGTTTTTAGACTTTATGATTTGATATACAATATTACTTATCACCAAGTTTAAGGACTTATGGACTTGATTTCACCTTTGTTTACTATTATTTAATATTCATTTATTTACCTAGCGCTACATTTTCTCACCTCCCATTGTTTTGTTTTTGTCACAACTTATGTAGCTGCTCTTTCCTTTTCCTTTTTTACATGTAGTTAGCGCAGTGTTTTGCACACTTTCTTCATGGTTTAATTAAGACTGATGGTGTGTGTGTGTGTCAGTGTGTATGTGTCGGGGGGAGAAGTAACCCAATATTTGCAAGGATATAAATGCCAACTCGTACATGTGAAATCTAACTGCAGCGAGGAAACAAAAAGATAACCCAAGAAACATATCCTTTGTTATGTACTGGAGTAGGAAAGAATGTGAGTTTTGTAATGTAGTGCTGTGGGAAAAGAATGTGGGATTTGTAAAACTCCTGCAAAGCCATAAACTTTAACCCTTCACTTCTCATTCCTATTCTTTAGGTCATTAAAAACTGGGATGTAAACATTTGCTGCTATGTTGCCAGCTTCAGTAAGATAAAAGGGGTCTTCACCATGCAAGCTCTAGTTCCAGAGGCCCTGACTTAGCAAAACAAAACAAAGATACAATTTAAACAATGAGCACAAAGAAGTGAAATTTGGAACAAATTCTAAAAATATTTGGGAATAAGGAAAACCTTTTTAAAAATGTCCATGCACCTTACAATTAAAACAAGATTTACCTACAACCATGTAGTACAAGGGGCTATCAATTACATTTAAAACTAGGATCAGTAAAGCCAAAGCAATGCCCCTCTAGGCAAATGACCGACACTCGCATGTTGTGAGCTGGAACCCAGGGTGCTGCACAGTTAGTTTGTTAGGCTTAGTAACATGCAGAATATTGCTGCACTCACTGGTATCTTTATTGAAGCATTAAAATGACATCACAGGTATCAGCACAGTGATGACATGCTGAGTACTGCAGATCCCCCAGCTTCTTTTTTTTTTTTTTAAGACATCTAATAAACTTTAATTGCAGGCTGCACGGTGCAAGGCAGTTGATTGCCTCTCATCATGCTGCACGCAGTACTTTTTTTTCAGTACACTGTACCCGCACACCATCGCACTGCAGTGGTGTGAATCAGGCACATAGGACAAGGCATTTTTCCTTGTCCATGTGGTGGGGCTGCACTGGAATAGCCGCAGATGTGACTGTCCCTTTTGGAATCAATGTATATTCATGCCATATGCGTTTTTAATGCACTGCAAAACACATATTAGGCGCAAAAGGTGTGAACCAGGCCCAATAATGAGCTGTGGAATACATGCAACACATCCAATGTTGTGTTTTCAATTATTTTTAAAATCTCTAAACTTCTCTCAGTCCTGAGCTTTCCTAATGGGAGGATATTGTTTACCAGTGCTAAACAAGTTAAAGTAGAACAAAATATCTGGTGATCTAGCTTTAAAGGAGTATTAAACCCCAAATCAAAAATGTAATACTGCATATTGCAGCTTACCAATCATTAGATGTGGTGGCTGGATCAGTTCTCATTTCTTAGGCTTCCCCCCCCTTTGTTTTCACCTGGTAATCTTGCCAAACACACACCTCCTGTATTCTGGATGAGTGAGCACAAGTGGCATATTTGGACAGCAACAATGTCAGTCTGGTGGAGAAGGGGGGTTTTAGATGCGCTAGCAGATTTCAATACACTAACAAAAACGGAAGCCAAACTTCAACTAACATTTTATAAGCAGTTACAGAAAACTTTTTTTTTTATTTTGGGATAAAGGTATTACATAAAAAAAGCTGATCATTGTAAGCACCCCTGCCAGTGTTAAATTGTTTGTCTCATCTTTCTGATGAATTCTGCTGGAGAGCTTGTTCTTTTGAAAAACAAGTTTACTGCCCAGATTACCAGATGAAAATAGAAGGAAATAATAAAAAAGGAAATTAATGCAGCCATCACATCTAAGAATTGGTAAGCTGCAATATAATAAATGTTTGCTTTGGATTTAATACTGCTTTGAGGGTATGTTTTTACAGAAAAGTAATCAAGTAGTCTTTACTACAAAAAAAAAAAACTCATGTGAGTGAGGAAAAGTATTGATGTACAGATATTTGTATATTAATGACCACTTCCAATGAGAAGGAATAAAGAAAAATTATGAATATATAAGCATGGAAAGGTATACTCATACCTTAATGTAGAAGGTGTATGCTCTTCTTGGTTATAAGGACCCAGTTCTAAGCGGCAAGCTAGGCCACCCAGCAGTTCACAGTCTTCTAAGTCACAAGGGTACCTGCCCTCTAGGACATTAGATTTGGCCTCTTCGTATAGCAGACGCAAAACATCCTCATTAACGATCTAAACGTAAAATTAACATATCATCTCAAAAAAATGGCCAATTTAAATTTTCTCTATGCCTAAAACACCACCTGAAAACTAACAATAATGAAGTGTTGCAAAGCAAAAATAGCCGCCCTTGATACTCTTGTATTCAAATTGTAATGCAACTGTGCTGTGTTTTGTACCGTGTAATTTGTAAAGGGCTGTAAAAACTATTGGTGCTATATAAATCCTGTATAATAATAGTACAGGATAATAGCAGGATTAACTTCTACTTTGGCACTAGAAGGCATTTTCAATATGACTGCAGCAAGTACATTCGACTGTAAGCACCTCTGGGAGCTTTCTATGTAGGTAGAACTACATAGAACTGTGATAGGGCAGTATCAAGGCTTCTGTTGTGTTTAACCTCTTTGATGAGAACTAGTGATGCACCGAATTTTCGGCCGCCGAAACATATCGGCTGAAAATGGCCTTTTCTGCAAAATGCCGAAAAGGAAATCTCGCTGATAACCGCGCCGAAAATGGGGGCGGGGCCTCGTCCCTGGTGCTGCCCATTACGGGGGTGTCCTTCTGGCACGGCGCGCCGCAGTCCTCTCTTCTCCTCCTCCCCTCCCTCGCCGCGATCTCCGTTGTGTCACGGAGCTTAACTACACAGACCGCAGTAACAATGTCCCGTCTCCTGTGACAGACGGCACACCGATCCAATGGTGGGACATTGAATCAATGTGACGTGATAACAGGAGGCGGGACATCATTACTGCGACCCGGACAAATCAAATGCAGCTCCGTGACACACGGAGATCGCCGCTCTGATTAGGGTACTGGCAAGCTGCATGACGGGCACAGGTGAGGCTGCATCTTATGGGCACATGTGGGCTGCATGACCGACACTGGTGAGGCAGCAATGATCTCCTCTACCGTGTCCGCAGTCTCTGACCATCTCCTCTACCGTGTCCGCAGTCTCTGACCATCTCCTCTACCGTGTCCGCAGTCTCTGACCATCTCCTCTACCGTGTCCGCAGTCTCTGACCATCTCCTCTACCGTGTCCGCAGTCTCTGACCATCTCCTCTACCGTGTCCGCAGTCTCTGACCATCTCCTCTACCGTGTCCGCAGTCTCTGACCATCTCCTCTACCGTGTCCGCAGTCTCTGACCATCTGCTCTACAGTGTCCGCAGTCTGACCATCTCCTCTACAGTGTCCGCAGTCTCTGACCATCTCCTCTACAGTGTCCGCAGTCTCTGACCATCTCCTCTACAGTGTCCGCAGTCTCTGACCATCTCCTGTATAAAAATAATTTTTAAAAACAGTCACTTTCAGCATTGGTGCTGTTTTGGTATTGGTGCTGTTTCGGTATCGGTTTTCAGGATCAAGGAAGATTTATTTTCGGTATCGGTTTCGGCACTAAAAAACCCATTCGGTGCATCCCTAGTGAGAACTAAAGAATGCTATGCAATAAAGTGAAAACACAGCATAGTTCTACTACTTTAGAAGGACCACAGTCCTTTCTATCGTAAAAACTAAATTTCCTGGTCTTAATATACATCTACTGTAGCGGAAATTTGGTGAGGTTTTGCTTTTCTTCCTGTGTATATGGTCGTCTCTTTATCTATATTGTTTCTAAAGAAAACCCTTATGCAGCAGCCAAGGAAGGAGCGAAATAGAATACAGAGTGTCACTTGAGTGACAGCTTTGAGTCTGCTGACATAAATTCCAAGATGGCAGCATAGCGGCAGCCTCTGAGCATGGGAGTCTTTTGCAGGTAAATAACATGCAAAAAAATATGTTAAATACACATATAATCCTGTGGGAAGTGTTTTGATGGGAAAAAAAAAAAAAAAAAAAAAAAAAAGTCTGGCAACAGGGTCTCCAACTATTAAGAACTAGCCTTACATTTTTTTTTTTAGGATAGATTTATCTTAAAAAAGAAGAATCTGCACAAGGGACATATACTAACTGTAAGTTATATCTCTTGTGCTGATTTTTATGTACCCCCCCCCCCCGGTGCTTCTACTCTGTGAGCCGGTTTCCTGTCAGAATACCGCTAACCATCAAAAAATGTAACGGAAGTGACGTTCTGAGCAACAAATGCTTACTGTGTATGCGCCCCAACATGGCCGTTACGCATTCCAATAGGTTTCCTAATCTGATAGAACACGAAGCCAGCGGCGGACATCTCTTCTTACACCCAGGCAAGCAGGCAGAAGGTGGCGAAGGCCATCTTGGTACACCCCTCAGTGGAAAACGGATTATATACTGAAATAGTCTATTTCAGTATATATAAGGTGAGTTAACTACTAAAATAAGTGTGAAATTGAAGACTTGCCTGGGTGTAAGATGTCAGCTGCCGCCGTCATGTTCTGTCACATCAGGAAACCTATTGAAACGCATAGCGGCCATGCTGGAACGCATATCGCATGTGCAATAAGCAATTTTGTTTGCAACGTCACTTCCATTGCATTTTCTGATAGGTAGCAGTAATCTAATAGAACACCGGAGAAGGAATCCACCGGCATCGGAAGTTGACCATAGAGATTTCCGAAAAACAGATGGTCCCCGGTCATCTCTATGACCCTTGGAGACCCAGGCGCGACGTTATAAGGTCACGCCTGGCCTGTCAGTTGTAAATACTGCCATGTACTCGGCTGGAAAGCCAAGATCATCCTGTTTTGTTTTTTTTACCTCAGGCTTTCGAGCCTGGAGGAGAGACGTGGGGTCTTATTGACCCCACATCGCTCCATAAAGAGGACCTGTCGTGCACTATTCCTATTACAAGGGATGTTTACATTCCTTGTAATAGGAATAAAAGTGAAAAAAAAAAAAAAAAAATTTAAAAGCGCCCCCACGAGCTTGCACACAGAAGCGAGCGCATACGTACGGTGCACCCACATATGTAAACGGCGTTCAATCCACACATGTGATGTATCACGCGAACGTTAGAGCAACAAATTCTATCCCAAGACCTCCTCTAGAACTCTAAACAGGTAATCTGTAAAAATGTTTTAAAGTGTTGCCTATGAAGGATTTTTAACTACCGAAGTTTGGCTCCATTCCACTAGTGTGCACAATTTTCAAGCATGACACGTTAGGTATCTATTTACTCGGCATAACATCTTTCACATTATACAAATAATTGGGCTAACTTATTTTATTTTTTTCATTTATTAAACTGTCCTCTCCCCCCCCACAAAAAAAAGCTGCGCAAATACCATGTGACATAAAAAGTTGCAACGACCGCCATTTTATTTCCTAGGGTCTCTGCTAAAAAGAAAAAAATAGACATAAATAATATTTGGGGATTCTGAGTAATTTTCTAGCAAATTCTAGCAATTTTTACATGTAGGAGCGAAGTGCCAGAATTGGCCCGGATGGGAAGTGGTTAATATATGGGACCACAAACAGCCTCCACAGTTTTCTTTGCTTGTGAATTGAAAGCGGTCATCATAGGCACAGGGTAATACATTTTTTCTACGCTTATGCTGGGTACACACAGGAAGTTTTTTTTTCGTTCGACCCAGCGAGCTGAACGGAAGAAAAAAAACCAAAACAAAAAAACAAAAACAAAAAAAACCCCCACGTACAGATCACTTTACTAACACATCCGATTTTAGCACAGCTATCTACTCGCTGAGCTATTGTGGTCTGACATCCAGAGCACAGTGATCAGCGCTCGCAGCCATTGGCCATACTTTAGGGGGCATCTATGGCCCTCAGACTACTCCAAGTGTAACCATACACATTTGACCTGGCTCTTTGTGATCCATGGGTCCTGACTAGGAACTTAAAATGGTTTAAATTAGGAAGGCTGTGTCACCCACATTAATATTTATAACAAATACATTGGGGTTGATTTTCTAAAGCTGGAGAGTGCAAAATCTGGTGCAGCTGTGCTTGGTAGCCAGTTTCTAACTTCAGCTTGTTCTAATAAGCTTTGACAATAAAACCTGGAAGCCGATTGGTTCCTATGCAGAGCTGCACCAGATTTTGCACTCTCTAGTTTTAGTAAATCAACCCCATTGTGTGCCACTACAATACTTTAGTAAATATTGAAACCAATACACTGTTCCCGTTATAGAGCCAAACACAAACAGTTCTACTTGATCTTGCTTTATGATTTCAAGAGCCTTTAATAAGGCTGTGAAGATGATTTCAGTTGTCAGTTTATGATCTGTATAACTTATTATCTCACCTGAAGTTCTCGACATTTAGGAAAGAAAATATTTCTGCGGAACTGCAGACAAGGTTCATCTATGTAAAGAGCACACAGGAAGCAAACAATTTAGTTATGCCATGCTTTATAGTAATAATTAAATCTTATTCAACCACACCCCAAATAAAACACAACATAATCACAGCATAAAAAAAAAAAAAAAAAAAAAAAAAAAGGTAGAGGGGACAAGCACCAATCTAAAAGCAAAATGATACACACCACAAAGTATCCTCTCACATTTTTGTAAATATTTTATCGTATATTTTCATGTGACAACACTTTGCTACAATGTAAAGCTTAGAGAGTGTACAGCTTGTATAACAGTGTAAAATTGCTGTCCCCTCAAAGTAACAACACACAGCCATTAATGTCTAAACCGCTGGCAACAAAAGTGAGTACACCCCCTAAGTATAAATGTCCAAATTGGGCCCAATTAGCCATTTTCCCTCCCCGATGGCATGTGACTCTTTAGTGTTACAAGGTCTCAGGTGTGAATGGGGAGCAGGTGTGTTAAATTTGGCGCCATCGTTCTCACTCTCTCATACTGGTCACTGGAAGTTCAATATGGCACCTCATGGCAAAGAACTCGAGGACCTGAAAAAAAGAATTGTTGCTCTAAATAAAAAGATGGCCTAGGGCAGTGGTCCTCAACTCCTGTCCTCAGGACCCACTAACAGACCAGATTTTAAAGTATTACCATGGGGAGATGCAGACTAGAATACTGCAATCACTGAGCAGCAAATGATATCACCGGTGATGTATTTCAGTTATCGTGCAAACTTGGCCTGTTAGTGGGTGCTGAGGACAGTAGTTGAGAGCCACTGGCCTAGGCTATAAGGATTACCAAGACCCTGAAACTGAGCTGCAACATGGTGGCCAAGACCATACAGCAGTTTAACAGGACAGGTTCTCCTCAGAACAGGCCCCACAATGGTCGACCAAAGAATTTGAGTGCACATGCTCGAAGTACAGAGTTCGAAGGGGTGGGGGGTCAGCCTGTCAGTGCTCAGACCATACGCTGCACACTGCATCAAATTGGTCTGCATGGCTGTCATCCCAGATGGGAGGCATGTCAGAACAAGGCTGATCGTTGGAGAGCAGGCCGAGTACTCAGCATAGCTAGAAAACTGACCACAGTATACTCTCCTGCTCACTGTGGTCGGTTTTTATTAGGAAAGTAGACGGACTGGCAGGATCACCAGGGATTTCACATAAATGAAGCAATACAAAAGAGAACAAGTTACTTTTTTCCTGCAAGTACATGGTATAGCAGGCACTTATCAGGAATATAAAAAAAACTTGGTTTAAAATGCTAACTTTTTTAATGGCACAACAAGCTGGGGGTCACAGACAGTGATTTTTGGAGGTAAACTGAGCCCCATACAGTGACTTGTCACAGAATCATGCCTGTTTTTAATGAAGTGCCATCTGAGGGCCCAAATATCAAGGGCATCCTATATTGCATTTTGGCCTTGATCCTTCCGCACAGAGCTTTTCTCTAGATTCTTGGAATCTTTTGATATTATGTACTGTAGATGATGATACAGTGTATTTAAAGTCTTTGTAATTTAAACATCGAGGAACATTATAAATATAAAATATTATAAAAATATGGGTTTATGAGATTTACAAACTATTGCATTATGCTTTTGTGTCAATTTTACACAATATCCTAACTTGATTGGAATTGGGGGTTGTACAGCATTGAGGTTGCGCAGTGGCCAAGGGTAACGTCACATCTGGTGGTGTACCCGCATAATTTCCAACCAGTGGAACACACGTCGGCTCGGCAGAACAGCGGTTCTCTATTACAGAAAGGCTATCTGTGTTGGGGCTTACCTAAAGCACCTTTAACCGGTTCCCGACCGGCGCACGCCGATGTACACCAGCAGAATGGCACAGCTGGGCAAATGGGCGTACCCGTACGTCCCTTTGAATTTGCCGCCGTGCCATTGCGTGCACGCCGGCCGGGAGCTCCGTGAGTCGGGTCGCGCGGACTCGATCACCGCAGGGATACCTGCGATCGCCTCATGGAGAGGACGAACGGGGAGATGCTAATGTAAACAAGCATCTCCCTGTTCTGCGTAGTGACAGTGTCACTGATCTCAGCTCCCTGTGATCGGGAGCAGAGATCAGTGACGTGTCACACGTAGCCATGCCCCCCCACAGTTAGTAACACTACCCAGGTCATACTTAACCCCTCCCTAGCCCCCTAGTGATTAACCCCTTCACTGCCAGTGTCATTTACACAGGAATCAGTGCATTTGTATAGCACTGATTGCTGTATAAATGTCAATGGTAAAAAAAAAAAAAAAGGTGTCTAAAATGTCCGATGTGTCCGCCATTAAGTCGCAGTCATGATAGAAATATTATATATATATATATATATATATATATATTCTATCTATCTGATCGCCGCCATTACTAGTAAAAAAATAAAACATTTATAAATAAATGCCATAAAACTATCCCCTGTTTTGTAAAAGCTATAACTTTTGTGCATACCAATCAATAAACACTTATTGCGATTTTTTTTTACCAAAAATATGTAGAAGAATACGTATCGGCCTAAACTGAGGAAAAAAAAAATGTTTTTTTAAAATATTTTTTTGGGATATTTATTATAGCAAAAAGTAAAAAAATAATGTTTTTTTCAAAATTGTCGCTATTTTTTTTTTGTTTATAGCGCAAAAAATAAAAACCGCGGAGGTGATCAAATACCACCAAAAGAAAGCTCTATTTGTGGGAAAAAAAAGGATGTCAATTTTGTTTGGGAGCCACGTCACACGACCGCCCAACTGTCAGTTAAAGCAACGCAGTGCTGAATCGCAAAAAACGCACTGGTCAGGAAGGGGGTAAATTCTTCCAGGGCTGAAGTGGTTAAATGTAAGTGCAGAACTTTGATTTAAGTTTTTTTTTTTTAATAGTTTAAAAAAAATAAACACATACTACGCTGTATCTTTTTGCCATTTACTCATTGAGTATGGGGTGGAAGGATTCCTTGTACTGAGATCCATTAGCCCACTAGCTGTGAAAGAGTGATGAAAGGAGTCATCTCTGGAGTATACAAAAAGTGAGGGAGGCCTTTCATGTCCATTTGGAGTTGGCGAGTGTGATTTTTTGCCCCCACGGTGGTGGCACACAATATAAGTGAATTTATTAAAGCACATTACCTAGTTGATGGTGATGGGAAGAAATCTGAAGAGCTACCCTATTTGTGGACCAATTTTTTATGATCTTCCATATATATTTTTGGTTTGTGGTTTGCATAGTATCAGCATTCCTTTTATGTATATGATGTTTTTGAGGTGATTTGTTCACTTTAAAAGGGGCAGCTGCTATTCTACGAACAATTTCATTATTTTGTTTCCCATTTTTATAGAGGTGATACGTCAAGTTTATCACATTTTTACTTAATAGAGGCATTTTATTGCAGAAGAGACGCTCGCTGTTTTACAGTGGAACTTCAGTTCTGCTTTAAGCGCCAGGTCACACCAGATGCAGTTTAATTTTTTCTGCACCAATACAGTCAGTTCTGGTCAGTTTCTGCACCGAAAACTGACTGCATGGTGTGAACAAGAGCCATTGGAATACATAGAAAAACTGTGCATGCATTTTTATTGCAGGAAAAAAAAAAAAAAAAAAGCGCACAGAACCGCATCTGGTGTGAACTGGCCCTAAAGAAAATGCCTTGTCATCTGCATCTCTGACTTTACATTTAGAAAGATAAAATAAAGATCATTTGTTTACCTTGATGAATGTCTTCAGTCGAACAATTTGTGAATCGTGCCAACAGATCACGCCATTGTCTGCAGACTTTGTAAGGTTGATGTTTTGGCTTCAGTTGCACCTCTAAAACAAAAACAAAACAAAAAAAAAAAAAAAGACAAAATTATATGAGGGAGCTATTTCATTATGTATGGATGTGCAATGTCAAATGCCCATGTTTATTACCCAAAAATGGAGAGACAAGCCATAGAGCAAAGACTTCTTGAGCAATGTCAGGGAGCAAAAGGACTTCGCGGATTATTCGGTGCAACTCATGTGCCATTATGCCAGAAAGGCCATCCACTGTCAGCGGAACTGCCGCATCGTTCACAAAATACACAATCACACCCATGGCTAAGGAGAGAAAAAGTAAGAAAATGGTAACAGATGAAAGGATGTAATTTTAGATAGATGAATATAGCATCCTACTAATCTGTTTATTCTGTGATGGCTCCACTATTTTGTTTCTCCTGTTAAAAACACAAAACAAAAGAAACACAAACAACCAACCAGATTAAAAATGTAATTCATCTAAAGCTTAATGGATATGGGCTAAAAACACAACAGCTTGTGCCCATGATGTCCAACGGGAACAGAAGCTATTATGCAAACAGTCTAAATCAGCACAGGGCAGGGATGTAGTTCTATGCAATTTATGCCCAGGCGATGACAAGCTGCATTTATAAAAACAACCTCAGTTACTTTGAGAGGAGAATAAAGGTTCTCCTGCAGCTGCCGAGGTCATAGAATAAAACTGAATCATGTCTCAAACTGCTAGCGTTGGAGCTTTTCTACATAAAACTCATACTGTATTTCTATTCTATACCTCAATACATGTTCTTCAATTAGTATAAATTATCTCCAGCTCCTATGTGATCTTTTTTTTTTTTTTTTTTAAATGCTCTTAAATCAAAAATAAAAAAGGAGAAGAAAAAAAGTCATGTGCTGAACCTATATTAAAAACACAGGTTCAGCACTATCCATAATCTAAAAATTCACAGCTCCAAAGAAGCACTTTAAAAAATACATTCCACACTTCAAACCAGGGAGTAGTTTAAAAATTGAGCAAAACACAAAAATGATTGAATGTTGGAAGAATATCAGAACAAATCTACATTCACTGAGTGATAAACAGCACAGTAAAACAGTCACCAGCTCTCTGCTTAGGGAGCCCTGAGAACCGAGCAATCAGCGGTGTTTGATTGCTCAGTTCTCAGTGTTAAAGCCGGTGGGGGACCAATGCTGCATCCACCTAGGCAAGTATACTCACAACACACAAGTATACACAAAAAAAAAAAAATCGTGTTTTTGCTTTAAAGCAACAAACCCATTAAACCAAAACATGAATTACCGTATTTATCGGCGTATAACACGCACATTCATTTTAAGAGGGAAGTTTTAGGAAAAAAACTTAAAATTTTAAATAAGGAACTTTGAAGCAAAATAAGGGTCAGTGCCCATCTGCAGCCTCACCATTGCCATCAATGCAGCCTGATCAATGCCTATCTGCAGTCTCACAAGTGCCATCAATGCAGCCTCATCAGTCCACATCAATGCAGCCACACCATTGCCATCAGTGTAGCCTGATTGATGCCCATCTGCAGCCTAGAGGGGACAGGGAGGGGGGCGGGACGAGCGCCGACAGATTACATACAGCGAGAATCTCCTATGATAGACAATACAGTGGTCCAAGGGCGGCCCAGGAGATGGGACTTCCTACTACAGAGGCCGACAAGTAAACAGGAGATTCTCACTGTATGTAATCTGATGGGAGGGGGTAGGGTTGTAGTGTTAAAATTTATTAGAAGATTTAGATACACTAACTAAGCTAAAGCCAAACTCCAGCTCTCACTTTATAATCAGTTACAGTAGTTTTTTTATTTCCCTGCCAGCAGTAAGTGGTTCGTCTCATTTCTGGAGAGCTTGTGCTTGTGAAAAACAACAGACTTGCTGGAAGGTTCACTAGATGAAAATAGAAGAAAGCCTAAAAAAGGGAAACTAATACAGCCATCATATCTAAGAATTGGTAAGCTGCAATATAATAAAATGTTTGTGGTTGTTCCTTCTGCCTCTCCTTATCCTAAAAATTTTTAGTAGGTATAATGATGCAGGCTTTTGGTGCCCTCAGCTAACGATGTTTTTTTTCGGTTTACTCTAAGGCTGGCCATACATTATACAATTTTCTTTAAGATTTACGAAAACCATATAAATATGGAGGTCAAACCTAAACACTTTCAATTTGTAAGCAATCAGGCAGGCCCTTGCACTACTTGGTTGAAGGTAAATCTAAAATGAAATTGAATAAGAAAATTGTACAATGTATGGCTAAAGTTTTCTTATGTTTGTTGGAACGACTGAAGAACCTTTCCAACTACTGGACACCACATCATTAGAGGCTGTTAACAGCTGTTCTAAGCCTGATCATTGTACTGACTGTGGTTCATTTTTATATGCTCTTTTACTTATCCCTTTTTTTATCTTGTATTGGTGTAAAATCATACATCAATAAACACATTGAAATATAATTGTTTGCTTTTGGGTTTATTATTGCTTTAAATTAGATAAAACACACCCACACTCCTTTAATACATACATCGTGTTCCTGAAGAGGAGACACTGCCTTGCAGCATATATTCATTCATTAATGATGGCGGTGACGTTCCACTCCCATCCATCTACACACAAAAAACAAAACATCTTTTAAACTAAATATTAAAGGGAAATAAACATTTGTAAAAGGTAGGGAATGGTTGTAGTAAATGGGTAACAAACACTTCAAGCAAAATGTCAAAAACCAGGCTACCCAACATTATACAAAGGTGATTCTTTAACCACTTCAGCCCCGGAAGGATTTACCCCCTTCCTGACCAGAGCACTTTTTACAATTTGGCACTGCGTCGCTTTAACTGCTAATTGCGCGGTCATGCAATGCTGTAACCAAACGAAATTTGCGTCCTTTTCTTCCCACAAATAGAGCTTTCTTTTGATGGTATTTGATCACCTCTGCCGTTTTTATTTTTTGCGCTATACACGGAAAAAGACCGAAAATTTTGAAAAAAAATGATATTTTCTACTTTTTGTTCTAAAAAAAAATCCAATAAACTCAATTTTAGTCATACATATAGGCCAAAATGTATTTGGCCACATGTCTTTGGTAAAAAAAATGTCAATAAGTGTATATTTATTGGTTTGCGCAAAAGTTATAGCACCTACAAACTAGGGTACATTTTCTGGAATTTACACAGTCTTTAATTTATGACTGCCTATGTCATTTCTTGAGGTGCTAAAATGACAGGGCAGTACAAAACCCCCACAAATGACCCCATTTTGGAAAGTAGACACCCCAAGGAAATTGCTGAGAGGCATGTTGAGCCCATTGAATATTCATTTTTTTTGTCCCAAGTGATTGAATAATGAAAAAAAAAAAAAAAAAATTACAAAAAGTTGTCACTAAATGATATATTGCTCACACAGGCCATGGGCATATGTGGAATTGCACCCCAAAATACATTTAGCTGCTTCTCCTGAGTATGGGGATACCACATGTGTGGGACTTTTTGGGAGCCTAGCCGCATACAGGGCCCCGAAAACCAATCACTGCCTTCAGGATTTCTAAGGGCGTACATTTTTGATTTTACTCCTCACTACCTATCACAGTTTTGAAGGCCATAAAATGCCCAGATGGCACAAACCCCCCCCAAATGACCCCATTTTGGAAAGTAGACACCCCAAGCTATTTGCTGAGAGGCATGTTGAGTCCATGGACTATTTTATATTTTGACACAAGTTGCGGGAAAGTGACAATTTATTTATTTATTTATTTATTTTTTGCACAAAGTTGTCACTAAATGATATATTGCTCACACAGGTCATGGGCATATGTGGAATTGCACCCCAAAATACATTCTGCTGCTTCTCTTGAGTGCGGGGATACCACATGTGTGGGACTTTTTAGGAGCCTAGCCGCGTACGGGACCCCGAAAACCAATCACCGCCTTCAGGATTTCTAAGGGTGTACATTTTTGATTTCACTCTTCACTGCCTATCACAGTTTCGGAGGCCATGGAATGCCCAGGTGGCACAAACCCCCCCCAAATGACCCCATTTTGGAAAGTAGACACCCCAAGCTATTTGCTGAGAGGCATGGTGAGTATTTTGCAGCTCTCATTTGTTTTTGAAAATGAAGAAAGACAAAAAAAAAAATTTTTTTTTTCTTTTTTTAATTTTCAAAACTTTGTGACAAAAAGTGAGGTCTGCAAAATACTCACTATACCTCTCAGCAAATAGCTTGGGGTGTCTACTTTCCAAAATGGGGTCATTTGGGGGGGGGTTTGTGCCACCTGGGCATTCCATGGCCTCCGAGACTGTGATAGGCAGTGAAGAGTGAAATCAAAAATTTACGCCCTTAGAAAGCCTGAAGGCGGTGCTTGGTTTTCGGGGTTTACGTGGCTAGGCTCCCAAAAAGTCTCACACATGTGGTATCCCCGTACTCAGGAGAAGCAACAGAATGTATTTTGGGGTGTAATTTCACATATTCCCATGGCATGTTTGAGCAATATATCATTTAGTGACAACTTTGTGCAAAAAAAAAAAAAAAAAAATAAATAATAATTTGTCTCTTTCCCGCAACTTGTGTCACAATATAAAATATTCCATGGACTCGACATGCCTCTCAGCAAATAGCTTGGGGTGTCTACTTTCCAAAATGGGGTCATTTGGGGGGGTTTGAACTGTCCTGGCATTTTATGCACAACATTTAGAAGCTTATGTCACACATCACCCACTCTTCTAACCACTTGAAGACAAAGCCCTTTCTGACACTTTTTGATTACATGAAAAAATTATTTTTTTTTGCAAGAAAATTACTTTGAACCCCCACACATTATATTTTTTTTTAAAGCAAATGCCCTACAGATTAAAATGGTGGGTGTTTTATTTTTTTTTTTCACACAGTATTTGCGCAGCGATTTTTCAAACGCATTTTTTGGGGAAAAACACACTTTTTTACATTTTAATGCACTAAAACACACTATATTGCCCAAATGTTTGATGAAATAAAAAAGATGATCTTAGGCCGAGTACATGGATACCAAACATGACATGCTTTACAATTGCGCACAAACGTGCAGTGACAACAAAATAAATACATTTTTAAAAGCCTTTAAAAGCCTTTACAGGTTACCACTTTAGATTTACAGAGGAGGTCTACTGCTAAAATTACTGCCCTCGATCTGACCGTCGCGGTGATACCTCACATGCATGGTGCAATTGCTGTTTACATTTGACGCCAGACCGACGCTTGCGTTCGCCTTAGCGCGAGAGCAGGGGAGACAGGGGTGCTTTTTTTTTTTTTTTTTTTTTTTCTTTATTATTTTTTTGCTTTTTTATCTTATTTTAAAACTGTTCCTTTCATTTTTTTTTTTTTTTTAATCATTTTTATTGTTATCTCAGGGAATGTAAATATCCCCTATGATAGCAATAGGTAGTGACAGGTACTCTTTTTTGAAAAAATTGGGGTCTATTAGACCCTAGATTTCTCCTCTGCCCTCAAAGCATCTGACCACACCAAGATCGGTATGATAAAATGCTTTCCCAATGGCGCTATTTACATCCGGCGAAATCTAAGTCATAAAATGCTCGTAGCTTCCGGTTTCTTAGGCCATAGAGATGTTTGGAGCCACTCTGGTCTCTGATCAGCTCTATGGTCAGCTGGCTGAATCACCGGCTGCATTCTCAGGTTCCCTGTTGAGACAGGAGAGCCAGAGAAAAACACGGAAGACGGTGGGGGGGGGGGGCATTCTCTCCCACTGCTTGTAAAAGCAGTCTAGAGGCTAATTAGCCGCTAGGATTGCTTTTACATGAAAGCCGACCGCTGGCTGAAAAGAATGATACCAAGATGATACCTAAACCTGCAGGCATCATTCTGGTATAACCACTCAAAGTCGTGAATGCTGTACCTGAAGACAAAAATATGGTTAACAATAAAGCACAGTAAACGGTAAAGTATAAAAAATTGCAGACCTGAAAAGCAAACATGATAAAACATAATAACAATAAAACATTGCAGAATAGAATACAGTAAAAAAGAGCAGAACAATAGAGAGAATAGAGAGAGAGAGAGAGAATAGAGAGAGAACAATAAAACTACAACTATTATTTTTTATTTTATATTTTTGTTTGTGTTTTTTTTTTTTTTTTTTTTTTTTTTTTTTTTACACTTTTTTTGTAACTGTAACTTTTATAACTGTAACCGGTTCCAGGTTCGGGTCTCTCAAAATGCGATGGCATCTTGGGGGACCCTGTGAAAGTGTGTCCTAGTCTGTGCAATGCTGTACCCTACGCTAATACTCAACTAGTGAATGGTAGCGTTCAAAACATTCACCAATGCAAAGACCAGGATTGTCAGGACAGGAGGGACAATAATAGAGGGTGTCACGCCTATATCCGCGCTTGCTGCAGACACAACATCTTTTTTAGGGGGGTTCGTTGGGTAGGGGTACTCGGGAGGACATAAAAATGCCTCTCATGCAGCCGACTGCATTTGGTTGGGGATGTGAATGGGGGAAGTACGGGCGCTGCAGAAGTGGTGGGTTCCCAATTAGGATTGGCGAATGCAGCAGGAAGGGCACTATGGGCACGACGGGCCTGTGTTTGTCTTCTTGGTGGCAGCGGGACACTATTTGTGCTTGCCACCTCACCAGCTTGAACTGCACTTATGGGACTCGCCACGTCACCAAGTGTTACTGCAGTGCTGGTTTGACTACAACCGGGGTGTACTAGGCCGCTGGCGCTTGCCAGTTCACCAAAACGCTACCAAAAAAACTGTTAACGATCGCAGGGATCAGGCCTGACTCTGCGAACGCTGCAGTTATGCATTTAGTGTTTTGTAAGTGACAGTGATCGATCGATACTGCACTTGGGTGGGCTGGGCTGGGCCGGGCGGAGGGGCAAAACGCAGGTGCTAGCAGGTATCTGGGCTGATCCCGCTGACACTGCGTTTTTGGGAACCCTAAACTGCTGGGGACGCCAGTATAGATCTGATCGGATCAGATATTGATCAGTTCAGATACTATACCACTAAAGGGAGGTGTACGGTGCGTGCGTGGGTGTTAGCGCTACTGGCACTAACCTGACGCTGCCTGGGGCTGGTGCTTGCCAGTTCACCAAAACGCTACCAAAAAAAACTGTTAGCGATCGCAGGGATCAGGCCTGACTCTGCGAACGCTGCAGTTATGCGTTTAGTGTTTTGTAAGTGACAGTGATCGATCGATACTGCACTTGGGTGGGCTGGGCTGGGCCGGGCGGAGGGGTAAAACGCAGTTGCTAGCAGGTATCTGGGTTGATCCCGCTAACACTGCGTTTTTGGGAACCCTAAACTGCTGGGGACGCTAGTATAGATCTGATCGGATCAGATATTGATGCGTTCAGATACTATACCACTAAGGGAGGTGTACGGTGCGTGGGTGTTAGCGGTACTGGCACTAACCTGACGCTGCCTGGGGCTGGTGCTTGCCATTTCACCAAAATGCTACCAAAAAAACTGTTAGCGATCACAGGGATCAGGCCTGACTCTGCGAACGCTGCAGTTATGCGTTTAGTGTTTTGTAAGTGACAGTGATCGATCGATACTGCACTTGGGTGGGCTGGGCTGGGCCGGGTGGAGGGGCAAAACGCAGGTGCTAGCAGGTATCTGGGCTGATCCCGCTAACACTGTGTTTTTGGGAACCCTAAACTGCTGGGGACGCTAGTATAGATCTGATCGGATCAGATATTGATCTGTACAGATACTATACCACTAAGGGAGGCGTATGCTGCGTGCGTGGGTGTTAGCGGTACTGGCGCTAATCTGACGCTGCCTGGGGCGACGCATATCACCGTCGGGTGATCAGGGGGCTAAATCTTTATTCGGTAATAAACGGCGGGTGCCCTGACACTATAAAAAATAAACAAACTAACCAGCGTCACCCGTAACGGTTATACGGTGATCAGTGGTGAAAGGGGTTAACTAGGGGGCAATCAAGGGGTTAAAACATTTATTAGGTAGTATATGGGGGTCCCTGTCGCTATAAAACGCTGACGGCGAACCTAAATATTTACGTCCCTAACTAGCGTCACCAGCGACACCAATACAGCGATCAGAAAAATGATCGCTTAGCGACACTGGTGACAGGGGGTGATCAAGGGGTTAAAACTTTATTAGGGGGGGTTAGGGGGGTACCCTAGACCTAAAGGGGGGTAATATTCACTGCCCTGACACTGTAACTGTCACAAACTGACACCAATACAGTAATCAGAAAAAAAAAAAAAAACCTGCTTGGTGTCAGTTTGTGACGGGGGGGGGGGGGGGGGGGGGGGGTGGGGTGATCGGGGGGCGATCGGGGGGGGGATCGGGGTGTTTTGTGTGCCTGGCATGTTCTACTGTGTGTGTGTGTGTGTGTGTTGTGCACTTACATTGCAGTCTTCTCTCCTCGGCCCGGAACGGAAAATACCGAGCCGAGGAGAGATGACATCATTTCCTCTGCCTCTGTGTACAATACAGAGGCAGGGAAATGATCCCATTGGCTGAGAGCGATCGCGAGGGGGGGGCCACGAATGGATGGCCTCCCCCTCACCTCCGATCGCCGGGGAAGATTTGCCGACCGCCGCAGGCACCGGGGGGGGGGTCCGATCGGACCCCCCACCCGCGGGCAGGCAAGGACGTACATACACGTCCTTTTGCCTGCCCGTGCCATTCTGCCGACGTATATAGTCGTGCGGCGGTCGGCAAGTGGTTAAAAGCCTTTACAGCTCATTAGATAGCTGCCCCTAATGCCCTGTACACACGACCGGTTTTCCCATCGGAATAAACTCTGAAGGTTTTTCCTGATGGAGTTCTGACTGCATTCCGCTCAAGCTGTCTTGCATACACACGGTCACACCAAATTCCGACCGTCCAGAATGCGGTGACATACAACACGTACGACGGGACTAGAAAACGGAAGTTCAATAGCCAGTAACCAATAGCTTCCGTCTCGTACTTGCTTCAGAGCATGCATCGTTTTTGGTACATCGGAACAGCATACAGACGATCGGTTTTCCCGATAGGAATTGGTTCCGTCGGAAAAATTTAGAACATGTTCTCTTTCTAGGTCCGTCAGAATTTAACGTAAAAAGTCCGATGGGGCATGCACATGATCAGAATATATGATGAAAAGCTCCCGTCTGACTTTTTCTGTCGGGCATTCCACTCGTGTGTACATGGTATTAGAAGTGATGACTAGTACATCAAAGAGCAGAGGTTGACGAAGATTACCAACACAAGCTCACATCGATCGTTGCACGCTTTAACCCTTTGACTGTCAGGAGAGATAGATATAGAGAAAAGATAGATAGATAGATAGATAGATAGATAGATAGATAGATAGATAGATAGATTCACCCATCCTTGACGGACTCTGACCGTATTTTTTTGTAGGCCTCATTCCCATTGGCGTACTGATCTGTACACCCGCATGGAATGCACAGGTGTGCAGTTACGTGCAGGCGGCCTGTTCAAATAAATGACAGACAACCTGGCTGCACATAAACAGACTGCGTTCTGATCCGTGCATCAGATCCGCATGGATGCACACACCAGGATGCACTTGGAGATCCATGCAGGTCTGTGAAGCTGGCTGCCTGTCATTTATCAGAACAGGCTGCCTGCAACAAAGACCTGAGCATCCCATGTGGGTGAGGATGGCCCTTCACACTGGTGCGGGGATCAGTACGCCTGTGTAAATGAGGCCTAATACATTGATTTCCCTATGATTGCCAATTCTGTCTAGAGGCCATAATGCAGTAATTTTTTTCTGAAACACCACAGTCAGAAAAACAACATCATTATAGCTACTAGATGGAGCTGACAACCACAGGAAATCATTGTATTAAAGTGGTTCCAAACATTTTTTTTCTTCTTCTTTATCTTATTACATTACCTGCGTTAAAGGAGAAGTACAGACAAAGCTCATTTGGCTTTACTCCTCCTACGAGTCACAAGAGTGCAGTTCATTCTGTACTGCTGTGACCCGTTTTTCAGCAGACAGCGGGCTGAAGCCTGCTGTCGACTGATGTCACAGAGCCAGTCCAGGCTGGGGCAAGATTGTGACAAAGTCAGGATTCACCCACAACCCTGGATCGGCACCTGGCTACTCCTCTCAATAAGCCGTTGAAAGCCATTGAGAGCCTGAGCCAGCCGCTCCCACCCCCTCCTCCATGAGCCGGAGAGCCGAAGACTGACAGTCACCAGCTCTCTGTTCACGGAACTCTGGGAACTGAGCAATCATTGGTCTTTGATTGCTTGGTTCTCAGTCTTAGAGATGGCGGGGGACAGATGCTGCATCCACCTAGGTAAGGATGATTTTTGAATAAATAAAAAAAAAAAAAAACACCACACACAACTTTCACTAGTTGTTCTCCCAACCACCCTTCCCTAAATACTTACTGGATTTCTGTATTGATCCACTGCTGTGCCCATCTGCACGGTAGGTTCTCTCTCTCTCCCCCCTCTCACAGCCATTGGCTCCTGCTGCTGTAATTCAAATGCAGTGAGCTGTGTGTGTCTAAAGATACACAGCTCGGCTTAAGAGCAAGCGCGCAGGTGTGCCACCATAGGAAGCGATTTCCTACGGCAGCACACGGAGAAGAGGAGGAGCCAAGAGTGCTGGTGGGGGACCCCAGAGGAGGAGGCTAGGGGCCACCCTGTGCACAGAGCAGGTAAGCATAACATATTTATCAACAAAAAAAAATTATATATATATATATATATATATATATATATATATATATATATATATATATACACACATACATACACACACGTGTTTACTTTATAACCACTTTAAAAATTGGTTAGAATTTGTCAATGATGGCTGATCACTTGTCATGTTTAATATAATATAATATAATATAAATGTACCCTATAGAGTCCAGTGAGGTTTAAAAATAAATGAAAGTCATGTGGCTATAACTAAAGATCTTTATACCTGTGTGTAATCTTTTGGAGCTGAGCCTTTGGGCTTTAAAGACGTGGCCTCTGGAGTTATTATCCTAATCTTGGCTTCACTAGCTGGTGAGTCACTGAACACAGAGCGCTCAGCCATGACTTTTAGCATGTGTGCTTATGTGGAGGAGGGGGGGGGGGGCACTGGCTCCTTCCTGTGATGATGATGGGGGTGAGGGGAGATATACCATCCATACTGACATATATGCAGCACTGTGTTTTGGTGGAAGCCCATAGGTAGGTCATTTATACACATCTGTTTACACTACCACACAATGTGTAAACTGCTGGGCCCCCCTGTCTGCACTGCACATTTTATTACCAAGGTGAACAAACCCTTTAAGTCTGATCATACAATTCTTCCACAAGCCCAATCATGACAGGTTCTCTTTAAGGCAGTGAAGTTGTGTGGATTCTGCTCAGTGTACAGACACATCCGTGGCCGCCTTTAGAATGTCCCAGACCCCCAGCTCACATACAAGGGGTACAAATATAATTCAAACCCCAACGCTGTACAACTCACCCCAAAACAGACGATTGCACCAGCTGTCTGCCCTGCTCGCCCTCGGCTCTGCTACAACCAGGAAACTGACTCTCCTCCCCATGAAAACTATTGTCCAATAACGGCATCAGACCTGCGTTTCACGCCTCGCTCTGGCTGTACAACCAACTAGAGGCTAACCAATCACGTCGCTGTCACTTCCTATTTTCCGACTGGCGTCCAATTGCGTTCTGGAATGCGCGGTCTGTTTGGATACCAAAGTTTGCGGAGGAGCCGGCGATGACGTCAGGCTGAGCTCAACTTCTGTGGACTGAGCGAGTGTTTTTCCAGGCGCTTTCCCGCCTTGGCTGACGGGAATGTGAAAGTCTTCCAGGAGGATGAGGGCGAGAGGAAAATATGACGAGAGCCACGGACAGGTCATGCTTAGTTTATAGCGGAATGGCTTCAGTTAAAGAGGCATTCACTACAAATAAAAACAAAATAAAAAAAAGACTAAATTTTTTTTTTTTTTTAAATGCTGAACACAAAAAAATCTGCCTTTGCAGTGCTGCCCCACCCTAAGGGTTAATTGCCCCCTTAACCACTATAGCTCCAGAGAGATTTTACCCCCTTCATGACCGGGACATTTTTTTGCTACTGACTGGTAATTGGACAATAGACAGTCATGCAACGCTGTACTCAAATGAAATGTCTATCATTGTTTTCACACAAATAGAGCTTTCTTTTAGTGGTATTTGATCAACACTGCGTTTTTTTTTTATTATTTTGTCCAATATACAGAAAAAACATTGGATTGAGAGTTACTTGGTTTGAGAGCGTTTTGCAAGACAAGCAAAATTTTCTAATACATTTTGACTTGATATATAAGCGATGTCTTGACATACAGGTAGCATCATGTCACAACTGAGTATAAAAGAGAAGAGAGGTGCCTCTAAGTGTAGCAATATAGTTACATTTAATGAAGGTACAACATTTAGCAACTCACATGGCTGATTAAAACAGGCATATCAAAGTATGCAGGCATCTAGAGTGAGGGCTCTTTCTCACGGGGCGGATCAGTGATGATCCGCCCCGTGAATATCCGCTTGCTCAGCGGGGATCGCTCCGCCGATCCCCGCTTAGCAGGAAGATGACAGGTCCATCGCTGCACACTGTGCAGCGATGGACCTGTCAGAGCGCCGCTCTCCCCTATGGGGGGATCGGATGATGACGGATCGTAGTGTCCGTCGTCACCCGATCCGATCCGAAAACGGATGGAAAAGTAGGATCGGAGCGGGTCGGATGTCAGCGGACATGTCACCGCTGACATCCGACGCTCCATAGAGATTCATGTATGTCCGTTTTTCATCCGAAAAGGGAAGGATGAAAAACGGACATACGGATCGTTAGTGTGAAAGAGGCCTTAAGGTGTCCACATAAACCATCCTCTGCACCTCCATCGATGTCGTCCCTTCCAAGCTGCTCTCCACGAGCACTTCAAGCTTCGCTTTCAGATCGCTCTACTGCAGGGTAGTCTTACTGGTCATGATTGCAGACCGACAGCATTGAGAGACGGCGGTGCAGAGGACGGTCTACGTGGACAACTTTACCCCAGATGCCTGCATACTTAGATCTGCCTCTTTTAATCATTAACCATGTGAGTTGCTAAATGTTGGACCTTCATTAAATGTTATCATATTGCTACACTTATAGGGCGTACACACGGTCGGACTTTGTTCGGACATTCTGACAACAAAATCCTAGGATTTTTTCCGACAGGTGTTGGCTCAAACTTTTTTTGTCTACACACTGTAGCACAAAGTTGTCGGAATTTCCGATCGCCAACCACACGGTCACGTACACCACGTACGACGAGACTAGAAAAAGCCGGTTCAGAACCAAGCGCGGCACCCTTTGGGCTCCTTTTGCTAATCTCGTGTTAGTAAAAGTTTGGTGAGAGACGATTTGCGCTTTTTCAGACTCGTGGCTTTCAGATCGTTTTCTGCCGTTCAGTTTGTGCTTGTGGGTTTGTATCTGCTCTTCAGTGCGTGCAAGCAAGTTCCGCGTGACTTTAAGTAGTCATTGTATTCTTGTTCGTTCGTTACTGGTTTTCAGGTCGCTCTTCACAGGCCTTGCTGTTCTTCAGTGCGTTCTGTTACTTCGTTCTGAGCAGCCGACCGTTTTCTAGCCATGTTTCGTATGCGTACTCCTCGTAGAGTTCGTGCTGTGCGGGGGCTTGGTGTTGGGGTCCTGACCTTGACACAAGTCCAGTCCATGAACAGGGTGGGGAGGAGTTCATGGACCAAGAATTGGTTGCTTCAGCTTGACCAGTTCTCTCATATGCCTTTGCTCCGTGAGATCCGTGAGAATAATCCTGATGATTTCAGGAACTTTCTCAGGATGACGGACCCCGTGTTTCACCGTTTGTTGGCTTCGCTGACCCTCTATATCAGCAGGCAGGATACCTGCATGAGGCAAGCCATCACTTCGGAGCAGAGGTTGGTCGCTACCCTGCGGTTTTTGGCGACAGGGAGAAGCCTGCAGGACTTGAAGTTCTCAACAGGCATCTCCCCCCAGGCTCTGGGGATCATTATCCCAGAGACCTGTTCTGCCATCATCCAGGTCCTGCAGAAGGAGTATATGAAGGTAAGATTTTTATCCTTTTATATCACATTTTATTGTATTTAATGTTTGCTAATATATTGTATTTCTTTCCTCATTCCCTAATTACCATGATTGTAATATGCTGTGAATGTCCCCTTTTTTCTCATGCATGCTGGATTTTTATGTAATTATTATTTTAGGTCCTTCATACATATTTGCCCTTCAATAACCTCCCCAGCATGGTGTCTCCTGGCCTATATTCACCTCATGTAGTCACTTAACAATGTATTTTATCAGCTCCATAGTAGTGCTTTACCCCAAACACCCCCTAAAATGTTTGGAAATGTTATTTTTTATTTAAATTCTGGCAGAGTGCCAGAGGCTTTTTTTTTGTTGGTGTCTCCAAATAATTTTTGTAACCCTCCCTCCCCCAACTGCTAAGTCAGCTGATCCCAATTCTCTATGTATCCTCAATCATCTATCTGCTGACTTTGCCAAACCCATACACACTATACCCACCTCTTTACTGGTCAGATTTATGGATGAATTGCCCAAAGCATGTAGTGCAAGGGCCTGCCTGTATACTTTCCAATGGTACTGTTTCAAGTTTTTGTATTCTATTATTATCTTGATAGGTAATAGCAGAATGTCCAAATGTCCTCAAATGTGTACAATGTGTATTTATATCTTTGTATTAAGACACTTCTTACCTGTCCAGTGGTCTGCCAATAGCGTAACTAAGGAGGGGCTGTTCCAAGTAATACCCATTATTTAGGCATTCAGCTCTCAATGAAGTGAAGAGGGTTACCTGTCCAAGATCCCCCCCCCCCCCAATAATGTTAGAAATGGCCCATGAGAGGGGGGAGGGGGAATATGATAGGTGTACCTTATACTTTGGCCTTGTTAAATTCCCCTTACTAAATGCTATCTGGAGGTTGCCACATAATGTTTGTGCCTAATCTGCTTGCCATGTTTCTGTGAAAAAATAGTAATGTTTATTGTTTTTTCCTCAACAGTTTCCTTCCACGCCACAGGAATGGCAGACTGTGGCCTCCCACTTTGCCCAGCGGTGGGACTTTCCTAACTGGGGAGGGGCAATTGATGGGAAACACGTCCACATCATCCCACCACCCAACTCGGGGTCGTACTATTATAATTACAAGGGGTTCAATAGTATAGTGATATTGGCGGTGGTGTCGGCTAATTACGACTTCCTGTATGTGGACGTGGGGAAGAATGGCCGGATGTCCGATGGTGGAGTCATCGCCCAGACGGAGTTTTACAGGCATCTCCAGAATGGCAGCTTGGACTTGCCAGCTCCAGAGGACAATGTTGAAGGACTCCCATTTGTGTTCGTTGCTGATGAAGCGTTTGCGCTGGGGGACCACCTGATGCGGCCATTCCCAATGAGGACCCTCACCCCGGAACAGAGGGTTTTTAATTACCGGCTGGCCAGAGCCCGAAGAGTGGTGGAAAACACATTTGGAATCCTGGCCAGCCGGTTCCGACTATTTCTGACACCCATCCATATGGCGGAGTATAAACTGAACCATATTATACTGGCATGCTGTGTTCTCCATAACTTTTTAAGGAAACATTCGGCCAACTATGCTGGCTCAGTTGGGCCTGAGGCCGGAATCCTACATCAAACCACACTGACGGCGCTTGAAAGTGGCCATCCTGGCTTGCCCTCCCTGAGTGCCCGTGATGTCCGGTTACGCTACCTGGAGTTCTTTGCGGGTAGGGGGGCTATAAATATGCCAGACAATCTGTGAAGCTTTTTTTTAATAAAAAAATTCTTGGTGGACATTTACTGCTTGTGTTTGTTTTAGCTGACCCTGACAGAAATGTGTTGAGTCCAGAAAATGTTGTGATTGTGTAACTGTCAGACTTGTGCGTAGCAGACAGGTGAGCCCGATGTAGCAGGGGGAGGCCTCCCTTACGTATCTGGTTACCGGCCCCTGGTAGTATGGACAGGAGGCACGGGAGCACAGAGTGGTATGAGAGCCTGGCGGGTAGCTGCAGGAAGATCCCGGTTAAGATGGTTATGGAGATCACCAGTCAACTGGAGCACAGGCAGTGGGTGCAGAGCAGGAGTGGAGCGGGTTGGTCGGTCACAGGCAGAGGTCGGCAGCAGGCGGGCAACGCAGTACAGAGGAGCAGGCAGATTCGTAGTCAGGACGGTCCGGGATCAGTGGCAGGCAGCAAACAAGGAGAAACAGAGACAGGCCGGTGGTCGGGAGATCGGAACCAAACAGGAAACAGGAAACAGGAAGCAGGAAGCAGGAACACAGGAAGCTGAAGATCGGACAGCACCGAGCCCCCTGTGCAGATGGCCTAAATAGGCAGGTTGGCGCCAAACACCGGGCGCGCGCGCCTGCCGACGCGCGCCGACGCGCCGCGATGCCCACCAACAGCGCATCTGCCCAAGGGAACTCTCTGACAGTGCCCCCCCCTCAAGGGCAGCCTCCGGATGTCCAACTGTGCCAATTTGGAAGCGTGGGTACTCCTAAAAGACCTCAGAAGCTCTTCGGCATGTAAGTTGCCCTCTGGCTCCCAGGAGTTATCCTCTGGTCCGTACCCCCTCCATTTGATCAAATACTGCAACTGGTTGCGTCTTTTCCTGCAATCCAGAATAGCTTCCACCTCGAATTCTTCCTTGCTATCGACAATTATGGGTTCTGGTGGGTCAGTACTTCGACCAGCAAAAGTGTTGGGTACAACAGGTTTCAGCAATGAAATGTGAAAGACCGGATGAATCTTCAGGGTACTAGGTAGATTGAGTTCATAGGCCACATTGTTAATCCTCTTCTTGACTGCGAACGGACCCAAGAATTTGGGGCCCAATTTCCTTGAAGGGCAGGCCATTCTTATATTGGTCGTGGATAACCAAACCTGGTTGCCAGGTTCCAGGATGAGCTCTCCCCGCCTCTTCCTGTCAAACATCTTTTTATTATACTCTTGGGTCTTAGCCATGGTATCCTGCAAGAGCTTGTTGTTACAAAGAAAGAAGTCCATGGTCTCAGAGACCGCAGGGATCGCACATTCAGGTAAAGACCTGGGCAGAAAGGACGGGTGGAATCCGTAATTGGCAAAAAACGGTGTTTGCTTAATGGCCGAATGTAGAGAGTTGTTATAGGAGAACTCAGCGATTGGCAGCAGAGAGACCCAGTTGTCCTGAGAGAAAGATGAAAAACAACGGAGGTATTGCTCCAAAGTTTGATTAGTTCTCTCCGTCTGCCCATTAGTCTGGGGATGATAAGCGGAGGAGAGTGCCAGCTCGATTTCCAGGGAGTTACAGAGAGCCTTCCAGAACCGTGAGGTGAACTGAACACCACGATCAGATATGATGTTCGATGGGACTCCGTGCAACCTGACAATCTCTTTAATGAAGACCCTTGCTGTCTCCATGGCCGAAGGTGTGCCCTTCATTGGCAGGAAGTGAGCCATCTTGGTTAACCTGTCTACGACGACAAAGATGGTAGAGAAACCCTCTGACTGGGGAAGCTCTACAATGAAATCCATTGATATCATCTTCCACGGTCTTTCTGGGACGGGTAATGGCTTTAACAGACCCCAGGCTCTAGTCCGGCTATTCTTGTTCTGGGCACAGGTGGTACAAGATTCTACATAGCTCTTGCAGTCGTTCACTAACAAAGGCCACCAAAATGTGCGCTGCACTAACTCCGTTGTCTTCAGCACACCGAAATGTCCAGCCATCTTATGATCATGGCAGAGCTCCAGCACTGCCACCCTCAAATCTTCAGGGACTACGATTTTACCCTTGTGCCAAAAAAGACCATCCTGGGCCCTCACCAGCTCTCCGGAACTTGGGGTCCAATTTAAAGAAGCTTGTTTTATGCGGGATAATAGATCCACTTGAAGCAAAAGAAAATTTCCGGATGAAAGAATGGTGTCCGGATGCTCAGGTTTGCCAGAATCAGGGAACATACGAGAAAGAGCATCCGGCTTGGTATTCTTGGAACCAGGTCTGTACGTTATATGAAACTGAAATCTGGAGAAGAATAGAGCCCATCTTGCTTGTCGGGGTTTCAGTCTTTTGGCAGTTCGGAGATACTCCAGATTTTTGTGGTCCGTATAGACCAGGATAGGGTGTGCTGCACCCTCCAGTAGATAACGCCACTCCTCCAAAGCGGATTTAATGGCCAGAAGCTCCCGATCGCCAACATCATAATTTCTCTCCGCTGAAGAGAGTTTGCGGGAGAAAAAGGCCACTGGGTAGAGAAGGGCCTTTGGGCCTTGCCGTTGGGACAGAACAGCTCCGACTGCGACCTCCGAAGCGTCCACTTCAAGGACGAATGGTAGAGCAGGATCCGGGTGTTTTAAAATTGAGGCGGATGTGAACAGCTCCTTGAGTTTTTCAAAGGCAGATTGTGCCTCAAGGGACCACTGGAATCGATTCCCTTGTCTGGTTATTTCGGTGATGGGGGCAATTATTGTAGAGAAGCCCCTAATGAACTTCCTGTAAAAGTTCGAGAAGCCGATGAACCTTTGAACCCCTTTTTTATCGGAGGGAGCGGGCCACTCCAGAATGGCAGATACTTTCTGCGGATCCATTTTTATACCATCAACAGAAATGATTAGGCCTAAAAACTGGATGCTTTGAAGTTCGAATTGGCATTTTTCTGGTTTAGCATAAAGTCCATGCTGCCTGAGACGAGCTAACACATTTCCGACATGCCTGCGATGATCTGAGACTGAGGAGGAAAAGATCAGGATATCATCTAGGTAGACAATAACATAAAGATCCAGAAAGTCACGGAAGATGTCGTTGACAAAATGTTGGAATGTAGCAGGTGCGTTGCACAGACCGAAGGGCATGACAAGGTATTCGTAATGTCCAAATCTGGTGCGAAAGGCTGTCTTCCACTCATCTCCTTCTCGAATGCGGATCAGGTTGTAGGCACCACGGAGATCTAGCTTGGTAAAGATTACTGCGGATCCTAATCTCTGGAAGAGTTCGGGCACTAAGGGTAGCGGGTAACGGTTCTTGATTGTTACTTTGTTCAATTCCCGATAATCGATACAAGGACGCAAGGAATGGTCCTTTTTCTCCACAAAGAATATGCCAGCCCTGGCCGGAGAGGTAGAAGGGCGGATAAACCCTTTCTTCAGGTTCTCGTCGATATATATTTTTAGAGTATCCAGCTCCTGCTCTGTCAGTGGGAAAATCCTTCCAAAGGGAACTTCTGCTCCAGGTAATAGCTCGATTGGGCAATCGTAAGGCCTGTGAGGAGGTAAGGCCTCTGCTCCTTTTTTGCTAAAGACGTCCAGAAAGTCCCAATAGGGTGCAGGGACCACCTGTTGAAGTTCGGATTCGGTGTCTAAACAGAGTAATTGGGTAGACTCAGCAGAATTTGTATGTAAGCAGTGTTGTCGGCAGTAATGAGACAAGAACTTGACTTCTCCACTGGACCAGTCAATGCTGGGGTTATGGGCCTGTAACCATGGCATCCCCAATATGATGGGAAAAAGGGGAGAGGAGATGGCATCCAGGCGCAGAAGTTCTTGATGGTTAGGGCCCATGGTGGCCAACAAAGGAATGGTTTCCTGCGTGACAGGGCCGGAGCGAAGAGAGGAGCCATCTGCGAGATGTACCGAGAGTCCCCGGACTTTGGACTGAAGAGGAATGTGATGGTTGGCAGCGAAGGTCAGATCAATAAAACAGCTGCAGGCTCCTGAATCAATGATGACTGTAGCTGGAATAATCTTTCCTGGAAGCTGTAGGGTGATAGACAGAGCAAGATGATTAACAGGTTTAGAGAAAGCAGGTGCACAAATTGAAGAGATGGACAGCGACTTAAGCGACTTACGTGTCTTATTTGGGCAAGACCTCACGAAGTGTCCAGGCTCCCCACAGTACATGCAGAGATTGTTAACTCTTCGGCGTTGGCGTTCTTCTGGATCGAGAGAAGGGCGGAATAGCCCGAGTTGCATTGGTTCGGAGGTGTCAGGAACTGATGTGGCTGGTGCCGGGAAGGACTGGCTGGGAGAGCTTGGAACCTTGGGTAGCATCCAGGTAGGGCGGAATTGGCTGGTAGACCTCTCGGAGCGACGCTCTCTGAGGCGTCGGTCGATCTGAATAGCCAGATTGATGAGTTCATCCAAGGTTTGGGGTACACCGACCCGTGCTAACTCATCCTTCAAGGGATCAGACAACCCCATGCGGAATTGATAACGTAAAGCCGCATCATTCCAACCAGTGTCGGAACTCCACCGCCTAAATTCCACCACATAGTCTTCTGCGGCTCTACGCCCCTGTTGAAGGGCGTGCAGGGCGGCTTCGGCAGTCGCTGTTACCTGAGGATCCTCATATAACTGGGACATGACGGTGAAAAAGGCATCAAGGTTGTCCAGTGCTCCAGACTTCTGTTCCAGGAGGCGGTGAGCCCAGGTCTGTGGTTCACCAGACAAGAGGGAGATCACAAAGCCCACCTTGGTCGCCTCCAAGGAAAAAGTGCGAGGTTGCAGGGCGAAGTATAGCTCGCAGGCATTGCGGAAGGCACGAAATTTACTGCGGTCCCCAGCAAATCTTTCGGGTACGGGTACCTTAGGCTCTGGAGGTAGCATAACTACTGAGGGCGCAGATGGCGCTCCGGCCGATGAAGCAGCTTGTGGATGGGTTGGAGCTGACAGGACCTGGACTTGTTCTTCCAGCCTTGTGTAGCCTTCCTGGAGGCTCTTCACAGCTTGCGTGAGACCCGCCAGGTGTCTACACAGTTCCTCCATGGGGGAGGTTCCCTGCTCGGGCTCGGACATGGCTGTCCGATACTGTCAGACTTGTGCGTAGCAGACAGGTGAGCCCGATGTAGCAGGGGGAGGCCTCCCTTACGTATCTGGTTACCGGCCCCTGGTAGTATGGACAGGAGGCACGGGAGCACAGAGTGGTATGAGAGCCTGGCAGGTAGCTGCAGGAAGATCCCGGTTAAGATGGTTATGGAGATCACCAGTCAACTGGAGCACAGGCAGTGGGTGCAGAGCAGGAGTGGAGCGGGTTGGTCGGTCACAGGCAGAGGTCGGCAGCAGGCGGGCAACGCAGTACAGAGGAGCAGGCAGATTCGTAGTCAGGACGGTCCGGGATCAGTGGCAGGCAGCAAACAAGGAGAAACAGAGACAGGCCGGTGGTCGGGAGATCGGAACCAAACAGGAAACAGGAAACAGGAAGCAGGAAGCAGGAACACAGGAAGCTGAAGATCGGACAGCACCGAGCCCCCTGTGCAGATGGCCTAAATAGGCAGGTTGGCGCCAAACACCGGGCGCGCGCGCCTGCCGACGCGCGCCGACGCACCGCGATGCCCACCAACAGCGCATCTGCCCAAGGGAACTCTCTGACAGTAACCTTATACAAAGCACTGTTGGCTGTTATTTCCTAAATGCAAAACACATTTCACTACAAGTGCACTTGCAACTGCACCAAAACTGCACTTGTAGTGCAAAGAGGATTTGCCCTTAGGAAATAACACCCATTTTTGCAGAAAACAGCAATTACATCACCCCAAAAGTGTTGTATTGTAGTGTTGAGACAATAATCCACACATTCTTGAGTAAGCAACTTTTTTATACCTGCACAATCACATGTGCATTTACCAAAGGTTTTTAAAACAAACCAACATGTTTGTTGTATAACAATTTTTGCAGTAGCATTATCAAAAATCGAAATGTCCTTTTCAGATAAAACAGGCCTGTGTAAAACCAACAAGAAAGCCAAAAAACTTGAACTTACAAAGTTCACATTAGGTAAAACCTGAAGGCTATATCAGACATCAGTATTTAGGAACTGGGTTTGATATAGCGTTCAGATGGGGGGAAATCACCCCTGGAAAAGCCAAATTTGGAAGATGCACACCAATTTACGAATGTCAACATGTGCTATCTGCCATCAGGGGGGATCAAGGGACGTGTTTTGGGGGAGCAAGCCCTTCCTCAACACTACTTTATAATTGAGGAAGGGGTTGCACCCCCAAAACGCGTCCATTGATCTCCCGTGATGGCAGATAGCACATGTTGGCACACTGTGTGCATCCTCCAAATTTGGCTTTTCAAAACATTGCAAAAATATTTAAAAGATTGGACCACAATCCAAAAAGTGATTTTGTGGGGTTTTAAATTCGCCCCAAAACATCAATGATGTTATTATTTTTTTTAATAACATCATTGATTTTTTGCTGTATGTTTTGCAGTTCGACATTACACCCCATGATCTCCCCGATCAGGATCTGGGCACTTTCTGATGTGAAACGTTCTGGATCCACAACATCACGATCACCTAAAAAAAGAGAAAGAAAACAAAAACAGGTCTCAAAAATCTGCCACCATCCATCTCTTTTACCTGAGCCTGTGGTCGCAGACACTCACCTGTTGTGGTGCCAATCTCCACCACATCTTCTTCTTCCTCCTGCTCTTCTTGGGTTGGTGTTAGTTCCCCTTCTTCCAGAGGTGGAGGGTCTATGGTCTCCTCGGATGAGGGGTGTCCTCCGAGTCTTTTCTCCCCTATGTAAAACAAAAATGGTATAATTAGCACACAGATATTTGATGGCAGAACTAGAAATAGGAAACATTGCTTGGAAGTGGGGTACAATTGCCTATTTTAGCCGAGTTCCAAGATGTATTTTTTTTATTGGCCTTTGTCAAGCTGCAATACTTTACCTGTTTAGTACAAGCTTCACAGATGGAGACCCCCCTATAGTGTACACTGGAGCACCTGTGTGGCCCCCTAATAAAAATGGTGTTCTGGGGTCCCACACTAGTGCTCCAGTGTCCAGATGTGAAAACAGCTGCTCAGTGTCCTCTCCTTACACACAATCTAGTTGGCATTTCATTCTAGTAACAAACCCATCTACACAAACAACTATTTGGCATCCAAGTAGGCCCAAAAAAAATGTGGGAAAATGCATATGGCCTAAACAATGGTGTTTTAGAGGCCGAAAGAAAAATGTTTGATACGAACGAATAATGGGCCCATGAACATTAAAGTTGCCCTTTTAAACTGTACAATTAAGAAAAGCATATGGAGCAGCACGAACGCAATAAAGACAGAAAGAATAGGAACACAGCACAACTACTTACTTTTTTGCAGCACTCTCCGGATCTTTCGGTACTGCTCGGGCTCTCTCAATTTCAGGTCCGACCACCGCTTCCTGAGCTGATCTTTCGATCGTCGTACCCCGAAATTCTTCTGCAGACTTTTGATCACTTTCGCCATGATCTTGGCCTTTCTGATATTGGGGTTGGGGTAAGGCCCATACTTTCCTTTATAGTCGGACTTCTTCATGATGTCGACCATCTCCAACATCTCCCCAAAGGACATATTTGTGGCCTTAAAACGTCTCCTTCTGGATCGGGACGTGTCCGGATCCGGGCTTTCCTCCTCCTCCTCCTCGTTCCTGCAATTGGCACGCACCTGCTGTGACTCCGCCATGTGCTCTTCCCCCACTGCGCCGAACGAAAAGGGGCGGGGAATAGAATAGAAAGAACGTCAGGGGCGGGCGGGGTTACACGCATGCGCAGTGTGTATAAAGCGTAACACGCGTGCGTATTACGTACGATCTGTGAGCGGAGGAAGGAGCATTGGACGCGCCGATCGTAAGAACGAAGGTAAGAGACAAACTTGTACGTATACTGCTTCTACATTGAAGCCTATATTGTAACAAGATTAGGAGAGTTTTGTCTGACATTAGGCTTTGTCTTGTGTTGTGTCTTGCAGTGAACATGGATATCTTAGTGAAAGACAATGACTTCATGTCAGTATTCATAGATATCTTAAGGGAGCTGCCATGTCTGTGGGAGATTAAACACCCCCATAAGAACCAAGCAAAGAGGAAGGCAGCACTGGTGCAATTGTGTGAAATTGTGAAGCAGGTGATCCCCATGGCAGACATCACCTATTTAAAGATATTAATTGGTGGCCTGAGGAGCACATATCTAAGGGAGCGCAAGAAAGTCCTGGATTCACAGAGATCCGGAGCAGCAGATGACATCTATGTCCCCAGGATGTTGTACTACGACAGGCTGCATTTTCTGGCAGGCCAGACTGAACCCAGGCCATCCCTCTCCAGTCTTCCTTCCACGCTTCCTTCCCCCCCCCCGGCTGAGGCTTCTGACGCCCAACCTGGGCCTTCCAGGCAACATGTGGAGGAGCCCAGATTGAGCCAGGTATAGCATTCCTCTAAATATTTCTGCTTGTCCAATCAATGATGTTAACTAGATGTTAGTTTGGAGTACTAATTTAGGATTGTGATTGATGAAGCAAAACATTACAACCATGTCCCATTTTCATACACAGGGAAGTCTCAGCCAGGAGGTGGCCGGGCCGAGCCGGCTGGCTGATCTGCAGGTCCCTCCACCCCCCCCTGAAAAGAGAAAGTGGCAGTAGGAGGAGTGCCCTAGAGGAGGCTACCGGAGGACTCTTTTGGAGGGCTACAGAGGTCCTGGGAGCACGACAGACCGTGGAGGAGGACATTGCTGCCGTCATTGCATATAAAATGCAGAGGATGGAGGAGGGCCAACAAGTCTTGTGTGAGGCGCTCATATTGGAGGCTCTTAACAAAGGTATGAGGGGCCAAATGACAGCTCAGACACACCTTTGCGATGGTCCTCCTCCTCCTCCTGCAGGTCCTCCTCCTCCTCCTTCTCCTCCAGGTCCTCCCAGTCCTCCTCCAGGTCCTACTCCTCCTCCTGCCACATCTCCAACTGCACAGCCACAGCCCGGAATGAAGCGTGAAAGGAAGACCAGAAAGTGAGGACCCTGGATCCAGTCTGGTCGGCCAAAAAATGCAGCCTCTTGTGGTACCACAGCCTGGGGACACACATGTCATCTGCTGCTATCCGGATCTCTGCGAATTCTGGACCAGACTGCCCTCCCTTACATATGGACTCCTCAGGCCACCAATTTTGATGTTCAAGAATTGATGTCTGCCGTGGGGGTCCCAGGCTTCGCTAATTTCTCCTGTTTATCCAGTGTTGCCTTCCTCTTTGTTTGGTTCTGAGCCCTTAATAAAGGATTTTTGTTTTGAATTATACTCTCCTATGTGTTTTACTTCAAAAAGGACAGTTGGTTTGTGAGGATTCAGGTACATTTCAAATATACAATGTGAAATGAACAAGGGACACCAACACCAAACAATCTCCTTGAGATTACATAATAAAAGATATCAATGGTGTTGGGGTAACTTGACACACAAAACACACACAAAAATATTCTGGAGTAAAAATAAAAATAGCATTGAACAAAGATCAGCCTTTGAAAAAATTCAAACATTAAAAAAAAAAAAAAAAAAAGGCTTAAAATCCCCAAAAAAATTAAATAAAAAAAAAAATTCTGTCAGATGTGACAACTAATAACAATATATTCAGGGAATCCCAATAAAAAAACAAAAATAAAACTTTGTGAGAAGTGTGTGTGAATATGAGCAGCAAAACTACTTAATTCTTGTCACATTATTAAGAAGAAGAGAGTGCGCTGTATTAAACCATTTTTAACATTGCAGCGTGACGAAAGTGCTGTATCCATTGCGAATGCTGTTTACCAGAACGAGCTGTTCCGTCTTGGAATTTCTTCTGAGCATGCGTGGCACTTTGTGCGTCGGAACAGGGGACACACGGTCGGAATTGACGCGATCGGATTTTGTTGTCGGAAAATTTTATCTCCTGCTCTCCAACTTTGTGTGTCGGAAAATCCGATGGAAAATGTCCGATGGAGCCCACACACGGTCGGAATTTCCGACAACACGCTCCGATCGGACATTTTCCATTGGAAAATCCGACCGTGTGTACGGGGCATTAGAGGCTCCTCTTCTCTTTTATACTCTGTAGTTCCTGCTGGATTTTGCTTCTAATCCCCTGCGGAGGCTTCCATTTGTGGATGGACATTTTATGGGTACACAGTTTATCACATTGCTATAATCTTTTTATATAGACTATAAACTGAAGGACCTATGAATAAATGGTTGTGGAAGGAATCATCTGAGATTCCATTATTCCTTATGGGGAAATTCGCTTTGATATAAGAGTGCTTCGGATTACAAGCATGTTTCCGGAACGAATTATGCTCGCAATCCAAGGTTTTACTGTAAATGGGGGGGGGGGGGGACGAAAATGTATAATATAAATATATGTTTTACTTTCTGCTATAAAACACATCCAATAGAAAAGACCAAATTTTTTCTATATATTATGGCCAAAATGTAATCTGCTACATGATTTTGATTCAAAAAATCCCAATAAGTGTATATTGATTGGTTTGCGTGGAAGATATAGCGCCTACAAACTATGGAATATATACTGGAATTATTTTTTAATTTTTTTACACTACTAATGGCGGTGATAGTGGGGCGGTCAATCTGACACTAAGGCCCCTTTCACACTGGAGCGATTTTCAGGCGGTATTGCGCTAAAAATACCGCCTGAAAACCGCCCCTAAACAGCCTCCGCTGTTTGTTCAGTGTGAAGGCCCGAGGGCTTTCACACTGAAGCGGTGCGCTCGCAGGACGGTAAAAAAAGTCCTGCGAGACGCTTCTTTGGAGCGGGGAAGGAGCGGTGTATTCACCGCTCCTAAACCGCTCCTGCCCATTGAAATCAATGGGACAGCGCGGCTATACCGCGGTAATACCGCGGCTATAGCCGCGCTGTACGAGCGGATTTAACCCTTTTTCGGCTGCCAGCGGGGGTAAAACCGAACCGCTAGCGGCCGAATACCGCTGCAAGAACGACGGTACAGCAGCGCTAAAAATAGCGCTGTTGTACCGCCGACGCCCCCACCGCCCCAGTGTGAAAGGGGCCTAACTGACGCTGAGGGAAACTAACTGCCATCGACATCACCAATGACATTAAAGTGATACTAAAGTCTTGTGTTTTTTTTTTGGTTAAAAATAGGAAACATATTATACTTACTTCTTCTGTGCAGTGGTTTTATACAGTTGCCCCAAATTTCTTCTCGGGTCCCCTGGCGGCGCTCCTGGCCTCTCTCCTCCCTCTGTGTCCATTCAGACACAAAGTTGCAGCTCAGGCCCCACCCCTCTCCTCGTTAGCTCACTGACTTTGATAGAAGCAGGAGCCAGTGGCGCCCGCTGCTGTGTCTCAGCCAATCAGAAGGGAGAGTCCAAGTCTCTCGTGCAACATTGCTAGGTAGAGAGGGGGCTCAGGTAAGTATTAGTGGGGCTGCTGCATACATGAGGTTTTGTATGTTAATGCATATAATGCATTAAGATACAAAACCTTCTGCCTTTAGAACCACTTTAATTTAGTGATAATACTATACACTGTCACTGTACTAATGACACTGGCAGGGAAGGGGTTAACATCTAGGGTGATTAAAGGGTAAATGTGTGCCTAACTATGGGTAATATGTGTAAAGTGTGCCGCTTTTACCATTTTACCAGGAGATTTCTCAGTTTCTGATCCCTGCTTTGCAGGGATCAGAAACTGACAGATTGTTCCCTGTGTACAGAGCTCTGTGTTGGAGAAACTGACCGTTCCCTGTGTACAGAGCTCTGTGTTGTTTACCAGAGATCTGGACTGTGATTGTACACAGCCGATCAGCAGGTCCCAGCCATGAATTATTGGCCAGGACTTGCTGACATGCTCCTGCTGTGTACAATTATCATGGGTGCCGGGTGTGTCCGAAACCTAGAAGTAGGCAGCGCTTTGCCTACAGTGGTAGCCTATCTGCAGTGCATTGCGGGCAGGTACTAAGTGGTTAGAAAAAACCTCTAATCACCTTAATACAGGGCACTTTCCACCCAGGCCAATCATCAGATTTCAGTGCAAATTTTGAATTACAATTGTGCGGTCATGCAACGATGTACCCAAATACATTTTTTCTCCTTTTCTTCCCACAAATAGAGCTTTCTTTGGGTGGTATTTATTCACCCCTGGGATTTTTATTTTTTGCTCAAAAAAAAAAAAAAGCCCGAAAGTTTCTGCCAGAAAATTTTGTATATAAGTATTTTTTCTCCTTCACTAATGTGTGCTGATGAGGCAGCACTGAAGGGCACTAATGGCATGGTACTGATGAGGAGGCATTAATATGCAGCACTGATAGGTGGCACTAATAAACTGGCACTTAGGCGAAACTGATTGGCAGCACTGATGGGCACAGATTGGGCTCACTGATGGGCAGAAATTGGCATCACTGGGCACTGACTGGTGTCACTGATGGGCACTGTTGGGGCTGCATTGTAATCAGGGCACTGATGATCAGTGCCCTGATTACCTAAACAAATTTCCCCTGTGAGGAGATGCGGCTGATCGGCTCTCCTCACAGCTGAGACGAGGAGACCCAATAAACGGCATCTCCCTGTTTACATGTGATCAGCTGTGGTTGGACACAGCTGATCACATGGGTTAAGAGCCACAATCAAGCTTGCGATCACCATGCCCCCCCCCCCCCCCCCCCGCGCGGACGCACAAGTGTGGCGAGACTGTGCATATGACAGCGTCCCAGAATGAGAGCCGCCCTGCTCTGCCGTCATTTGTCTATACGGCTGGCAGAGTGCAGTTAAAGAAAATCTGCCATTGCAGTGCTTCTCTCTCCCCCGCAAGGATTGCTCCTTAACCACTTGCCGACCGCCGCACGACTATATACGTCGGCAGAATGGCACGGGCAGGCAAAAGGACGTGTATGTACGTCCTTGCCTGCCCGCGGGTGGGGGGTCCGATCGGACCCCCCCCCGGTGCCTGCGGCGGTCGGCAAATCTTCTCCGGCGATCGGAGGTGAGGGGGAGGCCATCCATTCGTGGCCCCCCCCTCGCGATCGCTCTCAGCCAATGGCATCATTTCCCTGCCTCTGTATTGTACACAGAGGCAGAGGAAATGATGTCATCTCTCCTCGGCTCGGTATTTTCCGTTCCGGGCCGAGGAGAGAAGACTGCAATGTAAGTGCACAACACACACACACACAGTAGAACATGCCAGGCACACAAAACACCCCGATCCCCCCCCCGATCGCCCCCCGATCCCCCCCCCAATCACCCCCCCCCCCCGTCACAAACTGACACCAAGCAGGTTTTTTTTTTTTTTTTTTTTTTTTTTTTTCTGATTACTGCATGGTGTCAGTTTGTGACAGTTACAGTGTTAGGGCAGTGAGTGTTAGGCCCCCTGTAGGTCTAGGGTACCCCCCTAACCCCCCCTAATAAAGTTTTAACCCCTTGATCACCCCCTGTCACCAGTGTCGCTAAGCGATCATTTTTCTGATCGCTGTATTAGTGTCGCTGGTGACGCTAGTTAGGGACGTAAATATTTAGGTTCACCGTCAGCGTTTTATAGCGACAGGGACCCCCATATACTACCTAATAAATGTTTTAACCCCTTGATTGCCCCCTAGTTAACCCTTTCACCACTGATCACCGTATAAGTGTTACGGGTGACGCTGGTTAGTTTGTTTATTTTTTATAGTGTCAGGGCACCCGCCGTTTATTACCGAATAAAGATTTAGCCCCCTGATCACCCGACGGTGATATGCGTCGCCCCAGGCAGCGTCAGATTAGCGCCAGTACCGCTAACACCCACGCACGCAGCATACGCCTCCCTTAGTGGTATAGTATCTGTACAGATCAATATCTGATCCGATCAGATCTATACTAGCGTCCCCAGCAGTTTAGGGTTCCCAAAAACACAGTGTTAGCGGGATCAGCCCAGATACCTGCTAGCACCTGCATTTTGCCCCTCCGCCCAGCTCGGCCCAGCCCACCCAAGTGCAGTATCGATCGATCACTGTCACTTACAAAACACTAAACGCATAACTGCAGCATTCGCAGAGTCAGGCCTGATCCCTGTGATCGCTAACAGTTTTTTTTGGTAGCGTTTTGGTGAACTGGCAAGCACCAGCCCCAGGCAGCGTCAGGTTAGTGCCAGTAGCGCTAACACCCACGCACGCACCGTACACCTCCCTTAGTGGTATAGTATCTGAACTGATCAATATCTGATCCGATCAGATCTATACTGGCGTCCCCAGCAGTTTAGGGTTCCCAAAAACACAGTGTTAGCGGGATCAGCCCAGATACCTGCTAGCACCTGCATTTTGCCCCTCCGCCCAGCTCGGCCCAGCCCACCCAAGTGCAGTATCGATCGATCACTGTCACTTACAAAACACTAAACGCATAACTGCAGCATTCGCAGAGTCAGGCCTGATCCCTGTGATCGCTAACAGTTTTTTTTGGTAGCGTTTTGGTGAACTGGCAAGCACCAGCCCCAGGCAGCGTTAGGTTAGTGCCAGTAGCGCTAACACCCACGCACGCACCGTACACCTCCCTTAGTGGTATAGTATCTGAACTGATCAATATCTGATCCGATCAGATCTATACTGGCGTCCCCAGCAGTTTAGGGTTCCCAAAAACGCAGTGTTAGCGGGATCAACCCAGATACCTGCTAGCACCTGCGTTTTGCCCCTCCGCCCGGCCCAGCCCAGCCCACCCAAGTGCAGTATCGATCGATCACTGTCACTTACAAAACACTAAATGCATAACTGCAGCGTTCGCAGAGTCAGGCCTGATCCCTGCGATCGTTAACAGTTTTTTTGGTAGCGTTTTGGTGAACTGGCAAGCGCCAGCGGCCTAGTACACCCCGGTCGTAGTCAAACCAGCACTGCAGTAACACTTGGTGACGTGGCGAGTCCCATAAGTGCAGTTCAAGCTGGTGAGGTGGCAAGCACAAGTAGTGTCCCGCTGCCACCAAGAAGACAAACACAGGCCCGTCATGCCCATAGTGCCCTTCCTGCTGCATTCGCCAATCCTAATTGGGAACCCACCACTTCTGCAGCGCCCGTACTTCCCCCATTCACATCCCCAACCAAATGCAGTCAGCTGCATGAGACGCATTTTCTTTATGTCCTCCCGAGTACCCCTACCCAACGAACCCCCCCAAAAAAGATGTTGTGTCTGCAGCAAGTGCGGATATAGGCGTGACACCCGCTATTATTGTCCCTCCTGTCCTGACAATCCTGGTCTTTGCATTGGTGAATGTTTTGAACGCTACCATTCACTAGTTGAGTATTAGCGTAGGGTACAGCATTGCACAGACTAGGCACACTTTCACAGGGTCTCCCAAGATGCCATCGCATTTTGAGAGACCCGAACCTGGAACCGGTTACAGTTATAAAAGTTACAGTTACAAAAAAAGTGTAAAAAAAAAAAAAAAAACACAAACAAAAATATAAAATAAAAAATAATAGTTGTAGTTTTATTGTTCTCTCTCTATTCTCTCTCTCTCTCTCTATTCTCTCTATTGTTCTGCTCTTTTTTACTGTATTCTATTCTGCAATGTTTTATTGTTATTATGTTTTATCATGTTTGCTTTTCAGGTCTGCAATTTTTTATACTTTACCGTTTACTGTGCTTTATTGTTAACCATTTTTTTGTCTTCAGGTACGCCATTCACGACTTTGAGTGGTTATACCAGAATGATGCCTGCAGGTTTAGGTATCATCTTGGTATCATTCTTTTCAGCCAGCGGTCGGCTTTCGTGTAAAAGCAATCCTAGCGGCTAATTAGCCTCTAGACTGCTTTTACAAGCAGTGGGAGAGAATGCCCCCCCCCCCCCACCGTCTTCCGTGTTTTTCTCTGGCTCTCCTGTCTCAACAGGGAACCTGAGAATGCAGCTGGTGATTCAACCAGCTGACCATAGAGCTGATCAGAGACCAGAGTGGCTCCAAACATCTCTATGGCCTAAGAAACCGGAAGCTACGAGCATTTTATGACTTAGATTTCGCCGGATGTAAATAGCGCCATTGGGAAATTGGGAAAGCATTTTATCATACCGATCTTGGTGTGGTCAGATGCTTTGAGGGCAGAGGAGAAATCTAGGGTCTAATAGACCCCAATTTTTTCAAAAAAGAGTACCTGTCACTACCTATTGCTATCATAGGGGATATTTACATTCCCTGAGATAACAATAAAAATGATTAAAAAAAAAAAAAAATGAAAGGAACAGTTTTAAAATAAGATAAAAAAGCAAAAAAATAATAAAGAAAAAAAAAAAAAAAAAAAAAAGCACCCCTGTCCCCCCTGCTCTCGCGCTAAGGCGAACGCAAGCGTCGGTCTGGCGTCAAATGTAAACAGCAATTGCACCATGCATGTGAGGTATCACCGCGACGGTCAGATCGAGGGCAGTAATTTTAGCAGTAGACCTCCTCTGTAAATCTAAAGTGGTAACCTGTAAAGGCTTTTAAAGGCTTTTAAAAATGTATTTATTTTGTTGTCACTGCACGTTTGTGCGCAATTGTAAAGCATGTCATGTTTGGTATCCATGTACTCGGCCTAAGATCATCTTTTTTATTTCATCAAATATTTGGGCAATATAGTGTGTTTTAGTGCATTAAAATGTAAAAAAGTGTGTTTTTTCCCCAAAAAATGCGTTTGAAAAATCGCTGCGCAAATACTGTGTGAAAAAAAAAAATGAAACACCCACCATTTTAATCTGTAGGGCATTTGCTTTAAAAAAATATATAATGTGTGGGGGTTCAAAGTAATTTTCTTGCAAAAAAAAAATAATTTTTTCATGTAATCAAAAAGTGTCAGAAAGGGCTTTGTCTTCAAGTGGTTAGAAGAGTGGGTGATGTGTGACATAAGCTTCTAAATGTTGTGCATAAAATGCCAGGACAGTTCAAACCCCCCCAAATGACCCCATTTTGGAAAGTAGACACCCCAAGCTATTTGCTGAGAGGCATGTCGAGTCCATGGAATATTTTATATTGTGACACAAGTTGCGGGAAAGAGACAAATTATTTTTTTTTTTTTTTTTTTTTTGCACAAAGTTGTCACTAAATTATATATTGCTCAAACATGCCATGGGAATATGTGAAATTACACCCCAAAATACATTCTGTTGCTTCTCCTGAGTACGGGGATACCACATGTGTGAGACTTTTTGGGAGCCTAGCCACGTATGGGACCCCGAAAACCAAGCACCGCCTTCAGGCTTTCTAAGGGCGTAAATTTTTGATTTCACTCTTCACTGCCTATCACAGTCTCGGAGGCCATGGAATGCCCAGGTGGCACAAACCCCCCCCAAATGACCCCATTTTGGAAAGTAGACACCCCAAGCTATTTGCTGAGAGGTATAGTGAGTATTTTGCAGACCTCACTTTTTGTCACAAAGTTTTGAAAATTAAAAAAAGAAAAAAAAAATTTTTTTTTTTGTCTTTCTTCATTTTCAAAAACAAATGAGAGCTGCAAAATACTCACCATGCCTCTCAGCAAATAGCTTGGGGTGTCTACTTTCCAAAATGGGGTCATTTGGGGGGGTTTGTGCCACCTGGGCATTCCATGGCCTCCGAAACTGTGATAGGCAGTGAAGAGTGAAATCAAAAATGTACACCCTTAGAAATCCTGAAGGCGGTGATTGGTTTTCGGGGTCCCGTACGCGGCTAGGCTCCTAAAAAGTCCCACACATGTGGTATCCCCGTACTCAAGAGAAGCAGCAGAATGTATTTTGGGGTGCAATTCCACATATGCCCATGACCTGTGTGAGCAATATATCATTTAGTGACAACTTTGTGCAAAAAAAAAAAAAATAAAAAAATAAATTGTCACTTTCCCGCAACTTGTGTCAAAATATAAAATATTCCATGGACTCAACATGCCTCTCAGCAAATAGCTTGGGGTGTCTACTTTCCAAAATGGGGTCATTTGGGGGAGGTTTGTGCCATCTGGGCATTTTATGGCCTTCAAAACTGTGATAGGTAGTGAGGAGTAAAATCAAAAATGTACGCCCTTAGAAATCCTGAAGGCAGTGATTGGTTTTCGGGGCCCCGTATGCGGCTAGGCTCCCAAAAAGTCCCACACATGTGGTATCCCCATACTCAGGAGAAGCAGCTAAATGTATTTTGGGGTGCAATTCCACATATGCCCATGGCCTGTGTGAGCAATATATCATTTAGTGACAACTTTTTGTAATTTTTTTTTTTTTTTTTTTTTTTTTTCATTATTCAATCACTTGGGACAAAAAAAATGAATATTCAATGGGCTCAACATGCCTCTCAGCAATTTCCTTGGGGTGTCTACTTTCCAAAATGGGGTCATTTGTGGGGGTTTTGTACTGCCCTGTCATTTTAGCACCTCAAGAAATGACATAGGCAGTCATAAATTAAAGACTGTGTAAATTCCAGAAAATGTACCCTAGTTTGTAGGTGCTATAACTTTTGCGCAAACCAATAAATATACACTTATTGACATTTTTTTTACCAAAGACATGTGGCCAAATACATTTTGGCCTAAATGTATGACTAAAATTGAGTTTATTGGATTTTTTTTAGAACAAAAAGTAGAAAATATCATTTTTTTTCAAAATTTTCGGTCTTTTTCCGTGTATAGCGCAAAAAATAAAAACGGCAGAGGTGATCAAATACCATCAAAAGAAAGCTCTATTTGTGGGAAGAAAAGGACGCAAATTTCGTTTGGTTACAGCATTGCATGACCGCGCAATTAGCAGTTAAAGCGACGCAGTGCCAAATTGTAAAAAGTGCTCTGGTCAGGAAGGGGGTAAATCCTTCCGGGGCTGAAGTGGTTAAAGTGGTTGTAAAATCATACATTCTCTGCATTACAGTAAAAAAACTCCCCACTACCTATCCTACCCCCTTCCCATATCTCTAAACACTTGATCCACCTCTCACTGATCCAGTACTCCAGTACTGTCCACTCTTCTCTCTTCCTGGCCTCACAGGACTCACAGGTAGCAACAGGGGGAGCCATAGTCAAACTCCTGTGAGGAGGGAGCATGGCTTACCAGCCCCACGTGTGTCTTTAGACGCATATAGCCAAAACTTGGGGGCACACCCACAAAGGTGCCCCTATAAAACATGGCTTGTTAAGGAGGCACTCGGATAAAGAAGGAGTGGACTGTGTTGGCGTGGGGGACAGCCAAAGAAAAGGTAAGTATAACATCTTTCTTATTTTAACACACGCAAAAAAAACTACCTTTAGTATCACTTTGAGTCTGGGGTAGAGGAATAAGGTGTAGTACTTGTCTCCTTTCTCCACTTCTGTGGGTTGTGAATGGGCTCTCACAGTCCTCACATACATGATAGGATTATTGGTTCTGCATTGCATGTGATGATGCCAGCATGTGTGTCTACTGGCCAGAGTGTTTTAAAGCTATGTTCACATTTGGACAACTTCTGAAAAGTGTGGATCCTTCCACTTCATGAATGACATTTTTTTTTTTTTTTGTTTTTCTTTTGCTGAATGACGATGGGACTAATGCACTGCAAGCTGTGGCACGGCCTCTTTGATTTAAAGTGGTAGTAAAGTCAGGGTTTTTGTAACAGAAAAGACTGCAGTGTTCTTTTCTGTTATAAATGTCCCCCCTGCCTGTCAGTGATAATTTGGTGTGAGCCACGCATGCACAGCTCAGATCACATTTATGGCCAGCTCTCGGTGCCGCGGTGATGTGACTCCCATGTGCATGGGAGTGACGTCACCATAGCCCGGCCAGTCAAGTGGCCAAATATAGGAAGACGGGGCAAAGATGGATGCACCAAGAACAAGAGGGAGCTGTGATGGCCCAGCACTGAAGGGCTCAGTTTTCAGGTAAGACTGTTATAATGTGCTAGTATGCGGTGCATACTATTACATTATAACTTAAAGAAAAACTCCATCTTTCCACACACTTTACATGGTTTGTTTGGGCCAAGATGGCCCAAATACACTATGTCCCTCACTAACCTGTGAGGCCACTAGATGTGCTGTAAACGCTGTATGTAGCTGCAGCCACATAAAGCGCTGTGTTCCGGGTGCGAGCCGAGACTTCCTGTCTCATACCTGGAACAGAGTTTATCACAGTGGCGCTCAGCTATTCAGTAAAAGCAATGTATTAAATCAATGAGTCCAAAGCTTTCTCTGATTGGCTGAGTCAGAGGTTGTGACATCATCAGCCTGACTCTCTGCCAATCAGCGGAAGTTTTGTAATCATTGATAGAATACATAGCTTGCTGTGAGCAGCTGAGCGCTGCTGTGGTAGACTCTTCTGTGTTCTGGGTAGGAGAGAGGAAGGTCTCGCCTTGCACCCAGAACACAGTGCTGTATGTAGCCGCAGCTAAATATAGTTTATACCATATATCTAGTGGCCTCACAGGTTAGTGAGGATTCATTTGGGCCAGCTTTGCAAAATGTGTGGAAAGATGGAGATTTTCTTTAAACCTGCAGGGGGACCAGCGCTTATATTTTGAAGACAAGACTTTACTACCGCTTTGACAGGTGGTGTCTATTAACCGGACAAGCTGCATTAATTATTATTAATAATAATGCAGCTTGTCCAGTTAACAGACAACACCACCTGTCAAAGCGGTAGTAAAGTCTGAGCAAGCCCCGGTTTACCGGGGTTATGGCTGAAGCTACCAGCCATAACCCCAGTATTTTTTTTCAGCTGGTGATTCTCTTTCTCAGAAATGTGATCTGAGTGGCAGATTAGCCGTTGGAACACTTTTAGAAGCAACAGGAGGGGTCATACCCCTCCCACCGATCACCGGTGTTTCTCAGGCTTACCGTCCTTACCTGCGAGCCAACCGCTCGCCAGCCAACGATCCAACCATTCACGGCGGCTGCTGGGCTTTCAGCCGAGACTCCCCTGTGCGCATGCGCCGCTGCAGTCAGCGGCTCATTGCGAGGGGAATATCCCCTAAACCGTATAGGTTTAGGAGATATTTTTTTTACCTACAGGTAAGCCTTATTATAGGCTTACCTGTAGGTAAAAGTTTTTAAAAAAAGGTATACGACCGCTTTAAGGCATCAGATCAGTGTTTTTTTTATTTTTTTTATTTAAGCTCCCTCATCCCTCCGTGCTCACATACAGAAGCAAACGCCTTATGTAAGTCACGCATGCATATGTAAACGGTGTTCGCACCACACATACAGTGGATGTTAAAAGTCTACACTCCCCTGTTAAAAAGTCAGGTTTCTGTGATGTAAAATAAATGAGACAAAGATAAATAATTTCAGAACTTTTTCCACCTTTAGACCCCTTTCACACTGGAGCGGTTTTCAGGCGGTATTGCGCTAAAAATACCGCCTGAAAACCGCCCCTAAACAGCCTCCGCTGTTTGTTCAGTGTGAAAGCCCGAGGGCTTTCACACTGAAGCGGTGCGCAGGCAGGGCGGTGAAAAAAGTCCTGCAAACCGCTTTTTTGGAGCGGGGAAGGAGCGGTGTATTCACCGCTCCTTCCCCGCTCCTGCCCATTGAAATCAATGGGACAGCGCGGCTATACCACGGCAATACCGCGGCTATACGAGGGATTTTAACCCTTTTTCGGCCGCCAGCGGGGGGTAAAACCGCACCACTAGCGGCCGAATACCGCTGCAAGAATGACGGTACAGCAGCGCTATAAATAGCGCTGTTGTACCGCCGACGCCCCCACCGCCCCAGTGTGAAAGGGGCCTTAATGTGACCTATAAACTGTACAACTCAATTAAAAAACAAACTGAAATCTTTTAGGTGGGGGAAGTAAAAATAAAATAACATGGTTGCATAAGTGTGCACACTCTCTTATAACTGGGGATGTAGCTGTGTTCAGAATTAAGCAATCACATTAAAACTAATGGAAAGGAAAGTTAATTAGGGGTGAATGGCGCTACCTTACCAGGGTACCTTAATTTATAATATAATGAACCTCAAAGGAGAAATAAATACAAGTAGAAATATGAGTGAATAAGTGTGCTTAATGCAACCCCTTAGTCACTCAGATTCATTGGATAATGGATATAAGTGTCCAACATTACCTGAGTAGACTGTACTAGCGTGTCAGTCTCATACCTACATACAGGTGTACACCGTGTAACTGACCATCATAAATTGATTTAGGTGACAACTTATAAAAATTAATATATGACAATACAAAATATTAATAAATTAAACACCACGGTCTGTGCCATGGAAGGGGATCAATCCTAGAGAAATCCCCCTTCTGGGAAACAGTGTGCAATCCACTTCCTGAGTGGCATTAATCAGGATATCTAGATCCTATGTTGATCCCCAGGTGTGTCCAAAAGTGTTTTTATGCATAGGGTGAATTACATATAAATACATGTATCATAAGTAGTCCCAACTTAGGCATACGGTGCAGAACTGCACATTTGGAAATTAGTGTAAAAAGTGGTAAAAAATAGTGAAAAAATAGTGAAAAAATATAAAAAAATATTAATATGTGTATCAAAGTCCAGCATCAAGAAGCAAAAAGCAAAAAACAAAACGTCTGTGGTAAGTGACTTTCGTGAGAACAGCTGATCAGATCCAGTGACTTGCGGACTTGCGGTGCTCCCCCTCAAAAGATCCCCACTCACCAGCTCCCTGCACCCCTGCAGGGGTAGTAGGCATGTAATACCAGGCAGCGATATGATGTTTATGGGTTCTCAGGGTCCCCCGCTCCAGCTGTAAAGTATCCTTCAGTATATCCTCATATGGAAGAAACAGGGCTCCATAGTGTGATACGTTTTAAATAATTTATTTAGCTATCATAACAGCACATAAGATGAGATAAATAAAATAACTAAAAGAAATAAATTAAAATCCAGGCTTTTTCTAAAAGAGCCAATTGGTCACACAGCGTATAGTCTGTTTAGTATGGAGAGAGCTCGTGCGTCTTGAACCATCAGCTGCGCGGCGTGCGCCTCAGCTCAGGGGCGGATCCAGAGCCTAGTCTCGGGAAGGGCACTGCCAGAAAATATATTTTTTTGGGGTACATCTATCGGGGAAATGGCTGGTGTTGGCGCTTCAATCATCACGGCACCATGGTTGTTATGGTGTCAGGATGATTGAAGCGCATTATTACTATAATTACATTGTTATAAAAAAATTATTAGTTTAACTCACCATAATGCAGAATCAGTGGGAGCCCCAAGTGTGTCACTTGCCATGTCACCTGTCACCAGATGCAGATTGTCACTTGCCACGTCGCCTGCCACATGTTGCGGATTGTCACTTGCCATGTCACCTGTCACCAGATGCAGATTGTCACTTGCCACGTCGCCTGCCACGTTGCGGATTGTCACTTGCCATGTCACTTGCCACGTCGCCTGCCACGTTGCGGGTTATCACTTGCCATGTCACTTGCCACGTTGCCTGCCACGTTGCGGGTTGTCACTTGCCATGTCACTTGCCACGTCGCCTGCCACATGTTGCGGATTGTCACTTGCCACGTCACCTGTCACCAGATGCAGATTGTCACTTGCCACGTCGCCTGCCACATATTGTGGATTGTCACTTGCCACGTCGCCTGTCACCAGATGCAGATTGTCACTTGCCACGTTGCCTGCCACCAGATGAAGACTGTCACTTGCCACGTCGCCTGCCACGTTGCGGATTGTCACTTGCCATGTCACTTGCCACGTTGCCTGCCACGTTGCGGATTGTCACTTGCCATGTCACTTGCCACGTCGCCTGCCACATGTTGCGGATTGTCACTTGCCACGTCACCTGTCACCAGATGCAGATTGTCACTTGCCACGTCGCCTGCCACATATTGTGGATTGTCACTTGCCACGTTGCCTGCCACCAGATGAAGATTGTCACTTGCCACGTCGCCTGCCACATGTTGCGGATTGTCACTTGCCACATCGCCTGTCACTTGCCACCTGCTAAGGTGGTCTCTTGTGTCCCAGAGACAGGCAGCAGAGAGATGATGTAATCTCTCTGCTGCCGCAGCTGCCTGCATGGAGGGGGGGAAGTTGAACTGCAGGGATGCAGGGCGGGCGCCGGGCGGTGAGAGATGATGTCATCTCTCTGCTCCCCCGCCCGCCGGCTCCCTGATTGGCCAGCAGGCAGCAGCCCGCCCACATTGAGCGGCACATGTCAGCAGTGGCTCTCTCACCTATGGAGCCGCCCAGCGGCTCCCTCACTCACGGAGCCGCCCAGCGGCTCCCTCACTCACGGAGCCGCCCGGCGGCTCCCTCACTCACGGAGCCGCCCGGCGGCTCTCTCACTCACGAAGCCGCTCGGCGGCTCTCTCACTCACGGAGCCGCTCGGCGGCTCTGTCACTCACTCACGGAGCCGCCTGGCGGCTCTCTCACCTACGGAGCCGCCCGCCGGCGGGCTCTCTCTCACACCCTGCTCTGTCACCCGCATTTCTCGGAGGGGGCAATTGCCCCGTTGCCCCCCCCCGGCTCCGCCCCTGCCTCAGCTGCGTTCCATACTTCCGCGTGTGACGTCAGTGCGTAGCTCCGCCTCAGTCTACATTAAAACTAATGTTAAATAGGAGTCCATACACACCTGTCATCATTTAAAGTGCCTCTGATTAACTCCAAATAGTAGGTCTTTCCTGACATTTTCTTAGTCGCATCCTACAGCAAAAGCCATGGTCTGCAGAGAACTTCTAAAGCATCAGAGGGATTTCATTGTTAAAAGGTATCAGTCAGGAGAAGAGTACAAAATAATTTCCAAGGCATTAGATATATCATGGAACACAGTGAAGACAGTCATCATCAAGTGGAGAAAATATGGCACAACAGTGACATTACCAAGAACTGGACGTCCCTCTAAAATTGATGAAAAGACGAGAAGAAAACTGGTCAAGGAGGCTGCCAAGAGGCCTACAGCAACATTAAAGGAGCTTCAGGAATATCTGGCAAGTACTGGATGTGTGGTACATGTGACAACAATCTCCTGTATTCTTCATATGTCTGGGCTCTGGGGTAGAATGGCAAGACAGAAGCCTTTTCTGTTTCAATGTTATTAAATTAAATTAAATTAAATTAAAATTATTAAATGTTTACGTAGAATGTTAAAGAATAATCAGTAGAACATCGAACAGTCCTCGCTTGCTCCACGTGTATCAGATAAACTGTTGAACATGAAAGCAAACAGCCAAGCATGGAAACAGACAAACAATCAAAGAATTGAATTAGGGCTGAAACAACTAATCTATTAATTGACAACTAATCGATTATTAAATAAATCGATTACTATTTTCATAATTGATTAATCAGCCAGTAACATAACATTGTTAAAAAAATACTAAAATGAGCCCTTTATAATACAAAAAGAGCAAATAATCGCTACTGTAACTATGCTTTTTTCAGCCGCTGCATATTTGGAAAGGTCAGGGACTTTTTTTTTAACACAAAACGGTGCTTTTTTGGTTCAATATACTTAAATGGAGAAGCTGCAGAAAAACATGTAATGCGTTTTTGCAGCAATTTGTGTTTTTTAATCTGCCCAACAACAAATTGTCCAAAAAAAATGCAAAATCATGTATGCAAAAAATCAAAACGCACAGCAAAAAGCACTGCATAGGTGTGTACTGAGCCTCATGCTGGCCACATGGATGAATTTTCAGACAAGAACATTCATACGAAAAATCTTTGTACATTCGCTGAATGAAAGAATTTTTCATTCCATGAAATTTTCACTTGTTTTTAACAGTCTGTTTTTAAAATGAATGTAACTTCTGAACGAAAACCACATACACTGTCTGAAAATTCCTTTGACCAAGAAGTATTATTATTATTTCCAAATTTTACCATCACTGTGGTTGAAAATGAATGTCGATTTGACCCCACTAACGACTGGAAAATTGAACAAACGTTCTTAACCCCTTCCCGCCGACCGTACGCACATATACGTACTCGGCTTTCCGGGGTTATACCGAGATGATGCCCGCAGCTGCAGGCATCATCCCGGTACCGTTGTTTTCAGCGGGCGATCGGCTACCCGTGTATAACAACCGATGCGGCTAAAAGCCGCTCGGTTGTTATACCGGAGGAGCGGGAGGGGACATCCCCCCCTCCCGCCGCCTCCCGCCGCTGTTACCGGGCCTCCCGTGCGATCGGGAGGCCCGGTGTCCAATCGGGAATCTTCGGCGGCTGGGGGCGGGCTGGAACGAAGCTGTGAGCGGCTTCGTTCCAACCTTCTTTTTGTAAACGCGGAAGCGACGTCATGACGTCACTTCCCGTTTACTCGGCTGCCAATGGCGCCGAATTTAAAAAAGTACACAGTATTCAGAATCGCCGTTTTCGGCGATAAGAATACTTTGAAGTGTAAAGGAGGGATGGGGGGTCTTTTAGACCCCCCATCCCTCCATAAAGAGTACCTGTCACCACCTATTACTGTCACAAGGGATGTTTACATTGCTTGTGACAGCAATAAAAGTAAAAAAAAAAAAAAAAAAAATTTTTAAACACAATTTATAAAAGTACAAAAATAAATAAAATAAATTAAAAAAAAAAAAAAATTTTTAAAGTGCCCCTGTCCCCGCGAGCTCGCGCAGCGAAGAAAACGCATACGGAAGTCGCGCCCGCATATGTAAACGGTGTTCAAACCACACATGTGAGGTATCGCCGCGATCGTCAGAGCGAGAGCAATAATTCTAGCCCTAGACCTCCTCTGTAGCTCAAACCTGGTAACCGTAAAAATTTTTTAAAGCGTTGCCTATGGAAATTCATAGGTACCGTAGTTCGTCGCCATTCCACGAGTGCGTGCAATTATAAAGGGTGACATGTTTGGTATCTATTTACTCGGCGTAACATCGTCTTTCACATTATACAAAAAAATTGGGGTAACTTTACTGTTTGGATTTTTTAAAATTCATGAAAGTGTCACTTTTCCAAAAATTTGCGTTTAAAACACCGCTGCACAAATACCGTGTGATAAAAAATATTGCAACAATCGCCATTTTATTCTCTAGATTCTCTTCTAAAAAATATATATATAATGTTTGGGGGTTCTAAGTAATTTTCTAGCAAAAAATACGGATTTTAACTTGTAAACACCAAATTTCAAAAATAGGCTTAGTCATGAAAGGGTTAAAATTACATTTTTTTTGAAGGAAGATATTGTTTGTTTGTTTTGTGAAAATAAAAAAAAAATTGATCTCTGAGTCTGATGATATTTACCAGATTCACCCTTTAATATACTGTTAGAGGATATATACTGTATATACTATCTCTCCTCTAATAGTATATATACAGTATATCTTCTCTAATAGTATATACAGTATATCTATTCTGTCTGTTATTCTCAGAGTGGATTAGAGATTTTGCTCCCTAACCATATACTTGATTATTTACATTTACTACTGCACATAGATATTTAAGAATAAATTGCCTTTTTTTAAAACTTTACATATTAACCACTTCAGCCCCGGACCATTATGCTGCCTAAGGACCAGAGGACTTTTTCCAATTTGGCACTGCGTCGCTTTAACTGCTAATTGCGTGGTCATGCAATGCTGTACCCAAACGAAATTTGCGTCCTTTTCTTCCCACAAATAGAGTTTTCTTTTGATGGTATTTGATCACCTCTGCCGTTTTTATTTTTTGCGCTATAAACGGAAAAATACAGAAAATTTTGAAAAAAAATGATATTTTCTACTGTTTGTTATAAAAAAAATCCAATAAACTAAATTTTAGTCATACATTTAGGCCAAAATGTATTCGGCCACATGTCTTTGGTAAAAAAAATAAGCGTATATTTATTGGTTTGCGCAAAAGTTATAGCATCTACAAACTAGGGTACATTTTCTGGAATTTACACAGCTTTTATTTTATGACTGCCTATGTCATTTCTTGAGGTGCTAAAATGGCAGGGCAGTACAAAACCGCCCCAAATGACCCCATTTTGGAAAGTAGACACCCCAAGGAAATTGCTGAGAGGCATGTTGAACCCATTGAATATTTATTTTTTTTGTCCCAAGTGATTGAATAATGACAAAAAAAAAAAAATATTTACAAAAAGTTGTCACTAAATGATATATTGCTCACACAGGCCATGGGCCTATGTGGAATTGCACCCCAAAATACATTCAGCTGCTTCTCCTGAGTACGGGGATACCACTTGCTTGGGACTTTTTGGGAGCCTAGCCGCGTACGGGGCCCCGAAAACCAATCGCTGCCTTCAGGATTTCATTCCTCACTACCTATCACAGTTTTGAAGGCCATAAAATGCCCAGATGGCACAAAACCCCCCCAAATGACCCCATTTTGGAAAGTAGATACCCCAAGCTATTTGCTGAGAGGCATGTTGAGTCCATGGAATATTTTATATTTTGACACAAGTTGCGGGAAAGTGACAATTTTTTAATTTTTTTTTTTTTTTTTTTTTTTTGCACAAAGTTGTCACTAAATGATATATTGCTCAAACATGCCATGGGCATATGTGGAATTACACCCCAAAATATATTCTGCTGCTTCTCCTGAGTATGGGGATACCACATGTGTGGGACTTTTTGGGAGCCTAGCCGCGTACGGGGCCCCGAAAACCAATCACTGCCTTCAGGATTTCTAAGGGCATAAATTTTTGATTTCACTCCTCACAACCTATCACAGTTTTGAGGGCCATAAAATGCCAAGATAGCACAAAACCCCCCAAAATGACCCCATTTTGGAAAGTAGACACCCCAAGCTATTTGCTGAGAGGCATGGTGAGTATTTTGCAGCTCTCATTTATTTTTGAAAATGAAGAAAGACAAGAAAAATGTATTTTTTTTTTTCTTTTTTCAATTTTTAAAAGTTTGTGACAAAAAGTGAGGTCTGCAAAATACTCACTATACCTCTCAGCAAATAGCTTGGGGTGTCTATTTTCCAAAATGGGGTCATTTGGGGGGGGGGGGAGGTTGTGCCATCTGGGCATTCCATGGCCTCCGAAACTGTGATAGGCAGTGAAGAGTGAAATCAAAAATTTACGCCCTTAGAAAGCCTGAAGGCAGTGCTTGGTTTTCGGGGTCCCGTGCGCGACTAGGCTCCCAAAAAGTCTCACACATGTGGTATCCCCGTACTCAGGAGAAGCAACAGAATTTATTTTGGGGTGTAATTTCACATATTCCCATGGCATGTTTGAGCAATATATCATTTAGTGACAACTTTGTGCATAAAAAAAAAAATTGTCTTTTTCCCGCAACTTGTGTCACAATATAAAATATTCCATGTAGAGGTCGACCGATATGGGTTTTTCTCTGGCCGATGCCGATGCCGATATTTAGAAATTGCGGTGGCCGATTCTGATATGTGATGCCGATTTTTTTTGGGCCGATATATTTGGCCGATTTTTTTTTTTTTTTCCCTTCATCTCATAAAATCTAACAGTTAGACCCCTTTCACACTGGGGCGTTTTTCAGGCACTTTTGGGCTAAAAAGAGCGCCTGTAAAGTGCCTGTAAAATGGCTCCCCTGCAGTCTCAGTGTGATATCCTGAGTGCTTTCACACTGAGGCGATGCGCTGGCAGGATGTAAAAAAAAGTCCTGCAAACGTCATCTTTGGAGCGGTGTATACCACCACTCCTGCCCATTGAAATGAATGCGCACCGCTGCCGAAGCGCCTGCAAAGCGTTTTGGCAGCGGCGCTTCAGGGGCGCATTTAACCCCTTCCTCGGCCGCTAGCTGGGTTATAAGCGCTCCGCTAGCAGCCGAATAGTGCCTCTAAAATGACGGTAAAGCGCCGCTAAAACTAGCAGAGTTTTACCATCAACGCATGCCCGCTCCAGTGTGAAAGCAACCTTAAGTGATAAGTGATACAGAAAATTTTTTACATTTAAACATTAAACAAAACAAACCTCCAATCAGTTCACTTGTATGTATAATTTAGAAAAAAAAAAAAAAACTATCTTAAATATTAAATACACAAAAACAGGTAATCAAAACTTTTGGACGTAAAAAAAAATGGGCTAACTTTACTGCTTAGGTTTTTTTTTAATTCATTACTGTATTTTTTTTTTTAAAAATTGCGTTTGAAAGACCGCTGCGCAAATACAGCGTGACATAAAATATTGCAACAACCGCTATTTTATTCCCTAGGGTCTCTGCTAAAAAAAATATATATAATGTTTGGGGGTTCTAAGTGATTTTCTAGCAGAAAATACTGGATTTTTACCTGTAAGCAACAAGTGTCAGAAAAGATTTAGTCTTTAAATGGTTAAACTGAGAATTCCTACACGGAGTTCAGTCTATTGATAAAAAAGAACTTGAAGAGATACAAAAGTATCTTCTTATCAGACTTGGCAGGCTGCCCAGAGGAGGAGAGAAGATAACTTTCCGGCAACGTGCATTGACTTCTATTACAGAAGTCATTTGCAAGTCACGGCTGAAGTTACAATCGGCCTTTTTTATCAGCACAATCGGCCGATGCCGATTAAGTAAAAAACGCCAAATATCGGCCGATATATCGGCCGGCCGATATATCGGTCGACCTCTAATTCCATGGACTCGACATGCCTCTCAGCAAATAGCTTGGGGTGTCTACTTTCCAAAATGGGGTCATTTGGGTGGGTTTTGAACTGTCCTGGCATTTTATGCACAACATTTAGAAGCTTATGTCACACATCACCCACTCTTCTGACCACTTGAAGACAAAGCCCTTTCTGACACTTTTTGTTTACATGAAAAAATTATTTTTTTTTTTGCAAGAAAATTACTTTGAACCCCCAAACATTATATATTTTTTTAAAGCAAATGCCCTACAGATTAAAATGGTGGGTGTTTCATATTTTTTTTTTCACAGAGTAATTGCGCAGCGATTTTTCAAACACATTTTTTGGGGAAAAAACACACTTTTTTAAATTTTAATGCATTAAACACACTATATTGCCCAAATGTTTGATGAAATAAAAAAGATGATCTTAGGCCGAGTACATGGATACCAAACATGACATGCTTTAAAATTGCGCACAAACGTGTAGTGGCGACAAACTAAATACATTTTTAAAAGCCTTTAAAAGCCTTTACAGGTTACCACTTTAAATTTACAGAGGGGGTCTACTGCTAAAATGACTGCCCTCGATCTGACCTTCGCGGTGATACCTCACATGCATGGTGCAATTGCTTTTTTTTATTATTTTTTTGATTTTTTTATCTTATTTTTAAACTGTTCCTTTCATTTTTATGTTTTTTAATAATTTGTATTGTTATCTCAGGGAATGTAAATATCCCCTATGATAGCAATAGGTAGTGACAGGTACTCTTTTTTTTTTTAAATTGGGGTCTATTAGACCCTAGATCTCTCCTCTGCCCTCAAAGCATCTGACCACACCAAGATCGGTGTGATAAAATGCTTTCCCAATTTCCCAATGGCGCTGTTTACATCCGGTGAAATCTAAGTCATGAAATGCTTGTAGCTTCTGGTTTCTTAGGCCATAGAGATGTTTGAAGCCATTCTGGTCTCTGATCAGCTCTATTGTCAGCTGGCTGAATCACCAGCTGCATTTTCAGGTTCCCTGTTGGGACAGGAGAGCCAGAGAAAAACATGGAAGACCGTGGGGGGGAGGGGCATTCTCTTCCACTGCTTGTAAAAGCAGTCTAGAGGCTAATTAGCTGCTAGGATTGCTATTACATGAAAGCCGACCGCTGGCTGAAAAGCATGATACCAAGATGATACCTATACCTGCAGGCATCATTCTGGTATAACCACTCAAAGTCCAGCAACATACCAGTATGTTGCTGGTCCTTGTTGGGCATATATTGTAAACTTTTTTTCATGCAGCCTGTGGGTTGAATGAAAAAAAGATATTGATCGGTGGGTATGCCCACCATTAGAATACCTCCCTTCATCCACCCACTTCTAATGATGGGCATACATGCACCGTTTATATATGCCGAAGGAAGGGGGGCATCCTCCCGCAAAAGGCAGGAGCAAATCGCTCCTCCACCCACTGCTGCCCCCACGCTTTGGCATATATGCTGAAGTATGTAACTGTGGTGGTGAAATCACCTCCGACAGCGCTGGAGTCACGGCTTTATGTATTGTGGGAGCAAACGCTGTTGCTGTCAAGATAAATAAATCCGCGCTGCAACTGAATGGCGTACCTGCTAAGCAAATGATGGTTAACAAAAAACAAAGTAACATTACAGTATAACAGTAATACTTACCATACCTGCAAAGCAAATACAAAAAAAAACATAGTAAATAATAAAACATTTAACGCAACCTGTGCCTACCTAAAATATATATATGCCGAAGCATGGGGGCATCCTCCCACAAAAGGCAGGAGCAAATCGCTCCTCCACCCACTGCTGCCCCCACGCTTCGGCATATATGCTGAGGTATGTAACTGTGGTGGTGAAATCACCTCCGACAGCGCTGGAGTCACGGCTTTATGTATCGTGGGAGCAAACGCTGTTGCTGTCAAGATAAATAAATCCGCGCTGCAGCTGAATGGCGTACCTGAAAACAAAAAAATGGTTAAAACACAGTAAACTATAAAAAAATTACATACCTGAAAAGCAAACATGATAAAACATAACAACAATAAAACATTGCAGAATAGAATACAGTAAAAAAGAGCAGAACAATAGAGAGAAAATAGAGAGAGAGAGAACAATAAAACAACAACTATTTGTTTTTTTTATTTTATATTTTTTTTGTGTATTTTTTTTTTTTTTTTACTTTTTTTTTTTTTTTTTTTATAAGTGTAACTTTTAAAACTGTAACGGTTCCAGGTTTGGGTCTCTCAAAATGTAATGGCATCTTGGGAGACCCTGTGAAAGTGTGTCCTAGTCTGTGCAATGCTGTACCCTACGCTAAAACTCAACTAGTGTATGGTAGCGCTCAAAACATTCACCAATGCAAAGACCAGGATTGCCAGGACAGGAGGGACAATAATACCGGGTGTCACGCCTAAATCCGCGCTTTCTGCAGACACAACATTTTCTTTGGGGGGCTCGTTGGGTAGGGGTACTCGGGAGGACATAAGAAAAATGCCTCTCATGCAGCCGGCTTACTGCATTTGGTTGGGGATGGTGAGGTGGAGCACCGTCTGGATACAGAAGGGCTCTGACGATCTCTTCCTGGAATGTAAGGAAGGATCCAGTCCGTCGTGAAGCTCTGTATAGCACATGAGTGTTCAGCAAAGCCAATTGAAATAAATAAACAGACACTTTTTTGTACCAGCGTCTGGCCTTACGGGCAACTAGGTATGGCGCCAACAACTGGTCGTTGAGGTCCACCCCTCCCATATTTTGGTTATATTCGTGGACACAGAGGGGTTTCTCCACAACACCAGTCGCCGTAGTAATTTGGGCCGTCGTGTCTGCATGAAGGGAGGTGAGAACGAAAACATTATTCTTATCCCTCCACTTCATAGCGAGCAAATTATTACACTTCAAGCAGGCTCTCTCCCCCAGCCTAAGACGGGAATCTACAAGCCGCTGGGGAAAGCCCCGGCGATTAGGTCGCACGGTGCCACATGCTCCAATCTGCTGATCAAACAAGTGACTAAAAAGTGGCACGCTCGTGTAATAATTGTCCACATACAAATGGTACCCCTTTCCGAATAAGGGTGACACCAAGTCCCACACTATCTTGCCAGCACTTCCTATGTAGTCAGGACAGTTTGTCGGCTCTACGTGACTATCTTTGCCCTCGTAAACCATAAATCTACATGTATAGCCTGTGGCCCTGTCACAGAGCTTATACATCTTGACCCCGTATCTGGCACGCTTGCTGGGAAGGTACTGTTTGAATGAAAAATTCAGAAGAAAATTTAATCAGGGACTCATCAACGCAGACAACTTGATGGGGAGTAAACAAGTCTACAAAACGTTGGTTGAAGTGGTTTACGAGGGGCCGAATTTTGTAGAGCCGATCGTATTCAGGGTCTCCACGAGGACGACAGAGTTCATTGTCGTTGAAGTGCATGAACCGCAAAATCTGCTCGTATCGTGCCCTGGCCATGGAGGCAGAGAACACGAGCGCATGGTAAATTGGGTCAGTGGACCAATATGACCGCAACTTACTCTTTTTATTCAAGCCCATGTTGAGGGAAAGGCCCAGAAAGAGCTTAAATTCAGAGACCGTAATTGGTTTCCAATCTCTGGCAAGGGAGGACTGGGGATTAGCGGCGATGTGTTGACCAGCGAATAAATTGCTTTGGTCCACAATAGATCTATAGAGATCTTCGGTGAAAAACAGCAAATAAAAATCCAGTGGCGTAAAGTCAACTGTTTCCACCTGAATTCCGGGTTGGCCAGTGAAAGGGGGAAGTACGGTGCTGCAGAAGTGGTGGGTTCCCAATTCGGATTGGCCAATGCAGCAGGAAGGGCACTATGGGCACGACGGGCCTGTCTTTGTCTTCTTGGTGGCAGCGGGACACTACTTGTGCTTGCCACCTCGCCAGCTTGAACTGCACTTATGGGACTCGCCACGTCACCAAGTGTTACTGCAGTGCTGGATGTACGACCAGGGTGTACTAGGCCGCTGGTGCTTGCCAGTTCACCAGAAGGAATAGCGGCACTAGTACTTCTCTGCTCCATACGAGAGCCCTGCGGTTCGTGCACTTCAAGGACAGAAGAAGAAGATTGGGGTCTGGTACGCCTGACCTTAGCAGGGACCACAACTCCGTCGTCAGAGCTATCTGTCATGGAGCCGCTGTCCTCTACAGAATCGTATTCTGAGCCTGAATCTGACAGATGAGTGACTTCCTCTTCACTATCTGTCATGCTCAGAAACGTGTAGGCCTCTTCACTAGTGTACCTTCGATTTGCCATTTTGGGCTCTAAATTTAGGGGTACACTAGTGAGACTCACAGGCAAAAAAGCTCCTGACTGTCAGCAACTGTATCAAAATTCTACCAAAAAACTGTTAGCGATCACAGGGATCAGGCCTGACTCTGCGAACTATGCAGTTATGTGTTTAGTGTTTTGTAAGTGTCAGTGATCGATCGATACTGCACTTGGGTGGGCTGGGCTGGGCTGGGCCGAGGGGCAAAACGCAGGTGCTAGCAGGCATCTGGGCTGATCCCGCTACCACTGCGTTTTTGAGGACCCTAAACTGCTGGGGATGCTAGTATAGATCTGATCGGATCAGATATCGATCCGTTCAGATACTATAGCACTAAGGGAGGTGTATGCTGCGTGCGTGGGTTTTAGCGGTACTGGCGCTAACCTGACGCTGCCTGGGGCGACGCAGACCTTATCTGACCCTAAAAACTTAACTTATATCACCGCCGGGCAATTAGGGGGTTAAACCTTTATAAGATAATAAACGGCGGGTGCCCTAAAACTATAATAAACAAACTAACTAACCAGCATCACCCGTAACACTTATACAGTGATCACTGGTGAAAGGGTTAACTAGGGGGCAATCAGGGGGTTAAAACCTTTAGTAGGTAGTATATGGGGGTCCCTGTCGCTATAAAACACTGACAGCGAACCTATATACTTACCTCCCTAACTAGCGTCACCCGTGTCACTAATACAGCGATCAGAAAAATGATCGCTTAGCGACACTGGCGACGGGGGGGTGATCACGGGGTTAAAACTTTATTAGGGGGGGTTAGGGGGTACCCTAGACCTAAAGGGGGCTAACCTAACTGCCCTAACACTTATAACTGTCACAAACTGACACCAATGCAATAATCAGAAAAAAAAAAAACTGCTTTTGGTGTCAGTGTGACAGGGGGTACAGGGGGGTGATCAGGGGGTGACTGGGGGGTGACAGGGGGGTGACAAGTGTGCCTGCGTGTTCTACCGTTAGTGTAGTGTTGGTGCAAACTTACTTGGATGTCTTCTCTCCTCGGCGCCGGAACGAAAAGACCGGCTCGAGGAGGGATGACATCACTTCCTCTCCCTCTGTTTACATTACAGAGGGAGAGGAAGTCTATCATTGGCCAGGAGCGATAGCGAGGGGGGAGCCACAAATGAGTGGCCTCCCCCTCACCTTTGATCGACCCTGACCTGAATGCGACCGCCACAGGCACCGGGGGGGGTCCGATCGGACCCCCCACCCGCGGGCAGGCAAGGACGTACAGGTAAGCCCTTTTGCCTGCCCGTGCCGCTCTGCCGACGTACATCGTCGTGCGGCGGTCGCCAAGTGGTTAACTAAATTATACACTACACTTTTGTTAAAGGTTATTAACCGATTAATTGATTAATCAAAATAATAATCGGCCAACTAATCGATTATGAAAATAATAGTTAGTTGCAGCCCTAAATTGAATGCTTAAGAGAGACAAATGTAAACCCGACTCGCAGGTTAGGTCCTTTTTTGCAGCCCCCTCAACTTATTTTAACTAAAATGGGAGGCAGGACAGTGTCTTTTGCTGGAATACTGGCAGAACCCGGACTCTACCTTTACTCTGCATTGCAGTCGTTCTATCAGCCACCCCATGCTTTATGTGCATGTGGGACAACTTGGTCTTTGTTAAACATCATTACTAGGGTAAAATCACAGCAAAATAATCTGGGTGGCGTGATAACGTAATGGGTAAGATTCATTCAGCACTTGTTTAACAATACTGTCCCCCATAGGGGACCCTATACACAACAATATACCTAGGAGAGTCTGGGTTAACCAAGGAAAAGGAAAGTGAGAAAATCGTGGAAGCACAATGCCAGAGGTAAGCATGAAATAAAGCTATAGAAGAAGAGGAGAGGAAAAGGTGAGACCATCTGGGAATCTGTGGTCGGTTGTCAGAGTGATAGCCTTATGTCTTGGGGGGCCTGTAGGTAAGTGAGCCAAGGGGGACAATATTTTCTCGAAAAGAGAATTTGTTTGTCATGTAGAATGCTCACTATTTTCTAGTTCAACATGATCCAATTTAGTTTACGTTTCATCAATGCTATGTCTACAATGGGGCTTTTCCAAGCTGACACAATTGCTATTTTTGCCGCTAATAATATATAATATATTAACGTCTGAGTATGTCTGGGGATATTGTCCACTGGTTTGTTTAGGAGGGCGACTGAGCCGTCTTTAACAATATTAACCATCGTGACCGATCGTATGAATGAGTGGACCGTCATCCAGAAGCGACAAACCTTGGGGCACGTCCACCATGTATGGAGTGGTGATCCCACCTGTCCACAACCCCTGCAGCAGAAGGACCGAGGCTCCTGGATACATTTTGGAGAGGCGCTCTTCGTATGCTCCATATACGCCAGTCCTCTACCTCAGGGCTTATCTCCAGAGCCCTCTCCCATGCCACCTGATATGAGAGCCTGGTTAGTGGGACAGAGAACTGTTTGTTTGTAGAGCCCGGCGATGCCCCCCCTGAGAGCAGAATCCTGCATGCACCTATTCTCAAACATGGTGCGCACTGCCAGATCAGACCCGTTTTTCCGTAAAGATTTGAGAAAATGTTGGATTCGTTGTAGGTGCTAGTTCTCCGTGGGAGGCATCCCCAGGCTGCCTGTGTAGTGTGAGGAAGGACGTATTGCTCTGTGATCTAGGTAGTCACCTGTACGGAATAGTCCCTTGTTCACCCACCAGCTAAACCTGTCGGGTTGTCTGCCCGTGCAGAACAGGGAATTGCCGAAGAGCGGGGCCACGAGTGTGTGCGGACCTTAGGGACCATCTTTTACAACTCATTTCCCATGTGTTTAAGGAATGAGAGAGTGTTGGGCTCAAAATAACTTTGTGGTGCTTTGGAGAAGTCTAAAGGATAAGGTCCATTGCTAATGGAGTACATGCCTGAGCCTCCAGTGGGACCCACTCTGGGCAATAATGACGGCTGTGTAGTTGAAGTAATTGGGCTAACTGTGCGGCTATATAATACTTTTGAAACTCAGGCACCCTCATACCCCCCATGTCTTTGGGGGCATGCATTATAGCCCAGGCTATTCTAGGACCTTTAGTACCCCAGATGTATTGGAGGATTTTGTATTGGAAGCGCCGTATGGCGGTGACGGGGACTAGGATAGGTAGAGTTCGAAAGTAGTATAGTAGCCGTGGGAGGACTGTCATTTTGACTGATGCGATTCTACCCATCCGGGACAGGCTCGCATTGGACCATGTCTTCATATCTTCCAATAAATGAGTAAACAAGGGTGGGTAGTTAGTTTTGTAGGGCGAGGTTATATCGGAGGTCAGTTTAATACCCAAGTAAGAAAGGGACGACTGTTGCCACGAGAAGGGGAATTGGGATTTGATACTCTCTTATCCTGATTGACTAACAGGCCCGAAACATTTCCGAATCAGTATAATAGGGACAGAAGATTTGGCAATGAAGTATGGGGGGACGTGATAAACAGCAGGAGATTGTTTGAAAATAAAGCACATTTGTGACGTTTCCCCCACTTTCTATTCCCAAGACGTCAGGGTGATGGTGGATCGCTATCGCCAGGGTTTCAATGGCTATCACCAATAGAATGGGAGATAATGGGCATCCCTGTCGAGTACCCGAAGAGATGGGTATCGAGTTCGACTTATGACCCCTTATGTCGCGTGCACATGAGCGGAATGTCCGACAGAAAAAGTCAGACGGAAACGTTTCATCGTCTTTTCCAATCGTGTGTATGCCTCTCTGGACTTTTTTTTTTAGAAAATTCTAACAGACCTAGAAATTAAACATGTTCTAAATATTTCTGACAGAACTAATTGCTATCGGGAAAACCACTCATCTGTATGCTATTCCGACGGACCAAAGACGCATGCTCTGAAGCAAGTACGAGACGGAAGCGCTCGGTGTGGTAAAACTAGCGTTTGTATTGGAGCTAGCACATTCCTCACGCTGCAAATTCTGTGATCGTTTAACACAGCGCATTCTTTTCTTCTTTATAATGCTAGAAGAATGAAGTTGTTTTGCTGCTCATATTCACACAAAGTTCTCACAAACTGATTTCTGGATTATTTCTCCTGATCTCATGAATAATATTGTATTTTTTAAAGGCCCGATCTCCATAATAATGTTTCCAATTTTTTTTTTTATAGTCATCTTTTATTATTTTTTATTTCATCAAGATCTTTTTTTTTTAGGATTATTTTAAAATTATTTTCTAGTGATCTCCATATTGTTTATTTTTTTTTGTGCGTCAAGTTACCACAATAACATTATTATTTTTTGTTTTTTTTTAACCTCAAGGAGGTTGGTGTCCCTTGTTAATTAGACATTGTCTTTTAGAAATGTATTTGAATAAAAACACATAGGCAAGTATTTTCAGAAAATAAAATATCCATTTATTCTGGGTAACAAAATAAAGATGAAGGCAACGCTGGAGAAACTTTTCGAATTTGTGAAGCCTTTTGGCCCCCCAGGGCACACATCAAGTCTGTGGAAAAGAAAATTGCGATCTTGAGGAGTCCATATAATAGGGAGCACAATCTGGTCCAGGAATCCCAGAGATCAGGACCAGCAGCAGATGACTTATCTGTCCCCAGGCTGTGGTACTACACCAGCCTACGTCTTCTGTCAGACCAGACTGAATCCAGGCCATCACTTTCTTCTCTTCGCTGCAGCCTTCCCTCCACGCTGCCCTGCAGCCTTCCCTGTAGCCTTCCTTGGAGGCTGTGGCTCTGGTGGTGGACTTGTGGCAGGAGGAGGAGGAGGAAGGGTGAGATCATATATGTGGCTGTTCTCAGTTATCTGGCCCCTCAGCCCCTTCTGAAGGGCCTCAGCAAAAATTCCCTCACAGAGGAGGCGTTGGCCCTTCTCCAATTCTAGCAACTTGGTGGCTAGATAGCAGCCATAGGCCTCTTCAGCGTCGGGGGGGCTCCTGAGGACATTCCCTAATGAGGCCCAGTGCTGCCTCCTCTGTCACCGTCCCCTTCCTGGGCCTTTTTGTTGGAAGGTGGAGGGGAGGCACCTGGGATTGGGTGAGGCTCCTACTGGGCCCAGTCACCTCCTGGCTGTCACTGGGCACGGCCTCCTCCTGCCTGCTACTTTCCAGACCCTCCTCCTGGCTGAGCTCATCCTGTGTATAAAAGGGACATTTTTTTTTGTTTTAAATAAATAAATACAAATAAATGTTGTCAACCAAAATTTTATAAGGCACATGTGTGAATGTGCACACAGTAAAAACTTAAAAAAGTAAAAATCAACAATGTGTGGCTTCTTCTTTCAATGCTCAATACCAGTTTTTTAAGTAATTTTGTGTTTAAAGTGGTAATGGGGCTTATTTACTAAAGGAAAATCCACTTGGCACTACAAGTGCACTAGGAGAACCTAGGATACAGCCAAAAACAAACACAAGCAATAAAGAAAATGAGAGAACTTACCAGATTTTGTTTTGTTTTTATTATAAAAAGTTTTACGAATTGTCTGGCATAGCAATGGCCCACCTACCCGTAAAATAATTCACATATTTCTCCCGAACTTCACGGGTGCTTTGGGGGGCCAAGCCAGTACGGCCAGTATCCAGGCCCGTCAGAGGATTCTCAGTAATAAGTCTGGCCTCAGGCCCAACTGAGGCTATATAATTTGTAGACATTTTTCTTAAAAAATTGTGCAGGATGCAGCATGATAGGACGATATGATTGAGTTTGTAGTCCGCCATATGGATTGCTGTCAGAAACAGGCGGAACCGGCTGGCCATTATCCCAAAGGCATTCTCAACAACTCTTCTCTCTCTGGTCAGCCGGTAGTTAAAAACCCTCCTCTCTCTCATCAGGGGCTCGCCCAGACTGAAGGCTTCATCTGCAATGAAAACAAAGGGGAGTCCTTCCACGTTATCCACATCAGGTGGCAATCCCAGGCCACCATTCTGGTAGAACTCCATCTGGGCAAAGACTCCTCCATCCGACCAATCTTCCCCACGTCCACATACAGGAATTCATATTGTGCCGACATCACCGCAATTGACACGATACTATGAACCCCCTTATAGTTAAAATAGTATGACCCCCGAATGGGGTGGTGGCACGATGTGGACGTGCTTCCCATCTATAACCCCTCCACAGTTGGGAAAGTCCCAATGGGTGGCAAAATGGGATGCCACAGTCTGTCATTCCTGTGGTGTTGAAGGAAACTGGGGAGTCAAACGAAAAAAAAATATTAGTACTTTTGCACATAACATTGCAAGCAGATTACACAAAAAACTTTCTTGCCCAACATCAGTATAACATTTATTTTAAGTATTATTTAAAGACTAAAATATAAGGCACACTTATCAGATTCCTCACCCCCTCTGATTCCCCATTGATAACATTTAAGGGGGGGGGGGGGGCGGCTTATAAATTAATTTAAGGACACACATACCATTTGACACATTTTAAGGGGGGGGCTTATAAATGAATTTAAGGACACGCATACCATTTGGACACATTTTAAGGGGGTGTTTAGGGTAAGCACTACAATGGAGCTCACAAAATACATTGTTAAGTGACTAGACTAGGTGTGTATGGGCCCAGGATAGCATGCTGGGGAGGTTAGTGAAGGCAAATATGTATGAAGGACAAAAAAGGAGCATTAAAAGATTACAGCATGCATGGGGACAAAGGGGACATTCATAGAATATTACAATCATGGTCATTAGGGATTGATGAAAGAAATACAATACATTAGCAAACATGAAACACATAGAATGTGATGTTAAAGGATAAATCTTACCTTAATATAGTCCTTCTGCAGGACTTGAATGATAGCAGAACAGGTCTCTGGGATAATGATCCCCAGAGCCTGGGGGGAGATGCCTGTTGAGAACTTGAGGTCCTGCAGGCTGCTCCCAGTCGCCAAGTACCGCAAAGTGGCAACTAGCCTCTGCTCCGGAGTGATGGCTTGCCTCATGCAGGTATCCTGCCTGCTGATATAAGGGGTCAGCAAAGCCAACAGACGGTGAAAAATGGGGTCCGTCATCCTGAGAAAGTTCCTGAAATCATCAGGATTATTCTCCTGGATCTCACGAAGCAAAGGCATATGAGAGAATTGGTCACGCCCTGGAGTAACCAATTCTTGGTCCATGAAATTCTCCCCACCCTGTTCATGGCCTGGACTTGGGTCAAAGAAAGAACCCCAACACCAAGCCCCAGCATAGCACGAACTCTAGGATGAGTACGTACCCGCAACAATGGCTTCAAAACGGTCAGCTGGTCAGAAAGAACTTAACAGAATGCACTGAAAAACAGCAAGGCCTGTGAAGAGCGAGCTGAAAATCAGCAACGAGCGGACAAGAACGCACTGAATAAACAAATGCGAACTGACTACACGCACTGAAAAGCAGATACAAACCCCACAAGCACAAACTGAACAGCAGTTAAACGATCTGAAAAAACACGAGTCTGAAGAGCGCGAATCGTCTCTCACCAAATTTCTAACACGAGATAAACATGAAATTAGCAGAAGAAGCCCAAAGGGTGGCGCAATGGCTATTAAACTTCCGTTTTATAGTCCCGTCGTACGTGGTGTACGTCACCGCGTTCTTGACGGTCAGACTTTGGTGTGATCGTGTGTACGCAGGACAGTTTCAGCGGAATTCCGTCAGAACTCCGTCGAAATAACCTTCAGAGTATATTCCGACGGCAAAACCGGTCGTGTGTACGCGGCATTAGAAGCATCTGAGCTGAAGGTGAGCTTTGCGGATATCAGTAGATAGCAGCATCCCCTTTCGGTGTGGTCCCCCATCCCATGATAAATGTAGTAGGGATATGAGGTCGATCGCCCTCCTGATCTGATCAGCAGCCTGTCTATGTGGCATAAAGCCCACCTGATCGGAGTAAATGTAGTCAGCCAAAAACGTCAACATCCTGTTTGACAAGATTTTTGTGAATAGCTTCAGATCCGTATTGATTGAGGATATGGGTCGGTAGTTGACTACATCACTGTGATCCTTATGGAGTTTGGGAATAAGACCCGTTTCACACCGAGCCACCTATAGCGTCGGCGGTAAAACGGTACTATTTTTAGCGGCGTTTTACCGTCAGATTAGCGGCGCATTTCGGCCACTAGCGGGGTGCTTTTACCCCCCGCTAGTGGCCGAGAAAGGGTTAAAACCGCCTGCAATGCGCCGCAATAGCGGCGTTTTGCCAGAGGTATCCCAGCGCCGCCCCATTGATTTCAATGGGGAGCAGCGGTGGAGGAGCGGTAAACACAGTCAAGATAGAGGGAATTGTGAACAGTTCCAAATACCAGTTAATATTGGCACAGAACCTTCAGGCTTCTGCTAGAAAGCTGAACATGAAGAGGAACTTCATCTTTCAGCATGACAATGACCCAAAGCATATATCCAAATCAACAAAGGAATGGCTTCACCAGAAGAAGATTATAGTTTTGGAATGGCCAAGCCAGAGCCCAGACCTGAATCCCATTTGAAAATCTGTGGGGTGATCTGAAGAGGGCTGTGCACAGGAGATGCCCTCGCAATCTGACAGATTTGGAGTGTGTTTGCAAAGAAGAGTTGGCAAATATTGCCAAGTCAAGATGTGCCATGCTGATAGACTTATACACAAAAAGACTGAAGACTGTAATAAAATCAAAATCTGATTCAACAAAGTATTAGTTTAAGGGTGTGCACACTTATGCAACCATATTATTATATTTTTGTAATTTTTACTTCCCTCCACATAAAAGATTTCAGTTTGTTGTTCAACTGAGTTGTACAGTTTATAGGTCACATTAAAGGTGGAAAAAGTTCTGAAATAATTTATCTTTGTCTCATTTTTTTACATCACTGAAACCTGAAATTTTAACAGGGGTGTGTAGACTTTTTATATCCACTGTATGAGGTATCATCACAAACGTTATAGCGAGGGCAATCATTCTAGAGCTCCTCTGAAACTCTAACCTGTAAACATTTTTAAAGTGTTGCCTATGGTGATTTTTAAAGGGTAACTCCACTTTCGTGGAGAAAAAATAGCAAATAAAGAAAAAATAATATAGCATATACAATTGTGACACAAGTCATATTGTAATTAAATGTTATTAAAAAATACCTTTCCTGTTCAATCTGCAGCCGCTGTAATTTTCTGAAAATGAAATCCAATATGGCTACTCGGAGGTGTTGTGTTATGTACATAGAATGTGTACAGAATGCCCCCCCAGAAACAGAACTTCCTGCATGTGTGATTGGCTCACTGATTTTCCCAGAAGTCTGCACTAAAATACAAGTCGGATTTTAGGCTTCCCCTGCAACAAAAATGTCATTTTTGGTGAAATACTCCCAATAGGAACACTTCTAAAGGGATGCAGATCCAGCAGCTTTCCTCATTAGTACCCTGTAGCTGTTTGATAATTTTGAAACTACTCCCATTAGACTTACTCAGTACAGAGGCACAGGGGAACAAACAGTGATTCCTTCAAAGTAACAAAAGCAGTAAAGTTTGTTAAAATCCTTGTAATGTACACAGATCACCCAGGGGGAATGTTTTTTTTCTCAACAAAAGTGGAGCTACACTTTAAGTATTGTAGTTTTTCGCCATTCCACGAATGTGCACAATTTTAAAGCGTGACATGTTGGGTATCTATTTACTCTGCGTAACATCATCTTTTATACTTTACCATCTTTTAAAACTTTAATTTTTTTTGCATCAGAATTCATTAAAGTGTATTTTTTCCCCCCAAAAAATTGCAGAAAAGTCTCCGTTGGTATACAATAGCGCAACTGAAGGGATTGAGCAAAATTGTATAATGTATGGCTTGCTTAAGCCTATTATGTCCCATTCACTTGCACTACTTATTAAAGCGGAGCACCTTTCAGGGGGGAATGGGGGAACAGGTACATGTTGTTGTTTTTGAAAGGTACCGCTCCCCACTTGTAGCTGCTGTCTTAATTTTTCTTGAGGGGGCTGGACCTCCTCTTTAATGACATTGCAAATAAAGCTGACATTCTGTTTCAGGAATGCATAGGATGCTATTGCTGATGTCCTAAAAATGTCAGTTACTTAGCTGTCATAATACTGATCTTCCAACTACATTACATTCTGCCTGTATGACAAAATTGTGGATTACTAGTTCTGATTTTACTTGCTGCATGCTTCCAGAGGTCAGTGACTCCAAGTGGTTAGTGGTTCAGACAGCCAGACAACAAGTGTTTTTAGAAGAAAGTCAGCAATGGTAGTACACATATTTCCTTTATGACAACTGTTCTCAGAATTCTATACAAGCAACTGCTGTAAATACACAATTGAAATTCAATGAGTTGAAATTGGCCAAAATCTCTGTTGTTGAACAGCTGTTGTACAAACATTCTATAGAACATAAACATTCTTTTGACACAGAACACTGCTTTTAAATCTTGCATCATATTTTGTTGAATTTATGTAATTTGAATGATGCAATTATACTATAGAGATGAAATAACTTTGACCTTTGAAATTTGTGACCTCTTTCAATCAGGGGCGTAACTAGAAATAGCAGGGCCCCATAGCAAAATGTTGTATGGGGCCCCCCTGCAAACAGCCCCCCCCCCCCCCCCCCACAGCTGCCCTAGTGTCAATGCAGCGTGACCTGTGCCACATACAGCGTGACCTGTGCCCAATGCAGCGTGACCTGTGCCCAATACAGCGTGACCTGTGCCCAATACAGCCTGGTCTGGATGTGCCCCATACAGCCCCACCTATGCAGAGGAAGAGGCAAGCCACCTGGATCAGCAGAGAGCGGGATTGCCCGCTGTAATAGCTTTCATTTGAATTTCCCGTCTTCCCGGGGCTCATCGTCACATAGCCCCACCTCTTGGCCCAACGCCTTTGATGACGTCACATGTCCCGCATTGGATCGCCGTTCTGTCTATCAAAGGCACCGGGCCAAAAGGTGGAGCTATGTGACGTGAGCCCCGGGAACACTGGAAGTTCTAATGAAAGCTCTTACATCGGGCAGCTCGCCTCTTCCTTTCCTCTCTCTTCCCCTGGCTGGGACACTGTGCTGCGGGGCTCTTATCCTCACTGGGCCCCACTTGGCTGCGGGCCCCATAGCGCCCGCATGGGTCGATATGGTGGTAGTTACGCCCCTGCTTTCAATGTGGATCAGATCTGCCCAGAGCTAAAAAATCATAAAGCTGCCTTCACACCATTATACAGAACAGACTGACATTTCTCTATGGGATAATGCATGGCTAACCTTAGAGGAATGAAAGATTGGCCATCTTTTATATGGAGATGAATGCATGGTCATAGATTACCTTGTGCTTTTCTAAGACTTCATGTACACACAGCCTGCTTTAACCGCCGGCAGCGGGAAAATGCAAAACATGGCAAAATTGCAGCACAATGTACATGTGAATAGAAGGGGACAGGTGCTGGGGTAGCACACAGAGGCTCAGGTTCTAGGTGCACCTCTCTCTGTGCGGCACCCATTTATGGCTCTTATTTTTTGGTCAAGTTGATCATTTATATTGAAGATATGGACTCTTTTGGAAGGTTCTTCTGTTGATCTGGGTACACATGGGGATGTCTCAGTCACCAGTTTTCCAGCCATCCATAAAATTTCTATGTACCATGAGATTGGTTTATTTATACAAAATTAAAATCTAATCTTTTATAGGATTCATGCTCCAGCTTTTTGGTTGTTATATTAGGAATTGGGTCTGTAGAAGTGCAGAGGACAGGTTTTAGAGTCCATTTGCACTTGTGCGACTTGCCATTCGCCTTTGGACCCCAAAGTCGCATGACAAGTCACACCCCATGTCTCCTAATAATTGTTCATATCTATGCAACTTCAAAGTAGTTCCTGCACTACTTTGGTTCAACTTTCATGCCACTTGAGGTCCATAGACCTCATTGTAAACCGTCAAATGTCCCTTTAAAGTTGCAACTGCATGATATAGATGCGATTTAGATGCAACTTGTGTGCGACTTGTGAAAAGAATGCTGGCAATGAAAGAAAATGAGTAAAACGGTGTGGGATTCTCCCCCCCCCCCCCCAAATAAAAAACAGGCCCTTCGGGTCTGGTACGGATTTTAACCACTTCAATACAGGGCACTTTCACACCTTCCTGCCCAAGCCAATTTTAAGCATTCAGCGCTGTCACTTTTTAAATGACATTTGCGCGGTCATGCTACAATGTACCTAAACTAAATTTTTATCATTTGTGTTCCCACAAATAGAGCTTTCTTTTGGTGGTATTTGATCACCTCTGCGGTTTTTATTTTTTGCTAAACAAATAATAAAAGACTGAAAATTTTGAAAAAAAAAAAAAAAGTTTTTGTTATAAAATTTTGTAAATAAGTACATTTTCTCCTTCACTGATGGGCACTAATAAGCTGCACAGATGGGCACTGATGAGGCGGCACAGATGAGATGGCACTGATGAGGTGGCACTGGTATGCGGCACTGATAGGCGGCACTGATGGGCACTCATAGGTGGCACTGATGGGCACTGATGACTGGCACTGGATTTCACTGATAGGCATCACTGGCACTGGCAGGCATTTTTTAATGGCACTGATTGGCAGCTGCCTGGGCACTGATTGCGATTTCCCTGGTGGCCCAGGGTGGCATACCTGGGGGTCCAGTGTGGTGGCCGTCCCTGGTGGTCCTGGCGGCATCCTGGTGGTCCTGGGCGGGCATCCGAGGGGGGGCTGCGCTGATAGACAATCAGCACAGACCCCCCCTGTCAGGAGAGCAGCTGGTCGGCTCTCCTCTACCCGCGTCTGTGAGACGCGAGTAAGGAAAAGCCGATCAACGGCTCTTCCTGTTTACATCGTGATCAACCGTGATTGGACACAGCTGATCACGTGGTAAAGAATCTCTGTCAGAGACTCTACCTAGATCGATGTTGCGGTGTGTCAGACTGACACACCGCAATAAATGATCACCGCGATGCGCACCCCGGGGGCGTGCAGTGGCTTGATATCCTGGCAAGGTCATATGATGTCAGGATATCGCAACCACTTTGCCAACGTCATATTGCTATATGGCGGGCAGCAAGTGGTTAAGGGAAACCCCACACCAAAATTAAAAAAAAAAAATTGGCATGGGGCCCCACCCAAAATCCATACTAGACCCTTATCCAAGCATGCAGCCCGGCATGTCAGGAAAGGGGAGGGACAAGGGAGTGCCGCCAAAAAACACCTTGTTGATGGGGACAAGGGCCTATTCCACATAGCCCTGGCCGGTGGTTGTGGGGATCTGCGGGCGGGGGCTTATCAGAATCTGGAAGTCCCCTTTAACAAGGGGGGGCCCAAGATCCCAGCCTGCTCCATGTGAAGAAGTATAGGGTACATAGTACCCCTGCTTATTTACCAAAAAAAAATGTAAAAAATGACAGTAGGCGGTTTTTGTAAATTCCTTTATCATAAAAATGTCCCCCCGATGTAGAGCCATCGTCAATCACAACGCCCACCGTCGACAAGAAAAAAACAAACAAACCTCTGGCCCGATGAAGGCTCCCGCCATCTGCCAGCTCCACCATGTGACAGCTCTTAAATAAGAGGCGGACCACCTGGTGATGTCAGCAGGTGGCACCACCCCCTTGTGACATCACCAACCCAGCATGCCATGATGACGCTTCAAGGGGATGGTGCCATCCGGTTCACATGGGGGGTTGTGGCTGAGATCTGGGTGCCCCCTTGTTAAAGGGGGCTTTCAGATTCCGATAAGCCTGCCCGCAGACCCCACAATCGCTGGCCAGGGTTGTGGGGAAGAGGCTCTTGTCGCCATCAACATAGGGATAAGGTGCTTTGGGGAAGGGGGCCTGGCATGTGGCCTGGCATGGTTCAGCAGGAGGAGGCGCTCACTCACGCCCCCCATTTTCCTGGGCTGCATGCTAAGATAAGTGTCTGGTATGGATCTTGGGTGGGACCTCGCGCCGCTTAAAAAAAAAAATTTGGTGTGGGTGCTGGTATGCAATTGGGGGGACCCCACGCAATTCTTTTCATTTATTTTTCATTGCTGGCATTCTTCCTCCCCCTTTTTTTTTCTTTTTAAATTTCGCTGTTAGTGGGGAAACCCGCTGACAGCTGATGAGTCATCGGCTGTTAAGGACATGGCAGCCAACTTCCCGGCCCGCTCCTTAACAACCAGCTATTCATTAACTTTTGCATGAAGCACCCTTTATCACCAGTGACGTCTGTGTGCCTCTTTATCTACATGTGTTTCAATTCACGAACATATGAACTTTATTGAACTTTTTTATTTAGTGATTGTTTTTAGTTAATAATTTTAGCGCTGCACTTATTAATTTATTCATCACACAGAATTTGAATCAGTCGATCAATTTTCGACCAATTAAAATTCAAATTGTTCTGAAAATTTGGAATTCATTCCAAAATAAAACAACAAAAAAAAACAAATTTTTTCTGTTTTGCACATGTCTAGCACATGTCTAGTGACAAACAAAATGATCACGTTGGCCAAAGTCATAAAGTCGCATCAAAATCACGTCAAAGCCCCATCAAGTTGCATGGTAAAGTCGCAATAGAAATCCCACGATTTTTAAATAGCACAAGTGTGAATAGAGCTTTAGGTACCTTTCAAAAGGGGCGGTCCACTTTGCTCAGCGGGGGATTGCTCCACTGATCCCCACTGAGCAGGCGAATGATAGGTCCGTCTCCGCTCACTGTGCAGAGTGGAGACGGACAGAGTCCTGCTCTCCCCTATGGGAAAATTGGATGAAAACGGACCACCGGTCCGTTTTCACCTGATCTTATTGGATCTGATCCTCCAGACGGATAGAAAATAGGGTCACCATCCGTCTGGATTTGACGGACTTGATCAGATCGGATAGCGGCGCTGACATCCACCACTCCATTGGGTGAATGGAGGGTTCGATCAAAAAACTGACAGGCTGGCCTGATCGGAGTGCCCCTGTGAAAGGGCCCTTACTTTTGATGTTTATTATTCAGAGAGCTTGTGATGGAAAGAAGAATTATAAGAAACAGGTGTGCATGTTATTTTAAAAAGTGTAGATGCGCAGAAAACATTTATTCAATTTGTCTAAAATGGATTCTATATTTTCAACCTGTTTTAAAGAAGAATGGGCACACAAGTAATCAAATACCTGAAATGTATTGTAGCACTAATGCCGCGTACACACAATCGAACTTTCTGGCATACTTGGTCCGGCAGACTTTCCGACGGACTTTGTCCGCCAGGTGTGCCGGACTTTAAAACGGACGGACTTGCCCACACACGACTGGACTTTCCGGCAGGCTAGGTCCGCCCGTCTTTCCGACGGACTTTCGCCGGAGTTACGGCGCACTTTCAGAATGAACGGACTTGCCCACACACAGACAAGTCCGTTCATTTTGAATGTGACTCAGGTACGATGGGACTAGAAAAGGAAGTCAATCTTGCCGCTTTTATCGGCGAGATTGACACCTTGCGAGCCCCGTCGCGGGTCATACCAGGCCCTTAGGTCTGGTATGGGTTATAAAGGGAACCCCCTACGCCGAAAAAACGGCGTGGGGTCCCCCCTAAAGTCCATACCAGACCCCGATCCGAGCACGCAGCCCGGCCGGTCAGGAAAGGGAAGGAAGCATGGAAACATGGGCCTGGTACGGTTCAGGAGGGGGGCGCTCGCTCGTCCCCACCCCCTTTCCTGACTGGCCGGGCTGCGTGCTCGGATCGGGATCTGGTATGGATTCTAGAGTGAACCCGACTCCATTTTTTCGGCGTAGGGGGTTCGCTTTAAAATCCATACCAGACTTAAGGGCCTGGTATGCCCCGCGCTTTTTCCTATTGCAGTGAGCGCAAAATGCAATACCCTGCCCTTCCGTTGTATCTTGTCCGTTGGACCAGCATACAGACGAGCGGGCTTTCCGTCGGACCAGCACATAGACGAGCGGACTTTCCGTCAGAAACTGAGTCCGACGGAAATATTTAAAACATGTTTCAAATCTAGGTCCAGGGGACTTTTGAGAAAAAGTCCGCCGGAAAAGTCCGCCGGAGCCTACACACGGTCGGATTGTCCGGCGGACCAGAGTATGCCGGAAAGTCCGCTCATGTGTACGCGGCATAACTCTCGGTGGAGCTGCTGGTTTAAGCGGGCTTGTTACCTTCACTCTCCTTCCCTCTGTTTTACCGGCACCGGGTCTAGGGTTCCGTTGAGTTTACCTCTGGACGATACACGGACCAACACTTGAATACGTTTTCAATGCTTTATTAAACGATTTACTAAGGAAGTAGCAGGAGAGAGGCAGAAGGGAAACCGCAGAAGAAACTCAAATATCTTCTTATAAGATTCTTAACAAAAGTCCTGGTAGAATTTGGATATTACAATAGGATGCGCTCCCCTCGTGGGACACACTCTTTGCTCGCCTGGATAGGCCTCTCTCACTTGCCTAGCAGCCAGTACATAGCACGAACAAAAGTCTCTGCCACAGACTTATTTGGGATAAACCTGTACGATCCTCTGCCGCAGGATGTATTGGTTTTCTGCAATGAACGTCAGTCACAGTGCTTGAACCTTTAAGCCAACCCGCCAACACTATGCTGTATAGTTACTTTTTGGGATACGTCCTCCAACCGAATCACCAGGCCCCTCTCCAGACCAGCACGCTCCATGATCCTTCCATGACGGGTCCTCCCCTGGGATCTCCTCGGTTGTCCAGCTTCTTCCCTTCTGGATAGACAGCTTAGGACCATTCCTCGGCTGCTGTGGTAGGCCCCAGACAAGCTTCTGGGACCACCCCTGCGCCGCAGCGGCGTGGGCCTCCGGAACGGAGGACCACGAGTTTGCTCTCTAACGCATACCTGTCGGCCAGGAGGGCCAGCAGGTGGCTGTAAAACGAACCCCACAATATGGCGTCTGTCCCATAATTACCCTCGCCCAGAATGCAACTCGGAGGACCACTTCCACCGAATTGTCTCCGGGACAGAAGAGCATACGCTTCGACACGTTGCCTTTCCCACACTGAACAGTGATAACAGCGACACCCACCGGTCAGTATGGAAACACACACAACGTCAGCCAAGCTGAAACAGAGGCAAACCTAACCTATTTAATGAACAAGTTACTAAATTTACCTAACATATGGTAGATCGCAAATCTACCAGCGCTACAGTATGAAGAGCATTTTATGTTGATTTGTTTGAGCTACTGATTAGATCTTCTAATAAACAACTCATGGCAACCAATATTTACATGCTCTTTAGCAGTTAGTTACTGATGGTAATAGGAACAGCTGCTGGAACAGCACAGAGTGAGAATTACTGCTCCCAACGCCAATGCTACTATTTATGTTTTGGTAACCACAATTGTTTTGGTAACCTATTGGTGTGGATTAAATACAGGACACACGTTCTCACAATCTATTTTTGTTATTCTTTTAACTTTTAACATTTTAACATTTAAAAGCAATGGAACATGAAAATGCTCATTAGTTTTGTGTTATGTTTAATGCAATAACGGCATGCAGAAACTGCACATATGTGAACCTTGACTCAAGATGTCTGCATTCTGGATGAATGAATGCAGATGAAAGCAGACACCTTTGGACGGCACCATTGTCAGTCTGGAGAGAGGTTAGTGTGAGGCAAATTTAAATGAACTTGACTAACAAATTAGGGGCCCTTTTACATGTTTTTCAGGGGGACCCGATTGGAACTTCCAGTATCCTCTGCAGGGGAAGGTGCAGGAATCACACAGGAATGGGGGGGGGGGGGGCATTCCTGTGCCATTTTGGTTTGAAGCAGCCCAGAAACTATTATGTCGCGTACACATGAGCGGTTTTGCCGTCGGAATAAACTCTGAAGGTTTCTCCGATGGAATTCTGACGGAATTCCGCTCAAGCTGTCTTGCATACACACGGTCACACCAAATTCCGACCGTCAAAAACGTGGTGACGTACAACACATACGATGGGACAACACGTACGACGTCTCGTACTTGCTTCAGAGCATGCATCATTTTTGGTACGTTGGAACAGCATACAGACGAGCAGTTTTCCCGATAGGAATTTGTTCCGTCTGAAAAATATAGAACATGTTCTCTATTTAAGTCCGTCTGAATTTTCGATGGAAAAAGTCCGATGGGGAATACACACGGTCGGAATATCGGACTTTTTCTGATGGACATTCCGCTCATGTTTACGTGGCATAAGGTTCCATTCACACCTGGGCGTTCCAGAAGCGTGGCAAAATGCGGGACGCGTTTGCGATGCCATTATTTCTTAATGGCACTTCAATCCCAGTGCGATTTTTATCACGGTTGTCGCGTGATCTCGCTACAATCACAGCAAAAATGCAACGCACAAAGCTTCTCATTCTTTTACTCGGATGTGGTTTGGGTTTTTCGTGCGTGCCTGTTTTGCTACTGCTCTTCCAAAGGTCGGACAAAGGCCTGGTGGCTGCCTCTGCCTCTGTCTCCTGTTGGTTTGGCAGATAGCTAGTGCAGGCATAGGGCATATACGGGTCAGACTTTTCCCTTCCACATTACAGAAAGCTCCATCAGCGTGTCTAGTGCCTCCTAGAAGTTCTGTCATCCAGTGTAAGTTTCTCCAATTGCATGATGGCTATCTAGTCATCTGTACCACTTTTTCCAAAGTTGATGTGTTTTGCATCTTAGGATGCTTTTTTTTTGCGGCATGGTTTTGCAGGCTGCTGTTTCTGGCTCCTTGTTGTCCCTTTTTTACTGGTTAGTTTTGGGTGGCTGTCATGATGCACGAGAAAACAGAAGTTTTGTTACTCGGCGTAAAATCCCTTTCTCTGAGTTCATTGACGGACACAGCACCCACCCTTCTATGAATTTATACTTCTGACACTGCTTCATAACTAACTGGTTTGCCTATAGCAGACAGGGGTTTTATATCAGCTAGGACTGTTCATAGGTAGTGTGTTTTTTTTGTTTGTTTTTTTGTCTGCCGGCTTGAAAGTTAGGAATTAATTGAAGCTTCCCAGTCTACAGACACACACAAAGCATTGTACTTGCTGTGGCCGGTGCAATGCTCTGCAGAGTCCAGTGACTCTTAGATATATACATAACTGATATGGGCATATTTTTAGCCCGGTGACAATGGTGTGGCTGCCACAAGACAGTCCTTGAATCCTGGTGACAACAGTGCGGCCCCACAAAACCACCCCAGGACTGGTCCAGGTCTTCCCTCACTCCTTCGTGTTCCTTGGCAGGGCTGCTGTCTGAGGGGCGGTTGGATCCTCCGTGCTGTTTTGACTTCTCCAAGAACTTGTCCAAACCGAAAGGATCCTCCTCGAACTGCACGATTGAGCTGGTGAATTCCTTATCAGGAACCAGTCTGTTGGTTTTTATGAGTGTGTCCATATCTGGGCCGAAAACCACATCTTGTTTCCTGGGACGATGGATGGTTTTTGCCATTTCCTTGCTACTTCTCCAAGGCTAATTATATTGTACACCTTGTCCTCCACACCGACAACGCTGCTGTCCACATGCCTGCTTTGGTTGAAGAGCTGCTGGTCATACTGGAGCTCCACTGATGGCCGCTGACTGGGTATTCCAAGCGCTATCTGTTCACTGATGTCTCTATCCTCATTCCTCTGCAGCTTTGGCCTCCAGTCGGGGGCTACCCTGGACAGGTTGTGCTCATGTTATTGCTCCTTTCGCTTGGTATCTCTTATTTCAACCCTCTCTCTGGCTTCTCCATTGTATTTCTTTGCATGAGACTGTGTTCTGGCAAGCTGTGCCAATTCTCTCAACTCTACCTCTTTTTTTCTCTGTTTCCTTCTGTGCCATCTTCCTTTCCACTTGGGCTCTCATCTCCATGGCCTACTGAGCCTTTCTTTCTGTTAGCAATGCACAAAGCTTCAGCCAGTATAGCAAAGTTCAACGTTTTTCCAGTTAGAATTGCATGGTGTGATTTTCCATTCTTTCTGCTCCTTAACAATCATCTTTCTGCTTGGGGATGCATTACAGGAGCCTTTCCGGTGCCCATAAGGGGGCGGTTACCATTGTGATGCCATCAAAGCTGTCTGCAGAGACTTTGGGACTCCTTCTTCTTCTCAGCATCAAGCTGGTCCTGGAAGAGCTGAGTGGGAGCAGACAGGAAGCCACACAGCACCATCTTTCCACACAGGAATGTGGCTCTTCCCTGTAAAGGCTTTTAAAGAGTCACCTATGGATATTTTTGTGCACTGTAGTTTTTACCGCTATCACAGGCACACGCAGTTTTAAGAACTGGCATGTTTGGTATCTATTTACTTGGTGCAACCTCATCTTTTATATTTTAATTAAAAATGGATATTATTTGTGTGTTTTTTCCTAAAATTCATTTTATTATATTTTTCCCTGAAAATTTGCATTTTATAAACAGTTGCGCAAATATCATGTGACATAAAATTTGCAACTATCACCTTTTCTATTCTACAAGGCCTCTGCTTTCAGAAAATATATAATGTTTTGGGGGTTTAAATATTTTATTGCTAAAAATTAAGATTTTGACATGCATGGAGACGAACTGGTTAAAGTGTTTGTAAAGGTTGTGTTTTGTTATTTTAGTAAAAAAAAATAATAAAATAAAATAAAAAAACATGTTGTCAAGTCAAGCTTTATTGTTATTCTACTACACGTGAGGACATACGGTGGAACGAAATGTTGTATCTCACAGGGCAACGGTGCAACATACTAATTAAACATAATTATAAATATACAAAGAATAGAACACAGCGAAGAACTTTAAAATAAAAAAAATTATAAACCTATACACATCTGGGAACTACGTACTGTACATATACTGTGTACTTCTACGAGTCTTTGTAGCAGCAAGTGTTTATAAAAGTGTCTAGTGCATATTCAAAAGTAAAAAAGGAGGGGAAGTGAGACGTTCCTGGTCACAATATACACAGTGGGGACGGAAAGTATTTAGACCCCCTTAAATTTTTCACTCTTTGTTATATTGCACCCATTTGCTAAAATCATTTAAGTTAATTTTTTCCCTCATTAATGTACACACAGCACTTTTGCAGATTTATTAAAAAAGAAAAACTGAAATATCACATGGTTCTAAGTATTCAGACCCTTTGCTGTGACACTCATATATTTTTCTCAGGTGCTGTCCATTTCTTCTGATCATCCTTAAGATGGTTCTACACCTTCATTTGAGTCAAGCTGTGTTTGATTATACTGATTGGACTTGATTAGAAAAGCCACACACCTGTCTATATAAGACCTTACAGCTCACAGTGCATGTCTGAGCAAATGAGAATCATGAGGTCAAAGGAACTGCCTGAAGAGCTCAAAGACAGAATTGTGGCAAGGCACAGATCTGGCCAAGGTTACTAAAAAAATTCTGCTGCACTTAAGGTTCCTAAGAGCACAGTGGCCGCCATAATCCTTAAATGGAAGATGTTTTGGACGACCAGAACCCTTCCTAGAGCTGGCTGTCCGGCCAAACTGAGCTATCAGGGGAAAAGAGCCTTGGTGAGAGAGGTAAAAAAGAACCCAAAGATCACTGTTGCTGAGCTCAGAGAGATGCAGTCGAGAGATGGGAGAAAGTTGTAGAAAGTCAACCATCACTGCAGCCCTCCACCAGTCGGGGCTCTATGGCAGAGTGGCCCGACGGAAGCCTCTCCTCAGTGCAAGACACATGAAAGCCCGCATGGAGTTTGCTAAAAAACACCTGAAGGACTCCAAGATGGTGAGAAATAAGATTCTCTGGTCTGATGAGACCAAGATCAAACTTTTTGGCCTTAATCCTAAGCGGTATGTGTGGAGAAAACCAGGCACTGCTCATCACCTGTCCAATACAGTCCCAACAGTGAAGCATAGTGGTGGCAGCATCATGCTGTGGGGGTGTTTTTTAGCTGCAGGGACAGGACGACTGGTTGCAATCGAGGGAAAGATGAATGCGGCCAAGTACAGGGATATCCTGGACGAAAACCTTTTCCGGAGTGCTCAAGACCTCAGACTAGGCCGAAGGTTTAACTTCCAACAAGACAATGACCCTAAGCACACAGCTAAAATAACGAAGGAGTGGCTTCACAACAACTCAGTGACTGTTCTTGAATGGCCCAGCCAGAGCCCTGACTTAAACCCAATTGGGCATCTCTGGAGAGACCTAAAAATGGCTGTCTACCAACGTTTACCATCCAACCTGACAGAACTGGAGATGATCTGCAAGGATGAATGGCAGGGGATCCCCAAATCCAGGTGTGAAAAACTTGTTGCATCTTTCCCAAAAAGGCTCATGGCTGTATTAGATCAAAAGGGTGCTTCTACTAAATACTGAGCAAAGGGTCTGAATACTTAGGACCATGTGATATTGCAGTATTTCTTTTTTAATAAATCTGCAAAAATGTCAACAATTCTGTGATTTTCTGTCAATATGGGGTGCTGTGTGCACATTAATGAGGAAAAAAATGAACTTAAATGATTTTAGCAAATGGCTGCAATATAACAAAGAGTGAAAAATGTAAGGGGGTCTGAATACTTTAAGTCCCCACTGTAGGTTGTAGAAGAGGTTTCAAAGAGGATTGGAGTTGAGGGTTCTCACAGCCTGGGGGAAAAAAACTGTTGAGCAGTCTGACAGTCTGGGTTTTGATACTCTGGTACCTTCTACCTGATGGCAAGAGCTGGAAGAGGCTGTGGGAGGGATGGGTAGGATCCTTCGTGATACTAATAGCTTTGCTGTAGCATCGTATATGGAAAATGTCCAGGATGGAGGGGAGAGAGACCCCAATAACTTCGGCAGCGGCGCTTTGCGGGCGCTTTTAACCATTTATTCAGCAGCTAGCAGGGGTGAAAAGCGCTGCAAAAACTATGGTAAAGCGCAGCTAAAACTGGTGGTGCTTAACCGCTGATTCCCCCCTCACTGGCAGTGTGAAAGGGCTCTTAGCCATGTTTCAGTGAAGATAAACACACAGCAATCCCTTGTCTGCTGCTGTGTAGACCGACTGAATTGAATTAAGTCCAGTTTATTTTCCAGTGAGCGAACATTAGAAAGCATAAGTGTTAGAAGAGCCGGCCTTGTGGGGTTAGCCCTTAGCTTAGATCGTATACCTCCACACTCACTGCGTTTCCGTCTCCTCTCACATCACTTGTGTCGCCGCCTTGTGCAGGTAGCTTCAGTAGGCGAGACCGCGGTCTCAGGGTCAGGTTTCAGCAAACGGAAGTCTCGTAGCGCCTCGAAAGCCGCCGGTGAAAGTCGATGTTTATGTATACTGCCGATATCCAAAAGACTTTGTTAAACGTAGTTATGTTTTTTTAAAGTAATTTCCAGATGACTTTGTGGTAAGGTAAGACTATTTGAAGACAATGAGACTACATTAAAAGAAATAAAACCTCCTTCTGTCAGACCCAGAGTAGCCGCTGCGTCTAACCGTGCCACCATCTGTAGCTGGAGGTGATACACCCAGTGCAGAGACACAGACTGGATTGTGAAGCCTGTAGCTGGAGGTTATACATACCTGTTCGGTGGTTTTGCACAGAGCAGCCCCGATTCTTCTCTTCTCCGGGTCCCCTGCCCTCACTCCTGGCTCCTCCTCTTCATCCAGTGCCCCCATGGGAAGCCGCTTCCCATGGGGGCAGTTGTGCAGGCTCGCTCTCAAGCCCCACTGCCTACATCCATAGACACAGACAGTGGAGAATGGCCCCACCCCCGATCTCCATCACAGTTTGAGAGCAGTGGGAGCCAATGGCTCCAGCTGCTATCAATCTGCCCTGTGAGGAGGGTCAGAGCCAGGAGAGCTGCTGCTCTCATGCACAGTGCTGGATCACGATGGGGCTCAGGTAAGTACAAGGGGGGATCCCAGGCATAGAAAGGGTTTTTTCTTTACCTTAATGCATAGAATGCATCCACTTTAATTCACATCCATAAATACATTTACTTTAAGATTGTAGAAAGCACAAGCCGGGAAATCTCTGCTCAGGTTGAAGCTGAATTTTTTGTTTCTTGTAATAATCATCCCTGCAATGTCTCCTTCACAGCTGCCAGATTTTGCTTTGAGTGGCTGTCTTCTGACACTTTGAAAGTTAACAACAGCTGCTGATACTGAGAACAGTTGCGCCAACCGCCCACCAACCCCCTTCTGCCTTCCCCACCAGTCACAAAACTCATTGCCTCCCTCTTACTGTCAATAACAGTGAGCAGAGAGTGTTGAGCAGGGCCAAGCTCGCACGAGTGACCCCCCCATAGCAAGCAGCTTGATATGGGGTGCACTTGGCAGTGTGGGGGAGCCAGAAGCAGCAACGGGGAATCCGAGAAGAGGAGATAAATATGACATGTTTGTTAATTAAAAAAAAAAAAAAATAGGTTTATAATCACTTTAACAACTTGCTGACCACCTAATGTAGGAGTACGGTGGCAGAGCGGCTCTCCTGCACTGGATCACATATCTAATACGTGATCCAGCTCTTCCAGATAGGGGGCGCTCACGCCCCCCTGGCTGTGCTGTGCTTAGTCACAGCACAAGCCGATTAGCGGGTTCCGGCCAATGATTGTAAGGAAGATAGGGGGCGCTAGATACCATATTATTCAAGTGCTCTAAATAAATAAATCTCCTGCATTACCAAAAAAATGGAAATGTAAGAAAGCTAGGGGGCGCTAGATACCATACTATTCAAGTGCTTTAAATAAATAAATATCCTGCATTACCAAAAAAATGAAAAACATAATAATGACAAATCATAATTAGATTACACATTGGAGTGCCCACAATAGTGAAAAAAATATATAGTGATTGATTGTCCACATAAAAAAGTGTTTTGAAGTGGTTGAAATGATATCTTTCAATAATATCCCAATCTTGTTGCTGTAAACGAAAGGTTTTCCATCACCAAAGGAAAATAAGAAAAAGGAAAACACCTCGAAGTAGTAGATATCTGCTTACCAGATACCAATGACTCCTTTAGTTAAAAAGAGAGTCACTAGCGCTTGTGCAGGGTTGTGCCTGCTCACATGGATGGCCGGACTGTGGTTGGTATTATAGGCATGGATCGTTCCCGTCAAGCTCATTCAAGATAGGATAAGGATACATAGGAAACAAAAACAGTCTCCATAGCGTAAAACCTTTTTTTAAAAAAGTAAACAAATTAAAAAGCCAAATGGCCACTTACATTGGTGGGTGCCTACCCGGCACTGGGGCTGCTTGCATGTCAGGGTGACTTCACAGTCAGAAAAAGCCTTTCATGTCTCCTCCACGCTGGCGTGCGTTCCAGCTTACACAGGGGGGCAGCCAAAGGATCCGGATGTTGTTGGGTGATAGGACATGTGACCACGTACCGCTCCGACGTACGTTTCGTAGTGAACGTGAAGACGTTCACTACGAAACGTACGTCGGAGCGGTACGTGGTCACATGTCCTATCACCCAACAACATCCGGATCCTTTGGCTGCCCCCCTGTGTAAGCTGGAACGCACGCCAGCGTGGAGGAGACATGAAAGGCTTTTTCTGACTGTGAAGTCACCCTGACATGCAAGCAGCCCCAGTGCCGGGTAGGCACCCACCAATGTAAGTGGCCATTTGGCTTTTTAATTTGTTTACTTTTTTAATAAATGGTTTTACGCTATGGAGACTGTTTTTGTTTCCTATGTATCCTTATCCTATCTTGAATGAGCTTGACGGGAACGATCCATGCCTATAATACCAACCACAGTCCGGCCATCCATGTGAGCAGGCACAACCCTGCACAAGCGCTAGTGACTCTCTTTTTAACTAAAGGAGTCATTGGTATCTGGTAAGCAGATATCTACTACTTCGAGGTGTTTTCCTTTTTCTTATTTTCCTTTGGTGATGGAAAACCTTTCGTTTACAGCAACAAGATTGGGATATTATTGAAAGATATCATTTCAACCACTTCAAAACACTTTTTTATGTGGACAATCAATCACTATATATTTTTTTCACTATTGTGGGCACTCCAATGTGTAATCTAATTATGATTTGTCATTATTATGTTTTTCATTTTTTTGGTAATGCAGGATATTTATTTATTTAAAGCACTTGAATAGTATGGTATCTAGCGCCCCCTAGCTTTCTTACATTTCCATTTTTTTGGTAATGCAGGAGATTTATTTATTTAGAGCACTTGAATAATATGGTATCTAGCGCCCCCTATCTTCCTTACATTCCTTTTTTTGATTATCTATTTTTTGATTATTCAAAAATTGGGGAGCAGCTTACACTGATTGTTTATATATTTCCACAAATTTTCTTTATTGTTGGGAATGTTTTCTTACTAGATGTATCACCAGTATATGTAATTCATATATATTATCTGCTATCGACACCACTGGCGCGAAGGTTTTTACTATTTTCTCCGGCCAATGATTGTTGGCCTGGTACCCGCTGATCAGCGAAGAGGGAGACAGGACAGAGCTCTGAAAGTAAACAACACACAGCTCTGTCCTGTCAGCGGGGATGTGCCTGTTTTTGTTTCCCTGCAAAGCAAGGATAATGAAGTCAGTGAGAAATAGTGATGCTGTATAAATAGCTTTAGTTCTCGTTTTGTGGAGCATTGTCATGTATGCATGACTTGGAAAGCTTGTCAAAGGTTTGCTATAATCAAATACTATGGGGCAAAGGTTGCTAACTACTTTTTAGCAAGATATCAGTTTACAGGGGTTTATTGGTTATATTGTACCTTGAAGATATGCTATGGGAGTGTTCCTGGGGCAATACATAAGAAAAATGAAGGCTTCTGCATTTTTTTGATATAACACTTTATCCATTTTATGAAGTGGAGCCAAACAAACCATTAGCCTAAAAAAAAACCTTGTACAACAAACACAAACTGGTCAGGGCCGGATTAGCCACAAGGCCACCGAGGCCAGGCCTCGGGGCGGCAGTGGTGTAGGGGCGGCGCCGCTCCTGCAGCGACTTCGCAGCCGCCCCCTCTTTCGTGCTGCCCATTAACGTCTATTATGGGCACCAGTGCCCATAGAAAAGATGGCCGCGAGCCGACCACGAAACTGCGCATGCGCGGTTCCGAAGCCGGCCGGGCTCGGGAAAGCTCGTAAGCGCTCGGCCGGGCGGCGCATGCGCAGTAGCGTGATTGCGCCGCCCGGCGCCATTTTTAAAAAAATTGAGAGTACAGTAGCAAGTAGTGTCAGCGGTGCGGCGGCATGGGAGAAAGATGACATCTCTCATTGCCCGCATCGCTGTTCCGCCCTCCTCCTTCTGATGGCAGGCAGCATGACAACATTGGCAAGGGACATCCCCATCTGGTGGCAAGGAACATCCCCTTCTGGTGGCAAGTGACATCCCCATCTGGTGGCAAGTGACATCCCCATCTGGTGGCAGGCATGGTGGCAAGTGACATCCCCATCTGGTGGCAGGCAGCGTGGCAAGTGACATCCCCATCTGGTGGCAGGCATAGTGGCAAGTGACATCCCCATCTGGTGGCAGGCAGCGTGGCAAGTGACATCCCCATCTGGTGGCAGGCAGTGTGGCAAGTGACATCCCCATCTGGTGGCAAGTGACATCCCCATCTGGTGGCAGGCATGGTGGCAAGTGACATCCCCATCTGGTGGCAGGCAGCGTGGCAAGTGACATCCCCATCTGGTGGCAGGCATAGTGGCAAGTGACATCCCCATCTGGTGGCAGGCAGCGTGGCAAGTGACATCCCCATCTGGTGGCAGGCAGTGTGGCAAGTGACATCCCCATCTGGTGGCAGGCAGCGTGGCAAGTGACATCCCCATCTGGTGGCAGGCAGCGTGGCAAGTGACATCCCCCATCTGGTGGCAGGCATAGTGGCAAGTGACATCCCCATCTGGTGGCAGGCAGCGTGGCAAGTGACATCCCCATCTGGTGGCAGGCAGCGTAGCAAGTGACATCCCCATCTGGTGGCAGGCAGCGTGGTAAGTGACATCCCCCATCTGGTGGCAGGCATAGTGGCAAGTGACATCCCCATCTGGTGGCAGGCAGCGTGGCAAGTGACATCCCCATCTGGTGGCAGGCATGGTGGCAAGTGACATCCCCATCTGGTGGCAGGCATGGTGGCAAGTGACATCCCCATCTGGTGGCAGGCAGCGTGGCAAGTGACATCCCCATCTGGTGGCAGGCAGCGTGGCAAGTGACATCCCCATCTGGTGGCAGGCAGCGTAGCAAGTGACATCCCCATCTGGTGGCAGGCAGCGTGGCAAGTGACATCCCCATCTGGTGGCAGGCAGCGTGGCAAGTGACATCCCCATCTGGTGGCAGGCAGCGTGGCAAGTGACATCCCCCATCTGGTGGCAGGCATAGTGGCAAGTGACATCCCCATCTGGTGGCAGGCAGCGTGGCAAGTGACATCCCCATCTGGTGGCAGGCATGGTGGCAAGTGACATCCCCATCTGGTGGCAGGCAGCGTGGCAAGTGACATCCCCATCTGGTGGCAGGCAGCGTAGCAAGTGACATCCCCATCTGGTGGCAGGCAGCGTGGCAAGTGACATCCCCCATCAGGTGGCAGGCATAGTGGCAAGTGACATCCCCATCTGATGGCAGGCATGGTGGCAAGTGACATCCCCATCTGGTGGCAGGCATGGTGGCAAGTGACATCCCCATCTGGTGGCAGGCAGCGTGGCAAGTGACATCCCCATCTGGTGGCAGGCAGCGTGGCAAGTGACATCCCCATCTGGTGGCAGGCAGCGTAGCAAGTGACATCCCCATCTGGTGGCAGGCAGCGTAGCAAGTGACATCCCCATCTGGTGGCAGGCAGTGTGGCAAGTGACATCCCCATCTGGTGGCAGGCAGTGTGGCAAGTGACATCCCCCATCTGGTGGCAGGCATAGTGGCAAGTGACATCCCCATCTGGTGGCAGGCATGGTGGCAAGTGACATCCCCATCTGGTGGCAGGCAGCGTGGCAAGTGACATCCCCATCTGGTGGCAGGCAGCGTGGCAAGTGACATCCCCATCTGGTGGCAGGCAGCGTGGCAAGTGACATCCCCATCTGGTGGCAGGCAGCGTAGCAAGTGACATCCCCATCTGGTGGCAGGCAGCGTAGCAAGTGACATCCCCATCTGGTGGCAGGCAGTGTGGCAAGTGACATCCCCCATCTGGTGGCAGGCATAGTGGCAAGTGACATCCCCATCTGGTGGCAGGCATGGTGGCAAGTGACATCCCCATCTGGTGGCAGGCAGCGTGGCAAGTGACATCCCCATCTGGTGGCAGGCAGCGTGGCAAGTGACATCCCCATCTGGTGGCAGGCAGCGTGGCAAGTGACATCCCCATCTGGTGGCAGGCATAGTGGCAAGTGACAAGAGATGGTGGCAAGTGACACGCTCAGGGCTCCCAATGATTCTGCATTATGGTGAGTTGAACTATTTCAGTTTATATTACAATGTAATGATAGAAATAATGCGTTTCAATCATCCTGACACCATAACAACCATGGTGCCGGGGATGATTGAAGCACTAACACCAGCCATTGCCTTGAAAATTTGCCTGCGAAAAATCCTTACCCCTCGCGCGCTTACCCTGAAGTATTTTTAGTCTGTACAATTAAACCCAGTTATTTTCAGTGTTCTCGTGTATGGAGATATGTTTTTAATTGATCTATTGTAGAAGTCATCGATAAAGGACGTGGTGTGTGTGTTTGTGTGTGTGTGTGTGTGTGTGTGTGTGTGTGTGTGTGTGTGTGTGTGGGGGGGGCGGCGTTGAAGGACCCGGCCTTGGGGCGGCAAAGGGAGTAAATCCGGGCCTGAAACTGGTACAACGATAATAAAACAAAAGCAAATTTGATTGAAAAATGGAATTACTGATTTTAAGCTCCAGCATTGGGGGTCTCCAGACTACCTGTAAAGATCCATTTTGATGCTCCTTTGTGTGCGAGTCTTCACTTATAATTCAAGTACCAAAGATCACCTTAAATGTTTGGACAACATAAATAAATTCTCCTTGAGTCAGAACCAAGGATACACTTACTTGAAAGATTTCTATTATATGTTTTTTCCACCCATGGTAGATCAGTTGTAGAAATCGTGATGGTTAGAGCTGCACGATTAATCTACCTTAATTAAAAGATTGTGATCTTGATTCAATCCCCGCACGATCTTAATCCAGCATTTCCACGATTCATGGAGAAAGTGCAGAGCCGTTCAACTGCTCACAGCTGTTGAGAAAAAAGGCAGCCAGCAATGTTTGTCAACAACATTGCTCTGAAAGAGAAAGATAAAAGAAACTTTCTATCTTTCTGTTTATTCATTTAGGCTACGTTTCCACTATTGCGACCCCCAAGTCGTGCGATTTAGAGTGCAACTTTGATGCGACTTTGAGTGCAGCGTTGATCCAACTTTACAGTCTCTGGATCAAAGTTGCATCAAAAGTTGCATCAAAGTAGTGCAGGAACCTTTTCAAAGTCGCTGCAACTTTAAGTCGCATAGATTGGAACGAGTGCCATTGAAATCAATGGGCTGTGACTCGTCATGCGACTTTGTGTTCATAGTCGCCTGACAAGTCGCACTAGTGGAAACGAAGCCTTACAGGTCAAAGGGATGACCTTCTGCCTGCAATTGAAGTCAGTTTAACGCAACCTTGTCTAGTAAAAAAAAAATATATATTTTTGTAGGATTTTGTTAAATTGTTCCTCTGTTTAACCCCTTATTAACCCTTAATTTACTCTAATCAGCCTTATTAACTCCTTATTCTCCTTCTCCATTTAATTATTATTTTCCTGCTTATTTTTTTATTTTATTTTTTTATTTATCTCTGTTTTATAAACTATTGATAATTAAAACTTTTTTTTGTTTGTTTGCTTTGTTCATTAATATTTATACACCTTTAACATTTTTTTACACGTTTCACATTGAAAAAAGCATAACATTACAAAAAAAAAAAAAAAAAAAAAAAAATTTTATTTGTTAAAAAAAAACAAAAAACCCCCCAAACTGTTCAATACTTTACCATTGCTAGCAGCTCAAGTGTAAACAAAGTTGCGGTAGGTATCGGTAATTGGTATCAGTGAGTACTAAAAAAAAAGACCCTAATATAAGTTTAATAGTCATTTTTTTTATTTCTTTACATATTACATTATTTTTCATTACATTTGATTGAAGCAAGGAGTTTTTTGTCTCTTTTTATTGCCATCTTGTTTGATAACCTAAAGTTCAGGGGTTGTAAATCTTTAAGATAAAAAAGTTATTCAGAATCGTGATCTTTATTCTAAGCACAAAAATCGTGATTCTCATTTTTTTTTTTTACAGGATCGTGCCGCTCTAACTGCAGTATATATTACTTTTATTGATCAAATATATTAGCTGATCTTCTGTCAGCAGTTTGTTAGTTTTCAATTTAAAGGCTCATATTTTGCAATGGTTTTCTGTGAATGGACAGGGCAGAGCCTAGATCTAAAGTAATTTTTTTTTTAACCCAATAGGGTTGAACGAACAATAAACTGATTATCCGATGTTGGTACAACAAACTCTCCTGTTGTGCTATTGTGTTCTCAGCCATTAGCAAAAGTACAATGGCTCTCAGCTATTGCCTGAGAGCACTGATCGGGAGCCGATCGACAGACTTTTTTTGTTGTTGTGCCCCATCTGCCGAACGGTTGGCTTCTGACGGAGCGGCTGCAGTCAGCTGAATGTCAGTCAGTTTCTATTGAACCAACATTTGGCCCGTGTGTACTTGGCTTAAATGATCAGATGCTCACAGTACAAGTGAGTTTTGATCCTTCCCCCATGCATTATGAATAGAGATTTCACTGTTGAATATTTGACCACCAGGAATAAAGTTGCATTCACAATTGTAGCTCAAAGCTACAAAACACTCAAACATAAAAAAATAAAATTATTCTCAATGGTGCTTGTTCATGCCTGAACACCCAAACGCCTGCAACTCAAAAAAATTCTGGAGCTTCTCTTGTAGCTCAAACTGGGCAGACTGCAGCGTTATGGAGAGTTTTGAGTCCCACAGAATTGCATTGTAATATGCGTTTATGCACTTATTGCACTGTTAAGCTCTTATGTCCACACAGCAACAAGTGATGTCACAGATGATACTGTTCTCCATTGGCTAATACACACACACACGTGAAGCACAAAAACATGTGACAAAACATGCAAAAATACAATGGCTAGGTGTGATTGCAGGCTAAATGTACCAAAAAAGCACACGTGCCTCCTCTTTCAGAGTTTTGCTCTACAATACTAAAAAGATCGCTAGCACACATCATAGAACAAGTAGAGACCACAACCTGGTAAAAATAAGTATTTTATGAACATTGTTTACTTTCTCACCATACATTGTCCCCTTTGTTGTGGAAATTTTATGAAGATGTATTTTAATATGTATTGTCATAGTGTCTCCCAGTGTTCGTTCTCCCACAACCCGCTCTAAAGAGCTGACTGGGGCAGACTGAAGCTGGTTGAGATCCGTTAGGTAGTACCTGAGGTTGGAGAGAGGTTTTTGCGGAGTGAGGATATGTCTGCCGGCAAAAAGGCCCCTGTGCAATGCACAGACGTTCATCTGGAGGTATGTGTTCGCTCTGCAAACACATTATCGGTTTAGCGGATGTGCACTCATGTCACCCCTGTATGCCTGATCAACATATTTTGGGGTGCCATCACATACACCTGCAGATAATCTCTCATCAGCAGGAACGGTAGTCATTGTCCATTGGTTGTTGTATAAATTCATTTTTGCTGTGTTGACAATCATATCCTTGTTTGGTCATATCCTTGTTGTCACATCCTGTGTTGTCACATCCTGTGGAGGAAGCAGTTGGCTGTTGGAGCCAGGGCTTCCTGTTTGTGACTTCTTTTGTGTGTGTAAATAAAAGAGCGAGTGGACTGCTCAGCAGGCAGTCATGCTGAGATGAGGACGTAAGTATGGTCATGTCTGTTTACTGGGGAAATGCGGGAGACATGGGTTATTTAAGCATGTATTATACCAAAAGGCTGAAAGGGCGCTTAATAGAGCAAGAGCATAGTGGGTTTATCCACGACAATCGGTGTACACATTTCTCTCGCCATTTTTTGTATTCTACCTCCTCTGCTGTACATAATGGCCACTGTCATACCCCCCAAGCTCCTCTACTGCCCACTGTCATATGCTTCACACTTCTCCTGTTCATAATGCCTTCTGTCAAACCCTTTTCACTCCTTTTCCGAACATATGGGGCTCAATTCACAAAGAGTTATTTTACTCTTAAGAATCTGAGATAAAATAACTCATAGTTTTTTTCACGCTTTTTTTTTTTTTTTTTTTGCAATTCACAAAAAAAAAAAAAAAAAAAAACCTAAAATAAAGCATGAGTTATTTTATCAAAATGTGAGGTATTTTACTCATGAAACCATTTGGTATTTTATCTCATGACGTGAGTGGGTTGGATACAGTGACGGATTAGAACCCCTGTCAGTTTTTAGAGCTAATAAAGAGGTAAAATGGTTTAAACCATATAAATACTGTATGCTAATTGTATTGAGTCAGTGCACTCCCTCCAGCATATGTATTAACACAAAAGAAAAAAATGACTAGAATACCAGTCAAGGGGAAGCTGCTTTCAAAGGACACATGTGATGTATCAAAAAAAAGAAACAAGTTAAATTAAGTAAATACAAAATATCTTTATAAATGTTAAATATTGAATGCAAATAGTTTTAAAAATCACACACATATATAAATACCATTTTCCACCAATAAAAAGACAGCTTTGTCATGGGGAGATTTGCTTTTACTTCTGTCCCATAGCCAGAACAGGAAGAGAGGAAATCCCTACAAGTTAAAAGAAACCCTTGGGGTCACCAGAACTAGTGCCACCATTGGAAGATTTCCCTTGTATTCTTTTTCTGTGGACAACCCAAAATTTGGGATTTTCTTTCACTTTCAATGATAATGGTAAACAACACAAATAGAGAGGGTGACTCTTCTCTAACGGGGCATAGACAGCAATAAAAACCTGACAGGAGCGCTAATCTATCTCCACTCTATCCAAAACTTTAAAAAAAAGTTTTAGTGCCTTTAGTTTCTATGCATTACTGTTGATTAACTGATCCAAAAAGGTAAGGACTACTCCAAATTGGCTATTATATTTTTACATTCCTTAAATACCTCATGCCTGTACCACTACTTATTTAACCAGTTACAGACCAGAAGATTTTCCCCCTTAACCGCGCAACTGACAATTGCGCGGTTGTGCAACGCTGCACCCAAACAAAATTGACGTTCCTTTTTTTCCCCACAAATAGAGCTTTCTTTTGGTGGTATTTGATCACCTCTGCAGTTTTTATATTTTGCATTATAAAAAAAAAAGAGCGACAATTTTGAAAAAAAACAATATTTAAAAAAAAAATTCCCCCCAAAAATGTAAAAAAAATATATTTCTTCATTAGTTTAGGCCGATATATATTCTTTGATGTATTTTTGGTAAAAATCGCAATAAGCGTATATTGATTGGTTTGCTTAAAAGTTATAGTGCCTACAAAATAGGGGAAAGGTTTATGGCATTTTTGTAATTTTTTTTTTTTTTTTACTAGTAATGGGAATGATTTACAATTTTTAGCGGGACTGCGACATTGCAGCAGACAGATCGGACGCCTTTGACACTTTTTGGGACTATTGACATTTATTCAGCAATCAGTGCTATAAAAATGCACTGAATACTGTGTAAATGTCACTGGCAGGGAAGGGGTTAACACTAGGGGGCGATCAAGGGGTTAATTGTGTTCCCTCATGCATGTTTCTAACTGTGGGGGGGAGGGGACTGACTGGAGGAGGAAACATATATCGCTGTTCCTAATCACTAGGAACAGCAGATCTGTCTCTCCTCCCCTGTCAGAATGGGGATCTTTCTGTTTACATACACAGATCCCTTTCTGGCTCTCGTGAACGCGATCGCGGGTGGCTGGTGGACATTGTGGCTGCCGGCCACGTGCATCAGGTTCCCCGCCGTGCAGCAGGCCTGCTATCACCCTTTAAAGGTGCCATCCTACACCTACGGTGATTTGCGGGAACGAGCCGACCTGCCGCAGTATATTGACGCTGGCTGGTCGGCAAGTGGATAACTCGTGCATGCATTTATTTCCTTAGTGAATTGACTTAAACGCTGTTTTATGCGTTATTTACCTCATGTCTTTGGTTTGTGAGATAAATAATTCATGGGTTGATAGTGAATTGACATTTTCAGCATCTCATGAGATAATTTGTCACATGAATCAATTATCTCATGAGATAATCTTTAGTGAACTGAGCCCATTGACCAGTCATATCTTCTCTGCACTTCTCTTGTGCACATACTTGGATTCTCTGCTTACTCTCCTACCTATACTGCCTACTGTCATATCCTCTGCCCTCTGTCATACCCTCTGCAGTTCTCCCTGCAAATTACTGCTCACTAGCATACTTTTTGGCACTCTTCTCCATCATATGCCATCACCAGCTGTCATACCCTTTACCATTCCTCCTTCACATACTGCCTGCTATCATATATTCTGGCACTCCTCTCCTTCACATCCTGCACACTGTCGTACACTTTGCCACTCCTTTCCTGTGCATACAATGCAGTCATACACATTGCAGTCTTCTCGCGCACATTCTGCTTACTCTCATACCTTCTGCTTGCCTCCCTGCACATACTACCTGCTATCATAACTTCTGCAATTCTTCCTATACTATACATAGAAAACGTTTTTTTGTAAATGCTTTAATTAAGAGAAAAATATTATGTGACACATTTGGTAAGTATTATCACACAGAAAACTTTTTTTTTTCCTAATTGTATTTTTACTGTATATTAAAACATGTCATGAATGTATTATACAGACCATTTAAGCATGTTTATTATATTTTACAGAAATAGGAAAATGCATTAGATCTCAGTTCTGAAGCATAAGTTCGTGCCTGACATATGTCTCCTGTAGTGTTCGTCAAACTTCTCATTCTGTGCAACAGTAAAATAATTCTTCCAGTCACCAGCTAAACCTAAAAGAGAAAAGAATCTTTTTGATGAATAAAACATGCCAAACTGAATGTAACTAATCTTCAAGGGGCCATATTCTGTCTATTTAGCGCCACACCTACTTAATTTCAGAATAAGATCAAAAAAGCAGAACTCCAGCCACAAATAACTCGATTAAAGCTGATCTCCAGCTTTACTTTAATTTCAAAGCAAAACTTTTGCCAGAAAGTGAAGTCTGCCCCCCCTCGTGCACCACCATTATGGTGCATGCGCAGATGTACCCACGGGCTCTGCCTGGTCATCGGGTCCTGCCAGAGCCTGTCACCACATCTGCACAAGTGTTGGGGATTTATCGTGCACAAGCAAAAACGAGGACGTTTTCAGAGTTCCCTGGTCAGTCTTTGCACGGGAAACTCTAACAAATGTCTGGGGAGCCTGGCGCATGTGTAGATGTGCCATAGGGCTTTCTTATTATCAGAGCCCTGCAGCACATATGCTTACACAGAGGGGATGGGGAGACAATCTTGCCTAGGCAAGAATTCTGGAACTCTGGACTCCACTAGACCTCCAATGTATGCTGTGATATCTGGCACCAAGCTGGTCAGTAGCAGATCCTTTATATTCTGTTAGTTATTAGATGGGGCCTTCATGGATTAGACTTGTCTTTCTAGCACATCCCACAGATACTCGATTGGATTGAGATCTGGAGTATTTTGAGGCCAACTCAACACCTCGAAGACACCTTCTTCAATTGCTCAGTGGTACAGTTCTGATACTCAAATGCCCATTGTAGACCATTTTGCCTGAGGATAGATGTCAGCATGGACACCTTGACTGGTCTGCAGCTATGCAGCAAAAAACTGCTATGCACTGTGTGTTCTGCCACCTTTATTGAAACGAGCATTAACTTTTTGAGCAATTTGAGCTACAGTAGGCTTGGGTGTCAATACCCTGATCAAAATAGGGCAACCCTAGGGCAACTAAACAAGAGCAATCATTTCTGCATCAACCTGGCCACAGTTTGTGTGGCTATGCAGACCCAAACTTAAATATGAATTGTCAATGCATGCAGCCATTCTTTTAAGAATGAATATCATGTTAAATGATAAAATAACATTCTCCTTCAGTTGAGAGTTGTTCCTTGTAGTATTGATTCTCTGCCACTAGATGTCCTAATTATGATAGCATCATTCAACCCATTTCCTCTAAACCCAGGCTGTCATGGACCAGCCCCAGCCTGTTACTGGACAGTGTAAGAAGAAGCAGCACAGTGGTAAACTCATCTATCTGCCATTTTGCTTTCACCTCATAGCAATATGCTCCTTGTCAGCAAATAAACTAAATTGATCCCTGAGCTGTTCTTGCTGTCACGTTCAAGCCTTGGTTTACATGGATTGCAAGAGGCTGATGCTAGGTCAGAATAATGCATTTTGAAAGTATTAGTATATGTATTAATGATTAGAGCTGCAATAATTTATGTCTTTCATCTGCCTGGAGTACAGGCCGACATTGGGTCCATGTGTACATCAGCCAAACAGCCGGCTTCTGTCAAACGGGAATGCTGGAAAACCAGCATCCGATCAGTACTGGCAGCCAGTGAGGGGCAGTCCCCCTGTCAGAACAAAATAGCTCAGCAGAGAGATTACTGTACTAACATCACACAATTAGTACAGCAAGCTCCTCGCTGTGTGTACCAAGCTTAACGCTGCATGTTCTGCCTTCCTCCAGTTTTCCTTGTCTGCTGTTGCAGGCAGTTTGCACATCACTTGCTGGCTTCATCTCTGGCATGCACCCAAATTATCAGAAAGCCAGGCTCTGTGTGTGCAAGTATGTATGATGTATGTATGTGTGTGTGTGTATGTACAGTGGGGACGGAAAGTATTCAGACCCCCTTACATTTTTCACTCTTTGTTATATTGCAGCCATTTGCTAAAATCATTTAAGTTCATTTTTTTCCTCATTAATGTACACACTGCACCCCAAATTGACAGAAAAACACAGAATTGTTGACATTTTTGCAGATTTATTAAAAAAGAAAAACTGAAATATCACATGGTCCTAAGTATTCAGACCCTTTGCTCAGTATTTAGTAGAAGCATCCTTTTGATCTATTACAGCCATGAGTCTTTTCGGAAAAGATGCAACAAGTTTTTCACACCTGGATTGGGGGATCCTCTGCCACTCCTCCTTGCAGATCCTCTCCAGTTCTGTCAGGTTGGATGGTAAACGTTGGTGGATAGCCATTTTTAGGTCTCTCCAGAGATGCTCAATTCGGTTTCAGTCAGGGCTCTGGCTGGGCCATTCAAGAACAGTCACGGAGTTGTTGTGAAGCCACTCCTTTGTTATTTTAGCTGTGTGCTTAGGGTCATTGTCTTGTTGGAAGGTAAACCTTCGGCCCAGTCTGAGGTCCTGAGCACTCAGGTGTGAATGGGGAGCAAGTGGGTTTTAAATTTGGTGTTATCGCTCTTACTCTCTCATACTGATCACTGGAAGTTCAACATGGCACCTCATGGCAAAGAACTCTCTGAGGATCTAAAAAAAAGATTTGTTGCTCTACATAAAGATGGCCTAGGCTATAAGAAGATTGGCAAGACCCTTAAACTGAGCTGCAGCACGGTGGCCAAGACCATACAGCGGTTTAACAGGACAGGTTCCACTCAGAACAGGCCTCGCCATGGTCGACCAAAGAAGTTGAGTGCACGTGCTAAGCGTCATATCGCGAGGTTGTCTTTGCGAAATAGACGTATGAGTGCTGCCAGCATTGCTGCAGAGGTTGAAGGGGTGGAGGTCCGCCTGTCAGTGCTTGGACCATACGCTACACACTGCATCAAATTGGTCTGCATGGCTGTCCAAGAAGAAAGCCTCTTCTAAAGATGATCCACAAGAAAGCCTGCAAACAGTTTGCCAAAGACAAGCAGACTAAGGACATGGATTACTGGAACCGTGTCCTGTGGTCTGATGAGACCATAATAAACTTATTTGGTTCAGATGGTGTCAAGTGTGAGGAGTACAAAGGCAAGTGTGTCTTGTCTACAGTCAAGCATGGTGGTGGGAGTGTCATGGTCTGGGGCTGCATGAGTGCTGCCAGCACTGGGGAGTTACAGTTCATTGAGGGAACCATGAATGCCATGTAAAGAAGCTGAGGGTAAAGGTGATGGACTGGCCAAGCATGTCTCCAGACCTAAACCCTATTGAGCATCTGTGGGGCATCCTTAAACGGAAGGTGGAGGAGCGCAAGGTCTCTAACATCCACCAGCTCCGTGATGTCATTGTGGAGGAGTGGAAGAGAACTCCAGTGGCAACCTGTGACACACACGGATCCCAGAGACAGCATGGACCATTCAGATTGCGCTGCATGACTCGCGCATGCGCAGTAGGGAACCGGGAAGTGAAGCCGCAAGGCTTCATTTCCTGATTCCCATACCGAAGATGGCGGCGGCTGCATTCGAGGACCGAGGGACGCTTCGGCCTCGGGTCCCGACATAGCTGGACCCTGTGACAGGTAAGTGTCCATATTTTAAAAGTCAGCAGCTGCAGTATTTGTAGCTGCTGACTTTTAAAAAAAAAAATTTTTGCGGAACTCCCTCTTTAAGAAAGTGCTGGAAAATAATGGTGGCCACACAAAATATTGACATTTGAGCCCAATTTGGACATTTTCACTTGGGGGCGTACTCACCTTTGTTGCCAGCGGTTTAGACATTAATGGCTGTGTGTTGAGTTATTTTAAAGGAACAGCTAATTTATATTGTTATACAAGCTGTACACTAACTACTTTACATTGTAGCAAAGTGTAATTTCTTCAGTTTTGTCACATGAAAAGATATAATAAATGGATTTTTAATACAGCTTACCTGTAAAATCCTTTTCTTGGAGTGCATCACAGGACACAGGGCACCATAATAATGACTATCTGGGTTATACGCTACCTTTAGGTGATTGGACACTGGCAACTAATAGAAAGAAAGTTCCCCCCATATAACCCCTCCCATACAGGAAGTACCTGAGTTTTTGTAGCAAGCAATGACGATCCCCGAAAAGAGGGGAGGGACCTCTGTGTCCCGTGATGTACTCCAAGAAAAGCATTTTACAGGTAAGCTGTATTAAAAATCCATTTTTCTTTATCGTACTTCACAGGACACAGAGCAACATAATGACTATCTGGGATGTCGTAAAGCATTGCCCCTGAGGAGAGAGAACACAGTATTCCTAAGCCCACTTCTGGACAAAGGACCTACAATGCTGCTTGCAGCACGCTGTGGCCAAATACAACCTCTTTTTGAGCTCTAACATCCACCTGGTAAACCCTAGTGAATGTATGGACTGAAGACCAAGCGGCCACTTTGCAAACCTGAGCCATAGACACCCGATGATGCACTGCTCATGACTCACTAACCCCTCTGGTGGAATGTGCCTTTAAACCACAAGGCGGAACCTTGCTCTTTAACTCATATGCCTGGATAATAACCTGGCGAATCCATCTAGAAATAGTTGAATATGTCGCTCCCTGCCCTTTCTTAGGACCATCTGGCAGGACAAAAAAGGAATCGGTCTTCCGAAACGGGGCTGACATCCTTAAATAGACCCTGATCGCCCGCACAACATCAAGCGAGCGTAGCGACTTCTCCTCCATAGTCCTAGGATTCGGAAAAAAGGAGGGCAAAATGATATCCTGATTCAAATGAAAATTGGAAATCACTTTAGGCAAAAAATCTGGACGAGGGCACATGACCACTCTGTTCTGGTGTAAAACCAAAAATGGTTCTTTTTTTTTTTAAATTATTTATTTAATTCTATAAAAGTACAACAAACGTATACTTCAAGTAAACACAAACAAGAAAATTAGTCCTTAATACCTATGAAAACCCCTTTTACCCCTAAAAGCCCCCCCGCCCCTATCCTACAGACTACGTTTGCAAATTTAATTGCTTATTCCTACTCACTTTAAATTAACTTATAGTCTCCTCGACATATCTCCCCGATTTTTTAAACAATACCCATTTGAACCACTTATCCCTGCAGTCAACTCCATCAGCCGATGCCATTTCTCCTTCCTCCACCCTCTCTAAGATGTAAATTTCATTAACCCTAAATATCCAGTCCCTGATTTTAGGACCCTCTGCCTCCTGCCATTTTTTTGGTATTAAACTTTTAGCTGAATTCAGTAAGATGGGAATTATTGAGGATTTGTATGTTCTAGCAAGACCTTCTGTCCCATGGAACAGGCAAGCCCATGGGTCTTCCGGAATATTTTTTCCTATAATTTCTTTAATAAGCTAAAGGACTTCCTTACAAAAGTTTTTAATAATGGGGCAATCCCACCATAAGTGGGCTATTGTTCCTAATGCCCTACATCCTCTCCAGCACTCGGAGGATTTATCCATTTGAAATTTGCTGATTTTATCTGGTGTCGCATACCACCTTGCCAAACATTCATAATTAGTCTCAATCATTTTAGTGTCCACTGCAGAATTATGTGTCGACTTCAAAATTGTCTCTAAAGTGCTTTTATTACGTTGTGACCCCAATTCATATTCCCACTTTATAATGTATGGCGGTACTTCCAACCCATCTCTGCCCATTAAAATTTTATATAACGATGATATATTATTTCTTGAATTTTCCCTTAGAAAAAGCTTCTCCAACGGCCTAAAATCATTTTCATCTCTAATAGGCCCTGAAAGACTCTCAATGAAATGAGAGAGTTAGCTGTACCGCCACACATCAACTTATTTATTTATTTTTATTTATTTATTTCAGGTACTTATATAGCAACTTTCATTAAACCAGTGTTTAAACTTAATTCCTGAAAAGTGACAATTTTACCATTCTTGATAATGTCTTTCAATTGTGCATTCCCTTATTTTATCCAGTTACCTCCCACTGACTCCATCCCTGGCATAAAAAAACTTATTATCTTTTAAATAAATTGAGGGTGAATTATAGTCCCAGTTGTTTTGTGTATGAGTCTGATCCCAAACTTTGAGTGTAAGAAGTGTTATATCGTGCGTGTTTGGACCTGAGTTCCTAAAGTGTGGGGGGGTTCCAAATTAAATGGCTTAACTGTGTATTACTCAAGGCCTTTTCTATATTAACCCATCTTTTATCGGTCTCGTCTCTTGCCCAATCTAATACCTGTGTCAAAACGATTGCATTATAATACTTTTTAAAATCTGGAATGGCAAGACCACCCTGTGCTTTCCCCTTACTCAAGACCGTGTAAGCAATACGTGGTTTCATATTGTTCCATATAAATCTCAATATTAGTCCTCTCAAGGCTCTAAAGTACTGTATTTATCAGCGTATAACACGCACCACAAGTTTAGGAGGGAATTTTAAGGAAAAAAACTTTTAGGAGTAAAGTTTAAGGAAGAAAAACTTGCATTAAAATGCCCATCAATGCAGCGTTATCGGTGTCCATCTGCAGCCTTGTCAGTGTCAGTGCAGCCTTGCTCCAGTATCTATTGCAGCCTTGTCAGTGCAGCTTTGCCCCAGTGCAGAATTGTCAGTGCAGCCTTGTCAGTGCAGCTTTGCCCTAGTGCAGAATTGTCAGTGCAGCCTTGCCCCAGTGTCCATTGCAGCCTTGTCAGTGCAGCTTTGCCCCAGTGCAGTCATGTCAGTGCAGCCTTGTCAGTGCAGCCATGTCATTGCAGCCTTGCCCCAGTGCAGTTTTGCCCCAGTGCAGCCTTGTGTGATCGCCGCGATCCTTGCCGACAAACACAGCTGTGTGTAAATTCAAATATGGCGCCGAGACTGCAGGGACTCGGCGGAGCCGAGATACACATACCCGAGAGTCCTCGGCTTTTCTTGGCGCCGCTTACAGTCCCGACTGTAAGCGGTGTCGAGAAAAGCAGAGGACTCTCGGGTATGTGTATCTCGGCTCCGCCGAGTCCCTGCAGTCTGCAGTCTCGGCGTCATATTTGAATTTACACATGCTCCGATCACACAAAATTGGCGGGGATCGGCCTATAACACGCGCCCACGATTTTCCCCTGATTTTCAGGGGAAAAAAGTGCGTGTCATATGCCGATAAATACGGTATGTTTGGGGAAGTGAGATTGGGAGCATCTGAATCTTATAAAGAATTTTCGGGGCCAGCACCATTTTAACTGTATTAATACGTCCAATCCAAGAGATAGGACACATAAAAATGTTTTACATTTCTTGCTTGATTTCATCCATTAGGGGTATATAATTTAATAGATACATTTTTCTCAATGAGTTGGACAGTCTGACCCGCAAATATCTAATATCCTTTCTCCAAGGGAACTGAAACTCTTTAATAAGTCTGGCTTCTTCCTGTTTATTTATATTTATATTTAGGACTTCAGATTTACTGAGATTGATTTTGAAGTTTGAAATCTCCCCGTACTTTCTCAAGGTCAGCAATAAATTTGGAATTGGTTTGGTGATGAAAAATAACACATTGTCAGCAAACGCCGCCAGTTTGTGCTCTTCTCCTCCCACCACACATCCGCTAATGTCCGGATTGTTTTGAATCGTAGCCAACAGGGGCTCCAGTGTCAGCACAAACAAAAGAGGGGTCAACGGACATCCCTGCCTGGTCCCATTTTCCATTGAGAACTATAAGGAAGGGGTTCCAATCACTTTAACGAATGCGGAAGGATGATTATATAATACTTTTATCCATTTAATCATAGTTGGACCTACCCCCAAGGCTTCCAACGTTTTGATCATGAATCCCCAGTCTACTCTGTCAAATGCTTTTTCAGCATCAGTTGACAAGAATAGACCTGGGGACTCACTGGCTTTCATGGCCTCCAAGATAAGCAGCAACCGCACTCCATTATCCTTCCCTTCTCTCCTTGGTATAAAGCTAGCTTGATCTGGATGGACCAAGGAGGGCATCTTTCCCTTTAGCCGCATTGCTAATACCTTGGCGTATAGTTTAATGTCTGCATTCAGTAAAGCTATAGGCCTATAGCTAGAACAAAGCGTACTGTCTTTGCCTTCTTTTAATATTAACATCACTGATGCGGACAGCGCTCCCCCACACAATTCCCCTTTCACCCCCAGCCCATTCCTGACCTGGCAGAGCTTCAGGACCAGGGATTCTTTAAATTTTTTTATAAAAATATGATGTAAAACCATCTGGTCCTGGACTTTTTCCTGGGGGAGATGTTTTTGAGGCTGAATAGATTTTTTCCTCTGTGATAGGTCTGTCCATCTCCAATTTATCATTTTTTATCAGACAAAATGGATAGTCCAGCTGACTTTAAGAAGTCCTCCGACCTCTCCACTTTTCCCAAAGTCCCACTCTCCTTCTGTCTAACTGAATAGAGAGGAGCATAATATTTTCTAAATTCTTCCCCTATCTCTTTGGTTGTATACATCAGTTCTCCATTTTTATTCTGAATTTTATCAATAAAGTTTATGTTTTTTTTCTTTTTAAGCATCCTTGCTAAATGCTTGCCCACCTTATTCCCCCACAGGTATCTGTCTTTTCATTGTTGGTTAAATGTCCTACTGGAGTCGGTCTCCATTAAGTCTTTAAGTTCTTCTCTCTTAGTTATCAATTGATGTAGGAGTTCCTGGTGGTTTCCTTTTGTCAGATTTGTGAGCTTGTTCTAATCTATGTATTTCGGCAATGAGATTCTCCTTTCTTTTTAATCTTTCTTTTTTCTCCCCAGCCCCAATAGAGATCAACACTCCCCTAATGTAAGCTTTAAGGGCCTCCCACAGGATCGTTCCTGATGTATCCCCGTGTCGTTCACTGCAAGGTAGAAATCTATTTCTTGCTGTACTCTTCGGCTACTTCGACTACTTAACGTCATTAATAGGATTTTCGTTGAGACGCCATGTAAACTGTTGTCTTTGGGGCCCCGGGATTCTCACCTTCATTGTGACTGGGGAGTGGTCCGACAATGTAGTTATTTCTATCTTAGTGTCCCTCACTGATTCCAACAAGCTATGGTCCGCCATTAAATAATCCAGTCTTGAATAGGTCTTGTGCACAGGGGAAAAGAAAGTGTAATCCTTAGTTTTGGCGTGCTGAACCCTCCATGCGTCTATAATATGGCAGTGATGCAGTTTGCACCCAATTTTATTTAAAAGGGATTTACTTAACCCTAGTGCTCTGGACGAACTATCCAAGGTAGGATTCAAGCAGAAGTTGAAATCCCCCGCTAGTATCACCTCCCCCACCTTGAATTCCATTAACCTATTCAATACCTGTGAAAGAAATTTGATCTGATTTTTATTTGGGCAATACACATTTGCTAAGTTAAATATCTTTTCTCCTAGCTTCATTTTCAGAAAAAGATATCGGCCCTCAGGATCTGTTCTTCGCTCCATAAGTGAGAATTTTGTCAGTTTTGAAAACCCAATTGCCACTCCCTTGGCCCTCTTAATGGATAAATGACAGTAAAACCAATTCGGGAAATTTTTAGAATACAGCTTAATGCATGTTTCCTGGGTTAGATGGGTCTCCCGCACGAACACCACATCCGCACGGTAGTGATGGAGTTCTCTTAATATTTTATGGCTCTTAACAGGAGAATTGAGTAAAGGTCGACCGATATTTGGCGTTTTTTACTTAATCGGTATCGGCCGATTGTGCTGATAAAAAAGGCCGATTTTAAATGACTTCTGTAATAGAAGTCAATGCAAATTGCCTGAAGTTTTCTTCTCTCCTCCTCTGGGCAGCCTGCCAAATCCGATAAGAAGAAACATTGTATCTCTTCAGGTTCTTTTATCAATGAGCTGAACTCCATGTGGAGGAGTTCTCAGTTTAACCATTTAAAGACTAAATCTTTTCTGACACTTGTTGCTTACAGGTAAAAATCCTGTATTTTCTGCTAGAAAATCACTTAGAACCCCCAAACATTATATATATTTTTTTTAGCAGAGACCCTAGGGAATAAAATAGCGGTTGTTGCAATATTTTATGTCACACGGTATTTGCGCAAGCGGTCTTTCAAACGCAATTTAAAAAAAAAAAATACACTAATGAATTAAAAAAAAAAACTAAGCAGTAAAGTTAGCCCATTTTTTTTCATCCAAAAGTTTTGATTACCTGTTTTTGTGTATTTAATATTTAAGATATAGTTTTTTTTTTGTTATCTAAATTATACATACAAGTGAACTGATTGGAGGTTTGTTTTGTTTATTAAATGTAAGAAATTTTCTGTATCACTTATTACTTAGGGCCCTTTCACACTGGGGCGGTTTGCAGGCGCTATTGCGCTAATAATAGTGCCTGCAAACCGACCCGAAAGTGCCACTGCTTTGTCTCCAGTGTGAAAGCCAAAGCGGTGCGCTAGCAGGACGGGAAAAAAAGTCCTGCTAGCAGCATATTTGGAGCGGTGAAGGAGCAGAGTATATACTGCTCCTTCACTGCTCCTGCCCATTGAAACCAATGGGACAGCGCGGTTATACCGCCGGCAAAGCGCCTCTGCAGAGGTGCTTTGCGGTGGTTTTTAACCCTTTCTCGGCCGCTAGCGGGGGGTAAAACCGCCCCGCTAGCAGCCAAATACCGACGGTAAAGCGCCGCTTACAATAGGGGCACTTTACCGCCGACGCCGCCCACGCCCCAGTGTGAAAGGGCCCTTAAGGTTGCTTTCACACTGGAGCGGGCATGCGTTGATGGTAAAACACTGCTAGTTTTAGCAGCGCTTTTTGAGATCTTTTTGAGATTTGAGAGCCCTGTGGTTAGTCTTTAATGCAGGGGGATCAGTGACATCATGCTTAATTAAATAATTGTATTGAAATCAAGCATCAAACGATCCTACCTGGGCATGGATGCATCTTCCTGAAGGTTTGAATCTGCACTCCTCATGTCCCTTCAAAGGAACGCTGAGAAGTCTGCAGGGCAAGCACCAAGCCCCAAAGGCGTCCTAGTCTGCCTGATAGATCCACTCAGGGAGTATAACTTCAAAAAAAGTGTCGTCACACCTGTAGATATGTGCTGAGAACAAGTCCAGGAAACATGGGGTGGGGTGGCATAGGGAGAGCTGCGGCTGGAGATAGCGTCCAGTAAGGGGATGAGTGGAGGGGTGCTGCAGCAAGGCTCGGCGATCTCCGGCCAGTCCGAGCGCCGCGTCTGAACGCCCCACCGATGTTGGTTCTGTGAGTGGCCCAATGTGTCTTCGTCCGCCACTTCCGGGTCCCTGCTACATGCTGCAAGCGGCTGTCATAGACCGGGACATCCACCAGCTCTCACCCCGCTGGTCATCCAGGAGCTCTTCCACCACCCGCTTCCACTGGCGCCACCTTCAGGCCCCTTCCCCAGCTCTGGAGCGTCACATCACGTCACCCCATCTGGATCTAATTCTGACATCACTTGGTTCTTTGTAAGAAAGGGCGGCCAGTTCTGACACCCTTCTTGCCGAGATTATAGCAACTAGAAAGGCCAATTTCTTTGTCAACAGGATCAAAGGAATATGTCTGATAGGCTCAAAAGGTTGCTTCTGCAGCACTGACAGAACCAGATTCAGATCCCAGGGACATAAAGGCAGCTTAACTGGTGGCATCAAGCGGGTCACCCCTTTAACAAAGGTTCGCACTAATGAGTGAGATGCAATCGGTCTCTGAAAAAAAAAATGCTAAGGCCGAGATTGCCCTTTGACTGACCCTAATGCTAGTTTCAACTCCACCCCTGATTGTAGGAAGGCAAGAATCCTTCCAATCGCATATCTGCAAGGGTGCCATTTTCTGGCTTCGCACCAGGAAATGTACGATCTCCAGACTCTATAGTAGATGCTTCTAGTGACAGGTTTTCTAGCATTTATCAGGGTAGACAAGACTGAACCCAAAATACCGCGATCTGTCAAGATTCTGGCTTTAACAGCGAAGCCGTCAAATTTAGCGACCGTACAGTAGGATTGAATATGGGTCCTTTGGACAGTAGGTTCTGGACGGCATGGAAGAAACCAAGGATCCCCCACTGCCAGTCTTACAATCTCTGTGTACCAAGCCCTCCTGGGCAAAGCCGGATCACTGGCTTTCGTTCCTCCTGTATCCTGCGCAGCAGCCGTGGCAGAACTTGAACTTGAGTTAACGTATACATCAGGGAATACTGATCCCAAGGAACTACTAATGCATCTGTTCCGACAGCAGATGGATCCCTGGTTCTAGATACAAACCTGTCCAGTTTGGTGTTGAACCTGGACACCAACAGATCTACATCTGGGATACCCCCATCGTTGGCAGATCTGATGAAACACTTCAGGATGAAGGGACCATTCCCTGGCAACAACTGTTGGCGACTCAGAAAGTCCGCCTGCCAATTGTCCACTGCCAATATAAATACTGCCGAAAGAAACGGCATATAATTTACTTCCTTCTGGGGCCACCTGGCTCCTGGTGCCTCCTTGGAGGTTGATATATGCCACCACCGTGGAGTTGTCGGACTGGATCCAGATAGGAAATCCCTGTAACCTGGTCGTCCAGAAAACTAGAGCCAACCGGGCTGCCCGAATCTCTAAGAGATTGATGGGCAGGCTTTTTTCTGATCGGACCATTTCCCATAAACTGATGCTTCCTCCAGGACTGCTCCCCAGCCAAAAAGACTGGCATACGTGGTCACCACCCTCCAGGTTATAGGCGGAAATGATTTTCCCTTTCTCAAGTTGTTGGGCCTCGACCACCATGAGAGATTCTGTCTCACCCTTGGGGACAGAGACATGGGACAATCGAAAGTCTGAGTGACCTTGTTCCAGGCTTCCAGAACGTCGTTCTGGAACATCCTGGAATGGAACTGTTTGTAAGGGACTGCTTCGAATGACAACACCATCTTGCCCAGTAACCTCATGCATAGCCGAATATAAGGCTTCTTTTTTCCTTTTATAATCCAGACAAGCTCCACTATAGACCTGACCTTTGTGGAAGGCAAAAACACTTTAGCCTGGGTTGTGTCCAAGATCAAGCCACAAGGGCTGATTTGTCCACATATAGGACCTAGGAGTTCCAAGAACTGACCCGTCCTGTCTATTTTTCGTGCCAGGTCTGGGTGAGATCGATCCTTTAGTAGAAGATCCTCCAAATACCCCACCACCGAGATTCCTTGAGTTCTTAGGGATGCCAACACCAGGGCCAGAATCTTTGTGAGCACCCGGGGGGGCCGTGGCTAGACCGAATGGTAAAGCCACGAATTGAAAATGAAATGGGCCTTACCTCTCCACTTGGTTTTGGCGCTATGAAAAGATTGGAGTAAAAACCCTCGAATCTTTCGTTGTGCGGAATCTTGACAATTGTGCCCTGCACTTCCAGGCGCTCTAAGGCCAGGAATAGACATCTTCTCTTTACCGGATCCGTGGGAACCCTGGAGCTCAAATACAGAGAAGGAGGTAACTCTTGGGACTCTATTTTGTAAACTTACGCCACAGTGCACTTGTCCTGCACAAGATTTTCCCAAGTCTCCGAGAATAGCTGTAGCCTTCCCCCCACCTGTATGAGTGGGGGCACCCCTTCATAAGGCAGACTTGGAGTTTGGCTTGGCTGATTTTTGAGCCCAGGTTTTTTCTGACCCTTAGGCTTTCTAAATCCAGATGGCTGGGGCCGTCGAAACTGCTTGGGAGACGAAACACTCGGCCCTGGAGCACTAGGAATCTTAAAGGGAGGCTGTTTACCTTTCCTTTTAACAGAAAGCAATGCACTCTTACCCCCTGAGATTTTCTGGATATATTTATCCAAATCTTCCCCAAATAGGCGTTCTCCATGAAATGGAAATGCTGACAGTAACCTTTTGCATGGCAGTTCGGCAGACCAGTTCTTTAGCCACAAGACCCTGCGCATATGTACCGACAGTAACACAAAACGAGACATCTGCTGAATCGAATCCTTCAGTACGTCTACTGCAAAGCACAAGGAAGCTCCGATAACTCCTCATTGGTCTCCTCCTGAGAGGGTAGGTTCCTACCCAACCTCTTAAAAGGGTCCTTCAAGGACTGGCAAATACCCATAGCCGCAATTGCCGGCTGTACTGCTGAACCAGCAACCGCAAAAGAAGCTTTCAGCAAGGATTTTAGCTTTTTATCAGCTCGATCCTTAAACACCTGAGCATTGTCAACTGGACAGGTTAAACTTTTATTTGCTGAAGAAATGGCAGCATCAACCAAAGGCATGCGCCATTTTTTCCTGAACTTTTCCTCTATAGGATACAATGAAGAGAACCTCTTTGGAGGCATGAATACCATGCCAGGATGATCCCAGTCTGCATAAATCACCTGCTCCAACAAAGGATGCAAAGGGAAAGCCTGGAAACCTTGCTGAGGATGCAAGGATGCTAATGGGGAACAGGAGACTTCTGGCACCTGTACCGGGGGTAATTTAATCCCAGCCCCCACCATTTCAGCAAGAGATTGGATGAACGACCTTTGAGAATGGGAGGCTGAAAAAGGCTCCTCTGAACCAGACTCCTCCTGAAGAGGAATCCTCGGCCTCCCCTCCTCTCGGTTCTTCACGGCCACTTCCTCTACATCCTCTGCCCAATATGGTCCTAACTCAGAAGCACCTACACGGCTATGAGAGTCCTGGCGGATCCCCACTGGGATCCCCACTGGGGTCAGACTCAGGAGAGGGAGATATATTACACTTCTTCCCTCCTTGCGATACTGTGGCAATCATACCAGCTATTTTGCCCTCAAGGCCAGCTAAGGCTGATGCCAAATTGTCTTTAGCAACGTAAGCCGAGGCAGAGACATTGGTAGTGGCCACAATGCCTGACAGGTGTAATGGCTCAGATTGGCCAGATTCTGCAGGTCTTTCAGGGGAAGCTAATACAGTAGCAATATGAGCCCGGTCCCATGAACCCAAAGGTGGAACACTTGCACTTTTTCTTGCTGCGCTCCCCCCACCTCGTTTCTGGAAGACATTGCTCACAAGTAATACCAGAATGAAGAAAAAATACTCCCTCCAAACAACAAGCTGTAATCCAGCATATAGCAGCTATCACAGACTTTTAATAATCTCCCAGCCAAACCTGCAGTAGCCGTGTCCAAACTCCCAGACTCACGTGCCCAGTATGAGAAACCACTCTGTGTCCCTTCAGCGCACCGCCAGAAGCCCGAGCCTCTTGTACCATGCTGCACTGGCGTCCTGAGTCGTCCACTGACGTCAGACGCCAACCACACATGTGCACGCTTCCCCGTGCAATCTCGGGCCCTGGGCACGCTCGCGCGCCACATGCGCGTTTGCGCCACACGTACACGCTCTCGTCCCGCTTTCGTTTCGCTACTCTGGGGGGCAAATGCATACTAAGACACAGAGCACACACTGACATATAGAGCCTCAACCCGGCACTGCCACTGGGCGGAGGAAAAATGAAATAGCCTTCCCAGAGGGAGCACTTACCAATCCGTGCTGCAGGATCTGTTTAACAGATCCAATCTTCCCCCATCAAGGGGGGTTTTGTCACTGCTGGACCTTCAAGGACTGGGTCCCCCTTCTGCTCGGGGTCCACACCCTTGGGCCCGGAAAGCACCCTTTTGGTTTACCTTGGGCAAAAAACAGACCAGGAATACCAAGTACCAGGGTCCAACGCCATACAGGACACATTACGGGCTAAACCTCGCTCCTGCTTCCGAGGCTCGGGTAACGTCCATTTTATTTCATGCCATCCGGATGGATCCGATCATAACGCCCTTTTACTGGGACAACATTAAGTTTTGAAGAGCTTCAAACAGCCATGACCATCACCTTCAAGACACTGGCGAAAAAACTGAGGTACTTCCTGTATGGGAGGGGTTATATGGGGGGAAGTTTCTTTCTATTGGTTGCCAGTGTCCAATCACCTAAAGGTAGCATATAACCCAGATAGTCATTATTATGGTGCTCTGTATCCCGTGATGTACAATAAAGAAAAAATTTTAAAAAAATGTGAGGGGTGTATTCGCTTTTGTGAGGTACTGTGTATGTATGTGTATATATATATATATATATATATATATATATATATATATATATATATATACAGTGGGGACAGAAAGTATTCAGACCCCCTTACATTTTTCACTCTTTGTTATATTGCAGCCATTTGCTAAAATCATTTAACCACTTCCCGCCCGCCCTATAGCGGATTGACGTCCGGGAAGTGGTTGTGTTATCCTGACTGGACGTCATATGACGTCCAGCAGGATACCATGCCGCAGCACGCCCCCGGGGGCGCGCATCGCGGCGATCGGTGGAGCGGTGTGTCAGTCTGACACACCGCTACACTGATCTTGGTAAAAAGCCTCCGGAGGCTCTTTACCAGGTGATCAGCCGTGTCCAATCACGGCTGATCACGCTGTCAATAGGAAGAGCCGTTGATCGGCTCTTCCTCACTCGCGTCTGACAGACGCGAGTAGAGGAGAGCCGGTCGGCGGCTCTCCTGGCAGGGGGGGTCTGCGCTGATTGTTTATCAGCGCAGCCCCCCCTCAGATCACCACACTGGACCACCAGGGATCGCCACTAGGACCACCAGGGAGAGGGGCAACATGTGGATGGCCAGGTATGTACCCCATGGCCATCCACATGTGCCCAGTGTGCCAAATCTGTGCCAATCAGTGCCCACAAATGGGCACTGATTGGCACAATTATGTTGCAGTGATGCCCAGCAATGCCACCCTTAGGGGCATCACTGCAAACAAGCAATGCCATCAGTGCCACCCATCAGTGTCCATTCATGCCACCTGTCAGTGCCCATCCGTGCCCATCAGTGCCCATCTATCAGTGCCCATCCGTGCCCATCTGTGCCAACTATCAGTGCCACCCATAAGTAACCATCAATGCCACCTACGAGTGCCCATCAATGCCACCTATGAGTGCCCATCAGTGCCGCCTATAAGTGCCCATCCGTGCCACCTATGAGTGCCCATCAGTGCCGCATACCAGTGCCACCTATCAGTGCCCATCAGTGCCACCTATCAGTGCCCATCAGTGCCGCCTATCAGTGCCCATCATCAGTGCCCGTCAGTGCCACCTCATCAGTGCCACCTCACCGGTGCCACCTCATCGGTGCCCATCAGTGCCGCCGTATCAGTGCCCGTCAGTGCAGCCATATCAGTGCCCGTCATTGAAGAAGAAAACGTACTTATTTACAAAAAGTTTTAACAGAAACAAAGAAAAACTTGTTTTTTTTCAAAATTTTCGGTCTTTTTTTATTTGTTGCGCAAAAAATAAAAACCGCAGAGGTGATCAAATACCACCAAAAGAAAGCTCTATTTGTGGGAACAAAATGATAAAAAATTTGTTTGGGTACAGTGTAGCATGACCGCGCAATTGTCATTCAAAGTGCAACAGCGCTGAAAGGTGAAAATTGGTCTGGGCGGGAAGGTGTCTAAGTGCCTGGTATTAAAGTGGTTAAGCTAATTTTTTTCCTCATTAATGTACACACAGCACCCCATATTGACAGAAAATCACAGAATTGTTGACATTTTTGCAGATTTATTAAAAAAGAAAAACTGAAATATCACATGGTCCTAAGTATTCAGACCCTTTGTTCAGTATTTAGTAATAGCACCCTTTTGATCTAATACAGCCATGAGTCTTTTTGGGAAAGATGCAACAAGTTTTTCACACCTGGATTTTGGGATCCTCTGCCATTCCTCCTTGAAGATCCTCTCCAGTTCTGTCAGGTTGGATGGTAAACGTTGGTGGACAGCCATTTTTAGGTCTCTCCAGAGATGCTCAATTGGGTTTAAGTCAGGGCTCTGGCTGGGCCATTCAAGAACAGTCACTGAGTTGTGAAGCCACTACTTCATTATTTTAGCTGTGTGCTTAGGGTCATTGTCTTGTTGGAAGGTAAACCTTCGGCCCAGTCTGAGGTCCTGAGCACTCCGGAGAAAGTTTTCGTCCAGCATATCCCTGTACTTGGCCGCATTCATCTTTCCCTAGATTGCAACCAGTTGTCCTGTCCCTGCAGCTGAAAAACACCCCCTCAGCATGATGCTGCCACCACCATGCTTCACTGTTGGGACTGTATTGGACAGGTGATGAGCAGTGCCTGGTTTTCTCCACACATACCACTTAGATCTAAGGCCAAAAAGTTCTATCTTTGTCTCATCAGACCAAAGAATCTTATTTCTCACCATCTTGGAGTCCTTCAGGTGTTTTTTAGCAAACTCCATGCGGGCTTTCATGTGTCTTGCACTGAGGAGAGGCTTCCGTCGGGCCACTCTGCCATAAAGCCTCAACTGGTGGAGGGCTGCAGTGATGGTTGACTTTCTACAACTTTCTTCCATCTCCCGACTGCATCTCTGGAGCTCAGCCACAGTGATCTTTGGGTTCTTCTTTACCTATCTCACCAAGGCTCTTCTCCCCCGATAGCTCAGTTTGGCCGGACGGCCAGCTCTAGGAAGGGTTCTGGTCATCCCACACGTCTTCCATTTAAGGATTATGGAGGCCACTGTGCTCTTAGGAACTTTAAGTGCAGCAGAAATTTTTTTGTAACCTTGGCCAGATCTGTGCCTTGCCACAATTCTGTCTCTGAGCTCTTCAGGCAGTTCCTTTGACCTCTGACATGCAATGTGAGCTGTAAGGTCTTATATAGACAGGTGTGTGGCTTTCCTAATCAAGTCCAATCAGTATAATCAAACACAGCTGGATTTAAATGAAGGTGTAGAACCATTTCAAGGATGATCAGAAGAAATGGACAGCACCTGAGTTAAATATATGAGTGTCACAGCAAAGGGTCTGAATACTAAGGACCATGTGATATTTCGGTTTTTCTTTTTTAATAAATCTGCAAAAATGTCAACAATTCTGTGTTTTTCTGTCAATATGGGGTGCTGTGTGTACATTAATGAGGAAAAAAGGAACTTAAATGATTTTAGCAAATGGCTGCAATATAACAAAGAGTGAAAAATTTAAGGGTGTCTGAATACTTTCTCCATCCCCACTGTATATATATATATATATATATATATATATGTGTGTTAATTGTTTATTTTTATTAATTTACACAATGCAAAGTGAGCAAACAGAAGAGAAATCTAAATAATATTTGGTGAGACTACCCTTTGGCTTCAAACCAGCATCAATTCTTAAACTTGCACACTTTGTACACTTGCACAACATCAGTGATTTTCTAGGATTAGAGTCAGGTGTATGATTAAACAATTATACCAAGCAGATGCCAATGATCATCAATTTCATATGTAGGTTGAAATACAGTAATTACCTGAAACAGAAAAGCTGTGTAGGAGGCTATAAATAAGATGGGGAACAGACAAACTCTGCTACTAATATGAGGTTGTGAAAGACTGTTTCATGTTACAATTAATTCACCATAGTAAGACTGAGCACACAAGGTACTGCATTCGCAAGGTCTGTCCCAGGCAAATATTTCAAAGCAGACTGGGGTTTTAAGATGTGCAGTTCAAGTTTTTTTGAAGACCTACAAAAAATGGGCAACGTTGAGGACCGTAGACACAACAGTAAAGCATGGTAGATGTTCCTTACAAGTTTGGGGCTGCATTCCTGCAAATGGAGTTGGAGATTTGGTCAGGATCAATGGTGTCCTCAATGCTGAGAAATACAGGCAGATACTTTTTCATAATGCCATACCATCAGCGAGGGTGCGATTGGCCCCAAATTTATTCTGCAGCAGGACAACGATCCAAACATACAGCCAATGGTCAATGAAGTGGTTGCAAAGGCTCAAGGTTTTTTACCTTCATGCTTTCTATGCATAAAGGAAAAAAACCTTCTCTGTGCCACAGCCCCCCTTAATACTTACCTGAGCCCCATTGCGATCCAGCGATGTGCACGACAGCCTCGGCTCTCCGGGGACTCTCACTCTTCATTGGCTGAGGGAGCCTGCTCTGGTGTCCCCACAGCATGCTGCTTGCTCTGTGGGCACGCCGCCACAGGGGGGAGGGGCCATGAGCACCGGCAGGGGACCCGAGAAGAGTAGGATCGGGACTGCTTTGTGCAAAAGTACTGCACAGAGCAGGTAAGTATAAAATGTTTTTTTTTTTTAATCAACAAGTCTTTAAAGAGGAGCTCCAGGCTCCTTCAGAATAAATGAAAAGTCAGCAGCTACAAATACTGAAGCTGCTGAATTGTAATATTAGGACACTTACCTGTCCACGAATCGAGCAGTGTCTTCAACCGAACCGATTTTTCAATCTGCTCTCGGGTGCTGCCCCTGCCATCTCAGGTAAGGGAAACTGGCAGTGAAGCATTGTGGCTTCACTGCCGGTTCCCTACTGTGCATGCGCAAAGCGTGCTGTGCTTTGCGAATGGCTTGGGGGCAGGGGAGGGAGAAGGGGGCCAAACTTCCGGATGAGTTCTCGTGGCGAAGTCAGCCAGAAGTGGGAGCGGGTACCTATCAAAACCAGGTACCTGCTCCCCCCGAAAGGTGCCAAATGTGGCAGCAGAGGGGGGAAGGAGGCAAATAAGTGGAGCTTCCCCTTTTGGGTGGAGCTCCATTTTAATATCACTTTAAGAACTATCTTCAGCATAAAGAAGAACAAGGAGTGCTGAAAGTGATGGTTTGGCCTCCACAGAGCCCTGAGCTGAACACCGAGTCTGTCTGAGATTACACGAGGAGACAGAAGGATTTGAGGCAGCCTACATCCACCAAAGATCTGTGGTTAGTTCTCCAAGATGTTTGGAACAACCTACCTTCTGAGTTCCTTCAAAAACTGTGTGCAAAGTGTACCTAGAAGAATTGATGCTATTTCAAAGATAAAGGGCGGTCACGCCAATTTGGATTCCTCTTCTGTTCATTTACTTAACATTTTGTTAATTGATAAAAATAAACCATTAGCACTCTCTTATTTCTGAAAACTTTCTTAATTTACAGCTTTTTTTCCACACCTGCCTAAAACATTTTATTTCTGTGTGTGTATATCAATTTTTACATACTACTGCACCCTCTGTGCTGTGCTTATAACTTCCCATTGTGTATGATGTGCAGTATGTATAACATGCTGCTCTGTGCACTGTACTGTGTACTATATACTCCATACCACAACGGGCCCAAAACTCTACTGAAAAGTGCCGTATTTATCGGTGTATAACACGCACCCCAATTTAAGAGGAAAGTTTCAGGTAAAAAAAACTTTTTTTAGTTTATTTTTTCAGGTAAATAAACTACTTTGAAGCAAAATAATGGTCAGTGAGAATCAATGCAGCCTGATTAGTGCCCATCTGCAGCTTCAGTGCAGCCTGATCTGTGCCCATCTGCAGCCTGTTCTACGCCCATCTGCCCCATTAATGCAGCTCACCATCTCTTATAGGACATCACCGAGCCGTCATTTGTTTACACGGCTCTCAGTCGGCAGTCACATACACAGTCCCTCCATCGACATTGGACCAGCTCCTGTGATAGACAGAACATTGGTCCAATGCCGGAGGCGGGATTGTGTGTGTGAAGTGTGAGCCGAGTGGAGAGGAGATGACAGCTCTGTGATTTCCGGCGCCACTCGTCCCCCTCCTTCCCCTCTGAGGTACGCTGTCGGCGTATAACACGCACCCGCGATTTTCCCCTTATTTTCAGGGGAAAAAAGTACGTGTTATACGCCGATAATTACGGTACTTGGTAAGTGGTTAAATTTCACAAGCTACTTTTTGACTGCTAAATTGTGTTTTTTAGATTAGATTAGATTTTCTTTTTTTTCTTTTTTTTTTTTATTATACATTTGGTAGTCATTTGTCAATATTTACATGGTCTCCTTCTAAAAGATTTTAAAAAGAAGCTAAATGTAAAAGAAGATGATTAATACTTCCAGTTGTGTCAGATGTTTGGCCCTATGCTGCACTGTGTGGTTCCTTCTGATGGGCACTGCTTCGCTACAGGACACAGTAGTGATGAATGGGCGTTCAGACTGTGATTGTATTCTTTTGCAGGTAGCTGCTTTATCAGTTTTTTAAAATGGTGACAGAATTCCCCAAAGCCATTAAAGTGCAAGGCTGGCAAAGCAGATTGGGAAACAATGGAATAATGAGATCAGAAAATGCTAATGGGTTGTTTGGTTGCTAATATAAAACAAGCTAGTAAAAAGTCTTAAAAACTTAAGGGTTTTCTAACAGCAGAAATCTTGGAACAATTAGGCTTCGTTCATACTTGCCCGCAGTCTGCAGGCTGGTTGCGGGTAGCAGAACCTGTTCTCGCACCTGCAGCAAATCGCACTGCTCTTATGAGACACGCAGGGCTGCCATTCATTCTGAATGGCACCCCCACGCAACTCAGCCCACAGCGCGGTTTCCGGTGTGGGAGCCACATAGCATGGTCTAAAAGACCACACAGTTTCCCTGCGGGCACATTTTTTAAAAAGTACATGTACCTTTTTCCTGCGGGAAACGCGGGCACAGCAGCCCATTCAAATGAATGGGCTGCCGTCCCCAAGCAAACGTGGGCCGCACGGCCCACAATAGTGTGAACCTAGCCTCAAGCTATGAGTAAACATAGGACTGATTGATTCATTCTATAGTGTAGTTTTCTATAGTAAAAAACAAATTTACCTTTTCTCATGAAGGTAGTAGTTGTCTGGTCAAGTATCTCATTTGGTAAAGTTTTGTAATTGACCATATCATTGTTTTTCATTTCTTCAAAAGAGGTGTGGTAAACAATCTTCTCAATAATATCTTCACTCATATCTATGTCCAGGAAGTGTAGCATTTTTCTGATTTCTCTCTTTGGATTCTGTTAAAAGACCTATTTGTAAGCAGAGTTCCATACAGAATTATGTATAAAACACCTTTCAAGGCGTACCTTAAAAAGTGATGTATGTTTGTTTAAAAAAAAAAAAAAACATTTTACTCACCTAGGTGGATGCAGCATTGATCCGATGCTGCATCTGTCCCCCGCCGCCAGTACAGGGAGAACTGAGGGATCAATCACTGCTGATCGCTCAGTTCTTATCCACTCTGAGCAGAAAGTCGGGACTGCTGGTCAACAGGTCTCTGCACTACCCCTCCAGCACTCGCTAGAGTGCTGGGCCGGGGAGGGGAGGGAGCAGCTGGCTCTGTCTCGCAAAAAAGTTTTGGTCATACTTCTTTTAATGTTTTTTTTTAATTATTTTTTGCTAAACAAATGAAAGAAGACCGAAAAATTTTGAAAAAATACAAAAGTTTTTCTTTGTTTCTGTTATATAATAAAAAGGCTGCACTGATAGGCAGCGCTGATAGGTGGCAATTATAGCCATCACTGATGGGCACTGATTGGCAGCACTGGTGGGCACTGGCAACACAGGTGGGCACTGTTGGGGCTCCACTGCAGTGCCCTGATTATCAGTGTAGATGTCCCCTGTGTGGATTGCTGCTTATCGGCTCTCCTCACACGCTGTCAACATGAGGAAAGGATTGCCAATAACCGGGAAATCCTGTTATACACTGTGATCAGCTGTGATTAGACACATCTGGTCACATGGTAAAGAACCGCTGTGATTTGCTCTTTACCCCAATCTGTGATTAGCTGCGCCCGACCACTAAAGCATGGTCCAGGCTCAGGAAAGATCATAACTGTAAGGCTGGCTCAGCATGCCAGCCTCTCCCGCCCCCTCTATAGCCCAGGGCTCCAGTGAGCGCTGGAGGGGCAGAACAGAGAGCCAGTGGGGAGGATTTGCTAAAACTGGTGCACTCAGAATCTGGTGCAGCTGTGCATGGTAGCCAATCAGCTTCTAACTTCAGCTTGCTCAGTTAAGCTTTGGCAATAAAACCTGGAAGTTGAATGGTTTCTATGTAGAATTGCACCAGATTTTGCACTCTGCAGTTTTAGTAAATAACCCCCAGTGACTGATCGTCACCACTCTCTGCTCAGAGCAGAGGGGGGTAACTGAGCAATCAGCAGTGTTTGATCGCTCAGTTCTCGGCTTAGAGCCGGTGGGGGACAGCTGCAGCTGAATTTGGTGCTGCAGCCAACTAGGTGAGTATGATTTTCATGATTTTATCAATGCATGTGTTAGGACAAGCAACAATCCATGTCGATATGTCAAGATGTGTCAGTGTGAGTTGACCTTCAATAGAAGGTGCAATGTGCCCTAAAAGCACACAACAACAAACAAAACAGGAATTGATGTGCGTCAAGCATTTCAATGCTTTTTTATTTATTTCAGTAGAATAATCAACAAGGAGATGAAGCCATAGGTGTAAATCCTGTTTAAGTGAGTAGAGATACTTTACTTTGTATCCCTGTTTTTACCAATTGAGGTACTGAGTGCACATCCACACCATTGTAGTGTGTGAATGCACGTGCATTAATATGCGTTGCAATGTCTTAGCCCATTCATTTAAATAGACTGCCTAACACAATAAAACACACCAAAAAAGAGGCATGTACCATTTCTGGCAGTTCAACAAGTTAGGGTTTTGCACTGCTGTTCAGGGCACGTCTGTCTTTTGCATTGGGGTGCTGTAAAAATCTTACATGCGCTTGCAACGTGCACTACCGTGTGTTGTAGAAACACGTGCATCATTTCTGAAAGGTCTTACATACCATGATAGAGTGGCAACTCTGCTCTGAATTCAACAATTCAGCATTATTACCACTCCATCACAGGAAGCTGTATTAGGTGGACAGTCTCGGCAGGGCTTCGTGAGTTTGTGCAGTGGGATTCGGAGAAAATTATGTGCACTTATAATTAATACCCCTTTCACACTGGGGAGCTTTTCAGGCGTTTTAGCACAAAAAATAGCGCCTGAAAAGCGCCTCTCATGCCTCCCCAGTGCGAAAGCCCGAGTGCTTTCACACTGGCGCGGTGCGCTTGCAGGACGGGGAAAAAAGTCATACAAGCAGCATCTTTGGGGCGATCCTAAAACGCCCTGCCCATTGAAATGACAATGGTAACATTATATTGCTCTGGTTACAGTGTGTTAAAGTGATTGTAAAGGCAGAAGGTTTTTTTATCTTAATGTATTCTATGCATTAAGATAAAAAACCTTCAATGTGCAGCAGCCCCTTTCAGCTCCCCTAATACTTACCTGAGCCCCATCTAGATCCAGCGAAGTTGTAGAAGTGTCTTGGCTGCCCGGGACTTCTGTAAGAGAACTATTGGAATACGTCCGGCATGCACACGTGCGCATGTGCGTGATCGCGGGCGACTGCAGATTCCCATTGGCACCAATGAGTATGCGCAATGGACTGCGTGCACGTGCAGGAGCGCATCCCTAGTCTCAATTGGCGCCAGACGGCCTATTTAAAGGGTGCCCTGACTCCTGATCAATGCTGACTGGTCTTCAGCTGTTACCTGATACTGAATCCTGCTTAAACCCTGTTTGATACCTGTTGCTGAACTTGGCTTTCCCTGATCCTGCTTTTGGACTCTGTTACATGTTTGATTACAGGTTCTTGATCCCAACTTCCTACTGACTTTGCTACTGCCTAATGCCTTGGTACCTTTCTGCCCGCCTGCTACCGAACCTGACTATCCTAGTGACCTCGCTCCTGTTCCCTGCTTGGCTCAATGCTGTCTCTGAGTGCCTGTGCTGGCTGTCCTTAATCCCAGCTCCATTGGGTCCAGTGTACTTCTGTCTCCAGACTACAGGAAGTTCCGGCAAGCCACGTATCCTAAACCTGCAAGCTGGTTGGAGTTCTCCTTTAACTTTGGCTGATCTATCCAGCATCATTCCAGTTCCTTATCTGATATTCTGCCTGAATCACCTTCAATCATTTTTCAAAAAATTATGACAAATTACAACTTCAAAAAACCTGCCATGCCTTATACGATACCTTGGACTGTCTGCTTTCCAAAAAGGGGTCGTTTGGGGGATATTGGTACAGGCATACCCCACTTTTAAGTACACATTGGGGTTTATTTACTAAAGCTGGGAAGTGCAAAATCAGGCTCACTTCTGCATAGAAACCAATGAGCTTCCAGGTTTTATTACCAAAGCTTAATTGAACAAGCTGGGGTTAGAAGCTCATTGATTTCTATGCAGAAGTGAGCCTGATTTTGCACTTTCCAGCTTTAGTAAATAAACCCCATTGTGTACTTAAAAGTGGGGTATGCCTGTACTGTCCTGGCATTTTAGGGACTCATGAAATGAGTCTGTCAGTACATCAGTTTTCATACACAGTATACTGTATATCATAGTTTGTGTACTCTATAACTTTCCTACAGACTAAATAATATACACTGATTTGGGTTATTTTCACCAAAGAAATGTAGCAGAATATATTTTGGCCTCAAGAAAAACAATGATTTATTTGCAAAATCTTATAACAAACAAATCATTTTTGTTTTTCTAAATTTTGTTTTTTTTCATTATTTATTTTAGCAAAAAAAAAAAAAAAAAACTGTGGTGATTAAATACCACCAAAAGAAAGCTCCAGTTATGTGAACAAAATGTAAAAAATTTAGTTTGGGTAGTGTTGCATGATTGCACAGTTGTCATTCAAGCAGTGTATACTCCGCTCCTCTTATTGCCCCTGCCCATTGAACTGAATGGGCACCGCTGCCAATGCACCTGCAAAACACCTCAGCAGTGGCGCTTTTCGGGCAAATTTAACCCTTTCTGGGTGCCTAACAAAACAGGGTACTCTCTCCCCCCCCAAAAAATGATATGCCAAATGTGGCATGTCAGGTGGTCACCAGCACTTAAAGCGGAAGTTCCATTTTTGGGTGGAACTCTTCTTTAAAGTGGTTAAAGCAGTATTTCTCAACTCCAGTCCTCAAGGCGCCCCAACAGGTCATGTTTTCAGGCTCTCCATTATTTTGCACAGGTGATTTGATCAGTTTACTGCCTTAGTAATTACCACAGCCGTTTCATCTGAGGGAAATCCTGAAAACATGACCTGTTGGGGCGCCTTGAGGACTGGAGTTGAGAAACACTGGGTTAAAGGCAGCCATATTTGCAATTTCATTGAGCTAGCCAAAAGTCACTTTAGCAAGAAGTTTAGGACCACACATTTGGCAATATTGGGCTATTTATGGCCTAACTTAACAAATTAAAGTAATGTAGCATTTACCTCTTTCAAGTCTTCATAGAAAAGATAAAGGATATTCTGGCCATGTCTTTTTTCCCACCAGCCTTTAACATGATCATGCCAGGAACCGTAGCACACTACAGTAAACAAGTACAAGTTTAAGATTGTTTAATGTATAATATGAATTTAGTATTTGCGTTGTCTTTGTGTTTTTACCATATCCTTTCATGTAACTGTCCAAGAATGTATCCCATGGTCCAGGATCAGGCATGGCTTTCACCATGTTGTGGAAGAAGTAGTAGGAAACAGCCACATCTTTTGCATTTCTGGCGAGGTATATCACCTAGGTTGAAGATATTTAACATGTATATGCAACTTCATTGTTTGCAGTTGTAAAAACATTTGCAGTAAGTGTTACCTTCTCCTTAAAGCTGGCCTCTCCCCTTTTGCACTGTATAATTAGGTTTTTAATCGTTATTGATTTACACTTGTAAATAGTTTAATGTTATCAATTGTGTTAGTGTATAATCATTATTCTGTGGAAATTTGTGGACCTCTGACCTTTTATATTCTATGGCAGTATTTCTCAACTCCAGTCCTCAAGGCGCCCCAACAGGTCATGTTTTCAGGCTCTCCATTATTTTGCACAGGTGATTTGATCAGTTTACTGCCTTAGTAATTACCACAGCCGTTTCATCTGAGGGAAATCCTGAAAACATGACCTGTTGGGGCGCCTTGAGGACTGGAGTTGAGAAACACTGTTCTATGGTGTGGCTCAAACCAGTTTTAACTAGTTTTTGGGCTGCTATATACACTATATTACCAAAAGTATTGGGACACATGCCTTTATACACACATGAAGTTTAATGGCATCCCAGTCTTAGTCCGTAGGGTTCAATATTGAATTGGTCCACCCTTTGCTGCTATAACAGCTTCAACTCTTCTGGAAAGGGCGTCCACAAGGTTTAGGAGTGTATCTATAGGAATGTTTGACCATTCTTCCAGAAGCGCATTTGTGAGGTCAGACACTGATGTTGGAGGAGAAGGCCTGACTCGTCGTCTCCGCTCCAATTCATCCCAAAAGTGTTCAGGTTGAGGTCAGGACTCTGTGCAGACCAGTCAAGTTCCTCCACCCCAAACTCGCTCATTCGTTTCTTTATGGACCTTGCTTTGTGCACTGGTCCAAATCATTTGGTGAAGGGGGGATTATGGTGTGGGGTTGTTTTTTTAGGGGGTTGGCCTTGGCCCCTCAGTTTCAGTGAAGGGAACTCCTTAGGCATCAGCATATCAAGACATTTTGGACATATTCATGCTCCAAGCTTTGTGGGAACAGTTTGGGGATTGCCCCCTTCCATGTTCTAACATGACTGCACACTAGTGAACAAAGCAAGGTCCATAAAGACATGGATGAGCCAACTTACTATTGAACCCAACGGACTAAAACTTGGATGCCATTAAAGTTCATGTGCGTGTAAAGGCAGGCGTCCCAATACTTTTAACAATATAGTGTATATGACTGGAAGACAGATTATCGGAGTTCTTTCAGGACATTAACCACTTCCCATCCTGCCCATAATTAAATGACGTCTGCAAGGTGGCTCTCCTATCCTGGGCGGGCATCATATGACATCATTGGCTTCCCGCCGGCATAGGAATCGCCAAGGAGCCGATGCACGTGCCTGGCGGCCGCGACGTCCACCAGGCACACGCAATCACTTGTGACAGAGCAGGAACATGGATCCATGTGTGTAAACACTAGGGATGAGCCGAACACCCCCCTGTTCGGTTCGCACCAGAACATGTGAACAGGAAAAAAGTTCGTTCGAAAACGCGAACACCGTTAAAGTCTATGGGACACGAACATGAATAATCAAAAGTGCTAATTTTAAAGGCTTATATGCAAGTTATTGTCATAAAAAGTGTTTGAGGACCCGGGTCCTGCCCCAGGGGACATGGATCAATGCAAAAAAAAGTTTTAAAAACGGACGTTTTTTCAGCAGCAGTGATTTTAATAATGCTTAAAGTCAAACAATAAAAGTGTAATATCCCTTTAAATTTCATACCTGGGGGATGTCTATAGTATGCCTGTAAAGGGGCGCATGTTTCCCGTGTTTTGAACAGTCTGACAGCAAAATGAGATTTCAAAGGAAAAAAAGTCATTTAAAACTACTCGCGGCTATTGCATTGCCGGTACGGCAATACACATAGAAGTTCATTGATAAAAACGGCATGGGAATTCCCCACAGGGGCACCCCGAACCAAAATAAAAAAAAAAAATGACGTGGGAGGTCCCCCTAAATTCCATACCAGGCCCTTCAGGTCTGGTATGGATATTAAGGGGAACCCCGGCCAAAATTAAAAAAAAAACGGCGTGGGGTCCCCCCAAAAATCCATACCAGACCCTTATCCGAGCACGCAACCTGGCAGGCCGCAGGAAAAGAGGGGGGGAAGAGAGAGCGCCCCCTCCCCTCCTGAACCATACCAGGCCACATGCCCTCAACATTGGCCCTCCAAAACACCTTGTCCCCATGTTGATGAGGACAAGGGCCTCATCCCCACAACCCTGGCCGATGGTTGTGGGGGTCTGTGGGCGGGGGGCTTATCGGAATCTGGAAGCCCCCTTGAACAAGGGGACCCCCAGATCCCACCCCCCCTGTGTGAAATGGTAAGGGGGTACCCCTACCATTTCACTAAAAAACTGTCAAAAATGTTAAAAATGAAAAGAGACAGTTTTTGACAATTTCTTTATTTAAATGCTTCTTTCTTCTTTCTTCTATCTTCCTTCATCTTCTTCTTCTTCTGGTTCTTCTGGTTCTTCCTCCGGTGTTCTCATCCAGCATCTCCTCCGCGGCGTCTTCTATCTTCTTCTCCTTGGGCCGCTCCGCACCCATGGCATGAGGGGAGGCTCCCGCTCTTCTCTTCATCTTCTTCTCTTCATCTTCTTCTCCGGGCCGCTCCGCATCCATGCTGGCATGCTGTGTGACGCGTCTCCTCTTCTGACGGTTCTTAAATAATGGGGGGCAGGGCCCCCCAGTGACCCCCCCCCTCTGACGCATGGTGACTTGACGGGACTTCCCTGTGACGTCACGGGGAATGCCACAGGGAAGTCCCGTGACCCCGCCCCCCGTTATTTAAGAAATGTCAGAAGAGGAGACGCGTCACACAGCGGGAGCCTCCCACCATGCCAGCATGGATGCGGAGCGGCCCGGAGAAGAAGATGAAGAAGAGAAGAAGATGAAGAGAGAGCGGGAGCCTCCCCCCATGCCATGGGTGCGGAGCGGCCCGAGGAGAAGAGGATAGAAGATGCCGCGGAGGAGATGCTGGACGAGAACACCGGAGGAAGAACCAGTAGAGCCAGAAGAACCAGAAGAAGAAGAAGAAGAAGAAGAAGAAGAAGATGAAGGAAGATAGAAGAAAGAAGAAGCATTTAAATAAAGGAATTGTCAAAAACTGTCTCTTGTCATTTTTAACATTTTTGACAGTTTTTTAGTGAAATGGTAGGGGTACTTTTGTACCCCCTTGCCATTTCAAACAGGGGCGGGCCGGGATCTGGGGGTCCCCTTGTTAAAGGGGGCTTCCAGATTCCGATAAGCCCCCCGCCCACAGACCCCCACAACCACCGGCCAGGGTTGTGGGGATGAGGCCCTTGTCCTCATCAACATGGGGACAAGGTGTTTTGGAGGGCTACCCCAAAGCACCCTCCCAATGTTGAGGGCATGTGGCCTGGTACAGTTCAGGAGGGGGGCCCCCCTCTTTTCCTGCGGCCTGCCAGGTTGCGTGCTCGGATAAGGGTCTGGTATGGATTTTTGGGGGGACCCCATGCCATTTTTTTTTTTAATTTTGGCGCGAGGTTCCCCTTAATATCCATACCAGACCTGAAGGGTCTGGTATGGAATTTAGGGGGACCCCCCACGTCATTTTTTTTTAAAATTTTGGCCGGGGTTCCCCTTAATATCCATACCAGACCTGAAGGGCCTGGTATGGAATTTAGGGGGAACCCCCACGTCATTTTTTTTTTAAATTTTGGCCGGGGTTCCCCTTAATATCCATACCAGACCTGAAGGGCCTGGTATGGAATTTAGGGGGACCCCCACCTCATTTTTTTTTTAAATTTTGGTTTGGGGTGCCCCTGTGGGGAATTCCCATGCCGTTTTTATCAATTAACTTCTATGTGTATTGTCGGACCGGCAATGCAATAACCGCGAGTAGTTTTAAATGACTTTTTTTCCTTTGAAATGTCATTTTGCTGTCAGACTGTTCTAAACACGGGAAACATGCGCCCCTTTACAGGCATACTATAGACACCCCCCAGCTACGAAATTTAAAGGAATATTACACTTTTATTGTTTCACTTTAAGCATTATTAAAATCACTGCTCCTGAAAAAATGGCCGTTTTTAAAACTTTTTTTTGCATTGATCCATGTCCCCTGGGGCAGGACCCGGGTCCCCAAACACTTTTTATGACAATAACTTGCATATAAGCCTTTAAAATTAGCACTTTTGATTTCTCCCATAGACTTTTAAAGGGTGTTCCGCGGCATTCGAATTTGCTGCGAACACCCCAAATTGTTCGCTGTTCGGAGAACTTGCGAACAGCCAGTGTTCGAGTCGAACATGAGTTCGACTCGAACTCGAAGCTCATCCCTAGTAAACACACAGATCCACATCCTGTCAGGGGAGAGGAGACAGATCGTGTGTTCCTAGTATATAGGAACACCGATAGGTCTCCTCCCCTAGTCTGCCCCCCCCCACACCACAGTTAGAACACACCTAGGGAACACAGTTAACCTCTTGATCGCCCCCTAGCGTTAACCCCTTCCCTGACAGTGACATTTATACAGTAGTCAGTACATATATATAGCACTGATCGCTGTATAAATGTCAATGGTTTCCAAAAAGTGTCCGGTCTGTCCGCCGCAATGTTGCAGTCATGATAAAAATCGCAGATCACCGCCATTACTAGTAAAAAAAAAAATAATAATAATAAAAATGCCATAAATCAATAACCTATTTTGTAGGCGCTATAACTTTTGCGCAAACAAGTCAATATACACTTATTGCAAATTTTTTTACCAAAAATATGTAGAAGAATACATATCGGCCTAAACTGAGGGAAAACATTTTTTTTTAAATAAATTTGGGATATTTATTATAGCAAAAAGTAAAAAATATTGTGTTTTTTTTTCTTTTTTTCAAAATTGTCGCTCTTTTTTTTGTTTATAGCGCAAAAAATAAAAACCGTAGAGGTGATCAAATACCACCAAAAGAAAGCTCTATTTGTGTGGGAAGAAATGATCATTTGGGTACAGTATTGCATGACCGTGCAATTGTCATTCAAAGTACGACAGTGCTGAAAGCTGAAAATTAGCCTGGGCAGGAACGGGGTGAAAGTGCCCTGCATTGAAGTGGTTAAGCAATAATATGCCTGAAAGACAGAGACAGAGAGGACTATCGTCTCCAAGAACTTCAAATGAAGAACTTAAGGACCCCCCCTGGATTGAATGCTGTTCTTACCTATTTTTCATTATCTGTAATACATCTTTTAACAAAGCAAGTTCCTTTTTATTATTATACTTTCCAGTCATCTTAAATTATTGTACGATACCCACATATCCGAAGGGTTAAACATAGGAACGTTTTCGTAATAAACCCTTTATAACACACTAGAAGGGTTAAATGTTTTTTTTTTTGAGTCTAGGGGCGCCAGGATAATGTTTAATACTCACCTTATTCCTGGCTCTGGCAGGCTCCTTCAATCCACAAAACCAGTCCAACACTTCCTTCTCTCTAACATATTCTAAGTCAGTCACATGCTTGCCTCCTCCATGTTCAACGCAGAGTTAATAGCTGCGCATTGCACATGATGATGAAGAGAGACTGCTCACAGCCTAGTGCTTTGCATAAAAGAGAAAAGTGCTGTGCCTGCCACACCGAGGAATATAGGGTAGGTAATACACCTATGTCATTGGAACGTTACAATAATATGAACTGGCATACTGTTGGACGACACTGCCCTGGAAGGGGACAAGGTCACCATCCTTGTGCAGCAAAGAAAATAGCAAACGCCATAGGAGGAAGTCACCTTTAGAAGCCCATTCCAGGTGTTCCAGACTAAGATATCCCGAAACAGAGTAACCAAGAGAAACCAAGATGCTTACACCGTAAACTCCTCAAACCCATTGGAGTTGGACAGGTTTTTGAAAAACCTGCCCAAGTTTGTGAGCCACATAAGTCTCTGTCACTAGAGGATCAATCGTGGTTGCCCCCTGCTTTTCCACCATTGTCTCCAAGACCCCTCTAGGTGCAACCATGGACTTTGACAATCTTACAGAGCAAAATGGTTACCCAGCTCTGGTCCATTCTCCGACTGTGGAAACCTGAACTACCTTTTACTGATGTGCCTGAAGACAAAGATGCGTTGCCTCCTGCCCCAGAAGATGGCAGCAGATACTTTGAGCAGGATGAATTTGGATGGTCTGCAAATTTGCCAGGGACAGCAACTTAAAGTTGGAATGGGTGGAGAGGAGTGCCCAATTACTCACCATGCTCAAATTCAGACGCATGCCCCTTTTCCCATAACTCTCTGATTTCCTGGACATGCCCAAGGAACATACGTTTCTGTGCTTCCCTCCTTCAGCTTCTCAGATGAGGCATAGGTAGCTGGGTGGGTCATCTGCAGCTAGGTGAGAGGTCCTCCATTGTCAGGACCAGTGTGCAGGCAGATGGGCCAGAGCCTGATAGCATGCAGCTTCCCCAGAAGATCTAGCTACTGTGATAAACACCTTCCCAAATGCTAACAGAGTGCTGCAGTCCCAGTAGGGTGGCACTAAGTCCTTGGGCCTTAGATCCCTTCAGCTGTTTATCTGTGTTACCAGAGCTACCCTTGACTTCACCGTGAGAGATGCTGTTTATGAGGACAGTCACAAGTAGCTATGCTCTGTGCTGTTTTACTGAAATAGTAATGCTCAGTTTGACTCTCTGTTACTATAGAGAGTCTTATAGAGACTATGCTATACAACCACATTACCCTCATTGAGTCACAGATAGGTTGCTGTGAACTGCAAATGTTTCTGCGGCTTTCACAGTCCATTTTATCTGCATTATTTTGCAATGCTTCTCTTTGCCATTCTGACCCTGTATTGATTCTAACTTTTCACCTGTTTAGTAAACTGCAAATTACAATTACTCCCTCTCTGATCATTTTGGCCTGTTACCCATTCTGTTACACAGAGAAGTCCATATTTTAAAAGATAAGCTCATATGTGGATATGTTTTGGTGTTATATACAGTGGATATAAGGTCTACACACCCCTGGTAAAATGTCAGGTTTCTGTGATTTTAAAAAATGAGACTAAGATAAATAATTTCAGAACTTTTTCCGCCTTTTAATGTGACCTATAAACTGTACACCTCAGTTGAAAACCAAACTGAAATCTTTTAGGTGGATGGAAGTAAAAATAAAAACTAAAATAATATGGTTGCATAAGTGTGCACACCCTTAAACTAATACTTTTGTTGAAGCACCTTTTGATTTTATTACAGCACTCAGTCTTTTTGGGTATGAGTCTATCAGCATGGCACATCTTGACTTGGCAATATTTGCCCAGGCTTCTTTGCAAAATCCAAATCTGTCAGATTGCAAGGTCATCTACTGTGCACAGCCCTCTTCAAATCACCCCACATATTTTCAATGGGATTCATGTCTGGGCTCTGGCTGGGCCATTCCAAAACCTTAATCTTCTTCTGGTGAATCCATTCCTTTGTTGATTTTGGATGTATGCTTTGGATCGTTCTCAGCAAGAAGCCCGAATGTTTAGAGCCAATGTTGACTGGTATTGGGAACTATTCATAATTCCCTCTACCTTGACTAAGGCCCTGTTCCACCTGAAGAAAAATAGCCCCAAAGCATGATTGTCATGACTGGGCTCAGCCCTTCCTTTTCAGAGCTGGCCGCTCACCTGTCGGCTAATTGCCAGCTCCTATCTCTCCACAGTTACTCGGCTGTTGATGATATCCTGCTTGTCAGTCCTGCCTACTTTAGCCGTCCAGCCCAAAGGATCTCTGCCTTTGCCTTGGTCAACATCACAGAGCCTATCGCCTGCGTTCCTGTTTAAAGACTTGCTTTGCTGACATCCCTTCTGGATCCAGATCCTGCTTGCTGTTCCACTACTTTGATCCCTGACTTCTGGCTTGGCTGACTATCCGTTTTGGTTACTGAACTTTGCTTATGATTTGACTATGTTTGTTCTTTTTACTTTTATTATTAAACAAGTGTGATTTAACTGTACTTCTGTCTCAGTCTGATTTCATGGTTTCTGACAATGATGCTGCCACCACAATGCTTCACTGTGGGTATGGTGTTCTTTTGGTGATGTGCAGTGTTGTTTTTGCACTAAACATATCTTTTGGAATTATGGCCAAAAAGTTCAACCTTGGTTTCATCAGACCATAACACATTTTCCCACATGCTTTTGGGAGACTTCAAATGTGTTTTTGCAAAATTTAGCCAGGCTTGGGTGTTTTTCTTGGTAAGAAAAGGCTTCCATCTTGCCACTCTACCCCATAGCCCAGACATATGAAGAATACAGGAGATTGTTGTCACATGTACCACACAGCCAGTACTTGCCAGATATTTCTGCAGCTCCTTTAATGTCGCTGTAGCTTTCTTGGCAGCCTCCGTGACCAGTTTTATTCTCGTCTTTTCATCAATTTTGGAGGGACATCCAGTTCTTTGGTAATGTCACTGTTGTGCCATATTTTCTCCACTTGATGATGATTGTCTTTTTATTGTGTTCCATTGTATATCTAATGCCTTGGAAATTCTTTTGTACCCTTCTCCTGACTGATGCCTTGTAACAATGAGATCATCCTCTGATGCTTTGGAAGCTCTCTGCGGACCATGGCTTTTGCTGTAGGATGCGACTAAGAAGATGTTAGGAAAGACCTACTAGAACAGCTGAACTTTATTTTGGGTTAATCAGAGGCACTTTAAATGATGGCAGGTTTGTACAGACTCCTTTGTAACATGAGTTTGAATGTGATTGCTTAACCACTTCAGCCCCGGAAGAATTTACCCCCTTCCTGACCAGAGCACTTTTTGCGATTCGGCACTCCGTCGCTTTAACTGACAATTGCGCAGTCATGCGACGTAGCTCTCAAACAAAATTGACGTCCTTTTTTTCCCGCAAATAGAGCTTTCTTTTGGTGGTATTTGATCACCTCTGCGGTTTTTATTTTTTGCGCTATAAACAAAAAAATAGAGACAATTTTGAAAAAAATGCATTATTTTTTACTTTTTGCTATAATAAATATCCCCAAAAAATATATAAAAAAAATTTTTATTCCTCAGTTTAGGCCGATATGTATTCTTCTACATATTTTTGGTAAAAAACATCGCAATAAGCGTTTATTGATTGGTTTGCGCAAAAGTTATAGCTTCTACAAAATAGGGGATAGTTTATGGCATTTTTATTGATTTTTTTTTTTTTTACTGGTAATGGTGGCGATCAGAGATTTTTCTCATGACTGCAACATTATGGCGGACTAATCGGACAATTTTGACACATTTTTGGGACCATTGGCATTAAAACAGCGATCAATGGTATAAAATTGCATTGATTACTGTAAAAATGTCACTGGCAGTATAGGGGTTAACCACTAGGTGGCGCTGTAGGGGTTAAGTGTGTCCTAGGGAGTGATTCTAACTGTGGAGGGGAGGGGCTGTGTGTGACACATCAGTGATCACCGCTCCCGATTACAGGGAGCGTGATCAGTGTCATTAGGCAGAAGGGGGGAGATGCTTGTTTACATTAGCATCTCCCTGTTCTTCCTCCCCGTGAGACGATTGCGGGTATGCCTGCAGACATCGAGTCCGCGGGACCCGCGGTCATGGAGCTCCCGGCGGGCACAAGCCACCTCTTAAAGGGCAACGTACAATCTGCCTGTACGTGCCCTTCTGCCGCAGTATATCTGCGTGAGGCAGTCGGGATCGGGAAGCGGTTAATTCAGAACATAGCTACATCCACACTTATGCAACCACATTATTTTAGTTTTACTTTCCCCCTAAAGGATTTTAGTTTGTTTTTCAACTGAGTTGTACAGTTTATAGGTCACATTAAAGGTGGAAAAAGTTCTGAAATGATTTATCCTTATCTCATTTTTTTACATCACAGAAACCTGACGTTTTAACAGGGGTGTGTAGACTTTTTATATCCGCTGTAATTATATTATGTATAGATGTATGCAGTGGAACTGAAGCTACCTTTGACTTTTTATCCCAGAAGGATTCCGGCATCAGTTGAATAGGGAGATGTGTTTTCACAAGTCTAGGGGATGGTTTGTCTTTAAGTATTTCTACACCTGAGAAATCAAAGTAGAAAATGGACATGTTTTATTGAAGTTGCCTACGTAGAAATTTTTAGCCATTCTTTGTGATAATTCAGCATAGATGTTATTTTTTTATTACATTTATTACATATTAAATTTATTACCTGTAGGCATGTCAGGAATTTTAAATTCTAAGTAAGGTACTCGATTATATATGGTGTCTCGTCGACATTTTTCAGTATTTCCTCCACAGTATATCATGTCTACAATTTCACTCACCCAAGTAGTTCCTAGTAAGACCATCAAATAAAAATGAATTAATGACTGCAGGCAAGAAAAATCATCGTTGTTTCATATAACCTTAAAAGCTAAAGCACTAATGTGCTTCATTTTCTAGGCCACTGCTGTAAATGCCACCAAGATTATTTTTGTGCAGTACTTCTGGTTAAAGTGTATTTTAGCCAAAACTATTAATTTTTAGTTGTGTGTAGAAATATGTAATGGTTATAGCAATTATTTTTGCTTGTTTTTGTTGTGGTGATTTGTCCCAGAAACACAACAGGAAGTGAGAGGAAATTTCTCCAAAAATTTATCTTGAACAGTTGGAACTAGTATCCCTTTGGAAGATTCCCCTCACTTCTTTGCTGGTTACAACTATAAAATATTGAATTTCTCATCGCTTTATCTCTGGGTGACAGTGGTCACTGAGACAAATAGAGGTAAATTTTTCTAGTAGAAACTTTCTGTCCTATAGACTCAACAGGAAGTGAGAGGATCTCTTTCTAATGTGAGTGAAATCTCTTATCACACAGACAAGTGTGAAAATTGGAATATTTCCCCTCCTATTCCTGTTAAAGTGGTAACTCCAAATTTTGGATTTACCCTTACCTTCTTTTCCTGTAACACTGGTGATCAGGACATTTAGAGCAAGTGAATTTCCCTAACAGGGACACAGACCGCAATAAAAGGGTTGCCTTTAGTTCTAAACAAATGGCCACTGCCCCCACCTATAACTGGCCTTCACAGCAAGGAACACATGGAAGGGAGATGCATGTCAAACAAAACCAAACAAAATTCTCAGCTCAACTTACCAGCCTGCAACCAACCAAATAATCTTTTCTAAGGCCCCTTTCACACTGAGGCAGTTTTCAGGCGTTTTAGAGCTAAAAATAGCGCCTGTAAAGCGCCTAAAACCGCCTCCCATGCTGCCCGAATGTGAAAACCTGAGTGCTTGCACACTGGGGCAGTGCGCTTGCGGGACGTTAGAAAAAGTCCCGCAAGCAGCATGATTGGGAGCGTTGTATACAGCGATCCCAAAACGCCCCTGCCCATTGCAATGAATGGGCAGCACTTCCGAAGCGCCTAAAAATCATTTCAGAAGCACCGCAACACGAGCGCTTTTAACTCCTTCAGCCACTAGCGGGGGTTAGCAGCACCCTGCTAGTGGCCAAAAAGTGCAGCTGAAACAGTGCTAAAGTGCCGTTAAAACGAGCAGGGCTTTAGCGCTAATGTTCAGGCGGCCCCAGTGTGAAAGGGGTCTAATACCCTGTACACACGATCGGACATTGATCGGACATTCCGACAACAAAATTCATGGATTTTTTCCTACGGATGTTGGCTCAAACTTGTCTTGCATACACACGGTTGCACAAAGTTGTCGGAAAATCTGATTGTTCTGAACGCGGTGACGTAAAACACGTACGTCGGGACTATTAATGGGGCAGTAGCCAATAACTTTCGTCTCTTAATTTATTCTGAGCATGCGTGGCACTTTGTGTGTCAGATTTGTGTACACACGAACAGAATTTAACCGATCGGATTTTGTTGTCGGAAAATTTTATAGCCTGCTCTCAAACTTTGTGTGTCGAAAACGGAAAAAGTCTGATGGAGCCCACACACGATCGGAATTTCCAACAACACAATCCGGTCACACTTTTTCCGTTGGAAAATCCAACCGTGTGTACAGGGCATATCAGCTTGTGTTAAGAACAGGGGTTTAGTTTGCATGTGCTTCTACTATGGAGGCTCTCAAACATTTATAGAATTAGGACTCCAGATAATACTGGGGTGCTGTGAAGTGGCTCTGCAGCTTACACATGTATTTGCAAATGTGTGCAAACTAAACCCCTGTTTTTAATACAAACTGTTATGCCCTGTACACACGACCGGTTTTCCCGGAATTCCGCTCAAGCTGTCTTGCATACACACGGTCACACCAAATTCTGACGGGACTAGAAAAAGGAAGTTCAATAGCCAGTGCGCCACCCTTTGGGCTCCTTCTGCTAATCTTGTGTTTATCTTGTGTTAGTAGAAGTTTGGTGAGAGAAGATTCGCGCTTTTCAGACTTGTGCTTTTCAGATCGTTTTACTGCTGTTCATGAGATCACAAAAAATAATAAAGAAATAAGTTTGTCAGAACTCTGTGTGAATATCAACAGCAAAACAACTTCATTATTCTAGCATTATAGAGCACAAAAGAATGCGCTGCATTAAAAGATCACAGAATTTGAAGCCTGAGGAATGTGCTTTCTCCATTACAAACGCTAGTTTTACCAGACCGAGCGCTTCCGTCTCGTACTTGCTTCAGAGCATGCGTCGTTTTTGGTGCGCCAGAACAGCATACAGATGACCGTTTTTTTCTAATAGTAATTTTTCCGTTGGAAAAATATACAACATGTTCTCTAAGTCCGTCTGAATTTTCGACGGAAAAAGTCAGATGGGGCATACACATGGTTGGAATATACGATGAAAAGCTCCCATCGGACTTTTTCTGTCGGAAATTACAACCGTGTGTACACGGCATTAGAAAGGATACATCAGTTGGTTGCAGCCTGGTTGTTAAGTTGAGCTGGTAATTTTCTTTGGTTTTGTTTGCCTTTAGTTATACTTTAGGGCTCATTTGCACATGTATTGATTCTGAAGACTGAAGCAGTGCTCATTAACACGCCTATAGCATTTATGATGTGTTTCTGAAGCGTTGAAAAAGCTTTAACAATTCTTGATAAATGCTCATAAAAGTGTTGTTTTTCTAGTGGGGAGTGCTTAAAGGGGAAGTGATGTAAAGGAAATTCTCTACTTTAAGGTAGAGCTGCACGATTAATCGTTAAAGAATAGAGATCGTGATTCAACCTTTCTCACTATCATAAAACAGCATTTCCTGATTCTATGTAACAAGTACAGAGAGTTCTCTGCTCACTTCTGACAGCTGAAAAAAAAAAAATCCAGGCAGCCTGCCAAGTTTATCACAACATCGGAGATAAAGAGAAAGAGAAACGTAACAATTTTGTTCTTTAGATCAAAGGGATGAACTAACACTAGGGGGCTATCAAGGGGTTGACTGTGATCCCTAGGTGTGTCCTAACTGTAGGGGGGATGGGCTGCTTGGGACATGAGAGATCACTGTTCCCGATGACTGACTGGGAACAGTAGATCTCTGTCATGTCATCTGTCAAAATGGGGATCTGCCTTGTTTACAAAGGCAGATCCTCATTCTGCCTCTACTAGGCGATCGCGGGTCACCGCTGGACATCGAGTCTGCCCGACCCACGGGCATGCTCCTGCAGTGTGCGCGAGCCCGCTATCGCCCCTGCGTAAGCTGCCATACAGCTACGGCAATTTGCACAGAAGAGCTGACCTGCCACCATATAATGACAGCAGCTGGTCGGCAAGTAGTTAAAGTGAAGTTCCAGCAGTATGTTTATGGGGTTGTTTTTTTTACATGATTTTGAGGAGGAAGGATTAGAACCTCTGTCAGGTTTTTCATTTTTGGCTTCATTGAATAGATGTCCCCTCACTTTCTTGGTGACTGATGGGACAGGACAAGTGAAAATCTTCTTGGTGGGAAGATGAGCATCAGGTAAAACTATTTTAGTAGCAAAATTAAGCCTTTAATGGCTGCCTGTGTCCCTTTTAGGGCAATGTATGATTTTATACAGTGTTTTTTACTTATTTGTGACATTGGAGATGCTTTGAGGGCTGTGGAAACAAGCTAATCTGAGAACACTATCTTAAAAGTGATTTACTTGTGTTAAGGATTAGGGATGAGCCGAACACCCCCCGGTTCGGTTCGCACCAGAACCTGCGAACGGACCAAAAATTTGTGCAAACTTTGGAACCCCATTGAAGTCTATGGGACTCATACGTTCGAAATCAAAAGTGCTAATTTTAAAGGCTAATTTGCATTGTATTGTCCTAAAAAGGGTTTGGAGACCCGGGTCCTGCCCCAGGGGACATGTATCAATACAAAAAAAAGTTTTAAAAACGGCTGTTTATTTTAATGATGCTTAAAGTGAAAAAAAAAGTGAAATATTCCTTTAAATATCATACCTGGGGGGTGTCTATAGTATGCCTGTAAAGTGGCGCGTGTTTCCCGTGCTTAGAACAGTCCCTGCACAAAATGAAATTTTTAAAAGAATAAAAGCCATTTAAAACTGCTTGCGGCTTTAATGTAATGTCGGGTCCCGGCAATATGGATGAAAATCAGTGAGACAAACGGCATGGGTACCCCCCCCCAATCCATTACCAGGCCCTTTGGGTCTTGTATGGATATTAAGGGGAACCCTGCACCCAAATTAAAAAAAGGAAAGGCGTGGGGCCCCCAGGCCCTATATACTCTGAACAGCAGTATACAGGCGATGCAAACAAGACAGGGACTGTAGGTTTGTTGTTAAGTAGAATCTGTTTGTAATTTTGAACTGGTACATTTGTAAAGTGTAGCTCCAGCCAAAAAATCTATTTTAAGATTTTTGGAAAACATAGGGAAGGGTTATCACCCCTGTGACATTTGTTTTGCTGTCTGTGCACCTTTTCAGAAGATTTCACCTCACTTTCTGTCCCAATGACAAATGTTTTTTGACAATTTGGGGTTTTTAGTGAGACAAGGATTGTTGATAAAGCATCAGTGGAGAGGAGACACGTTTTTCCCATATTAACTCTTAGAGGAGAGAAGATCTTCCTAGGGGTAGATTTCATCACACTTCCTGTTGTCTCCTTCCGTTTGCAAGTAGGAGTCGTTTGTAAGTTGGATGTTTGAAAGTAGGGGCCTGCCCTATATACTTTGCAGAAATCGGGGCCTTGGGTGTTGGTGTTGCCACAACACTGTAAGCCCTCACAGTTACTCTTGGTGGGCGCAGGAACGGGCCCTGCTGTGAAATATTAGATCAAGAATTGTAATTACATGCCCCTGTTGAACAGGGTCAGAAAAATTGGGCCTTTGGTGGTGGTGGTGATGGTGCCACAACACTGTAAGTCCTCACAGTTACTCTTGGTGGGCGCAGGAACGGGCCCTGCTGTGAAATATTAGATCAAGAATTGTAATTACATGCACCTGTTGAACAGGGGCAGAAAAATTGGGCCTTAGACACTGGTGCTGGTGCCACAACACTGCAACCCCTCACAGATATTCTAGTTGGAGCGCAGGAACGAGCCTTGCTGCAAAGTATTGCATCAAAAATTGTAATTACACGCCCCTGTTAAACAGGGGCTGAAAAATTGGGCCTTAGGTACTGGTGCTGGTGCCACAACACTGCAACCCCTCACAGATACTCTAGTTGAGCGCAGCAACGAACCCTCCTTGCAAAATATTGCATCAAAAATTGTAATTACACGCCCCTGTTAAACAGGGGCTGAAAAATTGGGCCTTAGCCACTGGTGACGGCGCCCAGAACCAAACATATTCTTACAAGCTATCAGCATGATCATTGAGGAGGAAGAGGATAGTCATTCAGCATAACAGGATAGTCACTCAGCATCAGCATAGGCAGTCTTGAAGTGATCTGACTTTAAAAAAAAAAAATATTCGGTTATATCAGCATCAGGTGCTTGGTAGCTGGTTATTCCAAGACTGATTCATTTTTATGAAGGACAGTCAATCAACCGAGTCAGTGGACAGGCGCACCCTGTGATCGGTTACAAAGCCTCCAGCAGCACTGAATGTGCGTTCCGAATGAACACTGGATGCAGAGAAGGCAGTAGCTCAATTGCATACTGTGCAAGCTCTGGCCAGTGATCCATCCTCAAGACCCAGTAACCCAGAGGATTTTCGGTGGGAAAGGTGTCCAAGTCAGATCTTGCCCCTAGGTATTCCTGCACAATGTAAAACAGACGCTGGCGATGGTTGCTGGAACAGATCATACCTTGGGGCTGCGGACTAAAAAAATTGTCTGAACGCATTGGTCAGACGGCCACCTTCTCCACCGCTCCTTCTTTGACTGACCGAAGCCTCAGCAACACGTTGTCCAGGAACAGGAGTTTGTAACCTCCCAGTCTCTGGGAACGCGTTGCACAGACCTTTCTGCAAGGCCTCCCGAAGATGTTTCATCCTCTGCTCCCTCTGCGATGGCAAGATAAGGTCCTCAACCTTACCCTTGTAATGTGGATCAAGGAGGGTTGCCAGCCAGTAACGATCCCTCTCCTTGATACCACGAATACGAGGATCCTTCCGCAGGCTTTGCAGGATCAGGGAGGCCATGCAGCATAGGTTTGCTGAGGCATTCGGTCCAGAGTCCTCTGGGTCACTAAGGACGACATGATCGGCAGCCACCTCCTCCCAGCCACGTACAAGTCCATGGGTTTCTTGGAACTGTAAATGATCCCTTGAAGGATGATGCTGAGTGCCAGGCTCCACCTCCATGCTGACACAATCCTCCTCCTCCTCCTCGTCCTCTTCCTGTGTGATCGGCGGGCACGCAGGAACACTGTCTGGATAAAGGGGGCCTTGAGAGGTAAGGAAGTCCTCCTCTTCCTGCCTCTGTTCTGCCTCAAGTGCCCTGTCAATTATTCCAGCGTGTGCTCCAACAGTTGGACAAGGGGGACAGTGTCACTGATGCATGCACTGTCACTGCTCACTATCCTCGTGGCCTCCTCAAATGGTGACAGGACAGTGCATGCATCCCTGATCATGGCCCACTGGCGTGGGGAAAAAAAACAAGCTCCCCTGACCCTGTCCTGGTGCCTTAGTTGCACAGGTACTCATTGATGGCCCTCTGCTGCGTGTGCAGCCGCTGCAGCATTGCCAACGTTGAGTTCCACCTGGTGTGCATGTCACAGATTAGGCGGTTCTTGGGCAGGTTAAATTCATTTTGGAGGTCAGCCAGCCAAGCACTGGCATTATATGACCGGCAGAAATGCACACAGACTTTCCTGGCCTGCCTCAGGACATCCTGTAAGCCCGGGTACCTGCCCAAGAACCGCTGCACCACCAAGTTAAGGACGTGAGCCAAACAGGGCACGTGGGTCAGTTGTCGCTGTCGGAGGGCAGAGAGGAGGTTGGTGCCATTGTCGCAAACCACTATTACTGGCTGAAGCTGGCATGGCGTCAACCACCTCTGAGCCTGCCCCTGCAGAGCTGATAGAATCTCTGCCCCAGTGTGGCTCCTGTCCCCCAAGCACACCAGCTCAAGCACCGCATGGCATCTTTTGGCCTGCGTACTTGCGTAGCCCCTTGAACGCCTACGGAGAATAGCTGGTTCCGATGACAAAGCACAGGAAGAGGCCATGGAGGAAGAAAAAGAGATGGGGGTGGAGGAGAGAGGTGTGTCAGAATCACCAGTAGTAGCATTTTGGAGGCGTGGTGGCGGAGCAACCTCCAACACTACTGCACCTTTTCCTGCATCCTTCCCAGCTGCCAGAAGAGTCACCCAATGTGCCGTGAAAGATAGGTAATGTCCCTGTCCATGCCTGCTGGACCATGAGTCAACAGTAATATGCACCTTACCACTGACTGCCCTGTCCAGCGAGGCCAAGACATTGCCTTCCACATGCTGGTAGAGAGCCGGAATCGCCTTCCATGAGAAAAAGTGGCATTTGGGAACCTGCCACTGAGGAACCACACATTCCACAAACTCACGGAAGGGGGCAGAGTCTACCAACTGAAAAGGCAGCAGTTGAAGTGCTAGTAATTTAGCCAAGCTAGCATTCAACCGCTGGGCATGTGGATGGCTGGGAGCGAACTTCTTTCGGCGGTGCAGCAGCTGGGGCAGGGAAATTTGCCTGGTACAATCTGACCGTGGTGTACCCATAGCAGATTGCCTGCAAGTACTTGGCTGTGACACACCTAATTCTACACCTTCATTCCTCTCAGTGCAGGTCTCAGAGAGGACTGAAGGTATAGTGGGGTTGGAGATCCCAGCTGATGAGGAGCAAGGAGAGGTCCTCTTTGTTCTTTGGTGTGGGTCTTTTAGGTAAGCTTGCCAACTAACTGCATGGCAGGTCAACATATGTCTGGTCAAGCATGTGGTGCCCAAGCGGGTGATGTTTTGGCCACGCAAGATACGCTTGAGACATATATTGCAAATAGCAGCGGTGGGATCTGATGCACTCGTCTCAAAAAAGGCCCACACCAAAGAACTTTTGGAATAACGCGCAGAGACAGCAGCGCCCTGCACATGCGGAGCTCTGCGGTGTGATGCAGTCAGTGTGCTGCCCTTAGGCTGGCCCCTGGAGGGCATCCTGCCTTGTTGGTGATGTGCCTCCTCCTCCTCTCTCCTATCAGGCACCCATGTGGAGTCAGTGACCCCATCATCCCCTCCCTCCTCATCACTGGAGCAAAGCTGGCAGTATGCTGCAGCTGGGGGAACATGACTGCCAGATTGCTGTCCTTCTTGGGCACTCCCTTTGTCTGGGCTCACGTTACTGCCTTCCTCTAGCAGAGTACCATCATTGGAGCCTTCAAAACGCGGGGCATCCTCCTGGAGCATGTACCCAACACTGTGGTCAAACAGTTTGGGGGACTCCTCAGGAGGACATGGTGGGGCTAGGGAAGGAGTGACTGATGCCATTGAGCCGAGGGAAGAGGCCGCGTTGGCAGCTGCTTTGCCAGACAATGTACCCTGAGCCTGGGTGAAGGGGGATGAGGAGGATGAGGACGGCTTGGTCATCCACTCTACCAAGTCTTCCGCATGTTGCGGGTCAACACGGCCAGCTGCCGAAAAAAAGGACAAGCGTGTCCCACGGCCACATGCTGATGAGGATGCACCGTGTCCACGACCAGCACTGTTGCCTCACAGAGCCTGCTTGCCCTCTTTTATTGGCTTGTGACTGTCTGCCTCTCCTTGTTGGCCTTCCAGACATACTAATGGCCTGCACTGCAGTGAGATGTAGCTGCACAAAACTGGTATGTATATATATATATATATATATATATATATATATATATATATATATACCGATTATACAGCAGCAAGCAGAATGCCTGCCTGTGGTATTAATAGGATCAGAAGAAGCACACCAGCACTTGTCTTCAGGTAGCTATAGGTGCAACTGTGCAGGGTACACAGTACGCTAACTGTAAATCCTTCAAGCTGCCTGCCTGTGGTATTAATAGG